>NC_137894.1:90409869-90768340 GCF_963455335.1 Martes martes
ATCCTGGGATCGAGTCCCACATTGGGCTCCTTGCTTGGCAGGGAGCTTTCTTCTCCCTCTGCCTCTGCCTGCCATTCTGCCTGCCTGTGCACTCTCTCTTTCTGACAAATAAATAAAGTCTTTTAAAAAAATAAAATAAAATAAAAAATAAAATAAAATTAAATAATGAAATGCTTAATATAGGTTCTAGTTAGTCTTTTTGGCATCCTAATTTTTCAATGTCTTTTATAATCTCAATTATTTAAATTAATTTCTATTATTAAAATGCAATGGATAATCATAAATTTCTTGCATTCCTTTTGAAAATATAAATTATTATCAGAATTATTAGATATACAAATTTTTGTTTTTATAATCTAATTCTGATAAAGAATTTTTTTCAGTAATACCCCATAGTTTTTAGAATATAGTTCATGCACATATTTTAAATTTAATCCTAAGTACTGTTATAGTACTATAAATGGTATCTAATGTTATTTTCCAGTTATTACTATTACATAAAAATACAAATGATTTTTGGTGTGCCTGGATGGCTGAGTTGGTTAGGCACCCAACTCTTGATTTTAGCTCAGGTCATAATCTCAGGGTCCTGAGACTGAGCCCCACATCAGGCTCTGCACTCAATGGGAAATCTGCTTAAGATTCTCTTCCTCTCCCACTACCCAGCCCCCCACCTGCCACACATACTCTCTCTCTAAAATAAATAAAATCTTTATAAACATAAAAATAATTGAAAACAGGGTCCTGAAGAAGTATTTGCATACCCATATTCAGTGCAACATTATCCACAATAATCAAGAGGTGAAAATAACCTAAGTGTCAATCAACAGATGAAGGATACAAAAATGTCATATATACATAAAAGGATTATTATTCAGCGTTGAAAGAGAAAGGAATCCTACCATTTGTGACACCATGGATTAACCTAGATGTTATGCTAAGTGAAATAAGCCAAACATAGAAAAACAAATACTACATGATATCAATTATATGAGGAATCAAAAATAGTCAAACTCATAGTAGAAGAGAGTGGAATGGTAGTTGCCAGGGGCTGTGGGGGAGATATTAGTGAAAGGGTACAAAGTTTCAGTTACACAAAATGAAGAAGTCTTGGAGATCTATTATATAGCATAGAGACTATAGTTAACAACATTTTCTTGTATATTTAAGTTCCCTTAAATGTACTAAGAGGGTAGATCTTATGTTGTGTTCTTATCATATACACCTTCCTCCTCCTCCTTCTCCTCATCATAAAGAGGGTGAGAAACTTGGTATAGATTGTTGTGGTTGTGTCATGGATGTATACTTATTTCCAAAATCTTCAATTTATGTTCATTAAATATTCACTTTTTGTATTTCAATAATTTCTCAATAAATGGTTTAAAAAAATACAAGCAAATAACTCATTTTTAAATACTCCTCATGTAACCTGAAGAAAAATAAAAATAAAGAGATATTGTTACTTGTTATGTGAGCATTATGTTGTGTGATTAGTTTTTATGCTTACTTTCTAATCTCTTTATTTTTTAATTTCTTCATCTTACCTTATTTTTTTAAAAGATTTTATTTATTTATTTGTTTGACACAGAGAGATCACAAGTAGGCAGAGAGATAGGCAGAGAGAGAGGAGGAAGCAGGCTCCCCGGTGAGCAGAGAGCCTGATGTGGGCCTCAATCCCAGGACCCTGAGATCATGACCTGAGCTGAAGGCAGAGGCTTTAACCCACTGAGCCACCCAGGTGCCCCATCTTACCTTATTTAAACGGATAAAACCTCCAGTACAAGACTGAATAAAAGAAGTGAGAGTCAACACCTTTTTGACTGTAATCTAAATCGGAAGTCTTTAAGCCTTCAATATTAAGTATGACATTAGTTGAAGGTTTTCTAAAGTGTTCTTAATACAGTAATGCTTTTTTTTTTTTTTTTCTTAAACCAATCCAGGGAGCAATAAATGCCAATATCCTGGGGAAGGAAAAGGTTTGTACTGTAAAATAGAAAGAAGTCCAGATGGGACTGGACAACAGTGGATGTGACAGTAGTGTTTATGTGTTTTTTAATGTATATTATTTTCAAGTATTCCCTATTTCTAATTGCTAAGTATGCATATTCATTTATCATTCAGCAAGCTTATTATACTTCCTTATTTGTTATAACCACTTATTCTCACTGGATTTTATAAACATTACTTGTAATATTTAAATATTATATCACGTTCATGATTAATATTTATGTTTTTCTTCTCTAATCAAATTGGATAAAACTTTTAGAACACTGCGGGAATCATCTGGCTTTATTTTCAACTTTAATGTAGTCATTTCTCTTTTCTTTACCTAAATTTTAGATAGTTAGGCTTTATCACAATTAGGTAAAGATGCTTATTAGGAATGCTGCAATTTTTCATTTCCATCTGAATAATGAAGCCAATATGCTAATAATACATTTTTCTTTTTATTTTCCCAAACTTTAATGGTATGAATGAGTAGTATTTATATTGCCAAACAACAGGGTACTAACCTCCATGTTACAATTAGTTTCTTATATAATAAATATATTTAATATATATAATATAAGGATATAATAAATATCCTTGTTCTATTTCTTGAACATTTGGAGTGTTACTGTGCATAGTTCCTAAAAAAATGTAAAGAACTTAGAATAAATTCATTTAGCGTGTCCCCACTGAACAAATATAAAATTTCATTTGCTTCACTGATTTTTCTGTGAGATAAATACACCTTATTGAATATGAATCAATTCTTGCCTCTTATTCTCCAGATTTTATCTGAAAAATCACTTCTGTAAAGTCTTTCAAATTAGTGCTGCACTTAATGGCTTTCACAAGTATCCCTTTGGGTCACTGTGAATGTTTATCAGATGGGTATATATTTTAAAATCCAAGACACAATAAAGCAAAACCCTGGCAGAATCTAAGAAGGATGGATTTCACTAGACTCTCATGGATGATATATAATCCACTCCAGCACTGTTGTAAATTTAACAATTTTAACAGAGTTAAAAATCACTGATTATCTTCTATTGCATATAAGGACAAAAAGTAAACTGTATCTAATATAAAATCAAAAGTAAAATGAAAGATTGTTTTACTGAAATTAAAACAACTTTTTTTTTTTTTTTAGGGAAATTTTAAGTGTGTATGTGTAAATGGCTGGGTGTGGGGGAGATGTATTCATATACCAAGAATCTGCATAACTGGCATCCTAAACATTATCTGGATGATAACATATTTTTGTAACTGAATTTAAAGAAAATATAACCAAACATGAATAGTATAAATTAAAAATAATATCCTACTTACAGTTTTATATGTTCATCGCCTTTTTAAGTAAAGTCTATCCCTGTATAATTTCTGATTGCTGCTCTTATTTGTTGGCATTACTTATTCAATAAACTTGATGTGTAATACTATGTAATTTTAAGGTGTATAGTGTGTTAATTTGATTTATGTATATACTATGATTGCTGATGTAGTGTTATCACATTAAATAATAATAGTACAATATTATTATCTATGTTCATCATACTGTGCTTTAGATTTCCGATTATTTGCCACTTATTACAAACTTGTACCCTTAAACATTATCTCTCTGATCTCTCATCCCCTGGTAACTACCATTTTATTTTTTTTTATAGGTTTAACTTTTTAAAATTCTATATGTAACTGATATACACTATTTGTATTTCTCTAACTTATCTTGTTTAGCATAATGTGCTCATGGTTCATTTATAGTGTCTTATAATGGGAGGCTATTTTCTTTTTTCATGACTGAATAATATTCCATTGTGTACACGTACCGCATCATTTTTAGTCATTCATCTGTTGTTGGACATTCGGGTCATTTCCACATCTTGGCAATTACAGCAATGCTGCAATAAACATGAGAGTGCATATATCATGTTGAAAGCCTCTTTTCATTGACTTTGGGTGTTTAGCCAGAAGTGGTGTTGCTTAATTCTATAGTATATCTGTCAATGCCACAATTTACATAAAACATCTCTGAATCAGTTTTTATATACATAGTATAATTATGAAATAGGTAATATTATATATATATATATATATAGGATTTTTGTACATTTTCAATCATATTCTGCTTTTATAGGCAATAATCAATATATAAATAGAAAAAATGTGAGAAAAGTAAAAGCAAAGGTGTAATAATTTATTTTATAGCTTGCATATACTTTTATTTCTCGCAGTGAAATTCTAAACTTTGATCTCAAGGTGTGAATGTTTGAAAATTCTGAGTAAGTCCTACATTTTATATTAATAGATATAAATTGTCTTTCACAACAAGTATGTCTATTAATATAAAGTAATTATGTTAAGAGGGCAGAATGCTCAATTTGAAAATGTCAACCTTCACAATTGAGATACATGAACTTACACTAATTAATTTTCTAGTCACTTGTTTCCATTACTGAGTTTTATCCATGACCTACACACCTTTTCCCATTTTTCTTATTAAAAATGATTTTCAAAGTATAATAAAAGATGAATACAAAGTCATTCTCTGATTGACTTTAAACACATTAATATAACTAAGCTAAAACTTGTAAATTTTTGTTGGTATTAAAATTTACAAAGTATCTTTTTATAGTTCCTTTCACTAGAGTACATAGAACATCTATATCAAATTTGTATTGCTAATTCAAAACTAATTTAATCTCCAAACCTACAGTGAATCTTGGCAAGCCACATAAATAGATTCATTAACTGAACATTAGAAATAACTTTTTTCTTTTTGTGACTTTATTTAGAAAAAGACAGTAACAGTAAATTATCATAATTAAATTTGTATGAATATCTTACTCTTCATTAATTATCTCCTGATTTGAATAAATTTTGAATTAGAAACATAAGCTAACATTTAAAAGAAACTTGCTTCCTTCAACAGAAAGAAGTTTCCAAATATAACAGACATCATGAGTAAATCTCCTCTGAAATACCTTGTTTAAATAACAAACTCACTGCAAATTTCCTCCTCCTCAAAACTCTCTTAAGTGTAGGGACTTAGAATTAAGTATAATAAAATAAGAAATGAAGAGAAAAGAAGTTCCTGCCCTAAATCTTTTCTCTCTCAAAGTTATATCATTCTTTCATGGCGAGAGTATAGAGAAGCAGTTTTTGCAAACAAGACCCTGCAGGCTGCCAAGGAAATATAAAACTGGCCAAAACACAAAAAAGATCTTTCCTTCATGAAGCATGAAGATTAATCACTGAGACCACTGTTGCATTTAATACAGGACATTTACAGTGTATGAACTATGGTAAGTAAAGTGAATGAGAGCATATGACATGGAAACTCCCAGGATAAATATAACATAAGAGAAAACACTGTAAAAGAAACATCTAAAATAGTGCAGTATTATTGTAATGCTTGTTGTGCTATTGTGCAATATTGTAAAATATATTTTACCAATTATCAAAGTAACACAGCATGCATTTTTATATATGAAATACATATATATGTTCTTAAAACAACTGTTGTAAAAGTGTGTCTTTAAGTTTTTCCTACCTTCTTTTTTATGCATAAGTGCATAAAATATCAAATAAGATACATTTTATTCATTTACTTCTTGTAAATTTGTAAAAGCTACTTGGTATGTTCATTACAAACATATTTTTCCAATTCTGTCACTGCTGTTTTGATTATTATAAATGGCATACACTAATTTCAAAACATACAATAAACTGTCATACAATTAAGTGTATCTATCTCTTAACTAAGGTCTTCTTCACAGTTGGTATCATATATTATCATCTCACACATATACTTGGATTGATTTCCGGGTTAGCTAAATAATCTACTGTTATGCCAATGCCATATATGTTGCATTACATAGATGGTCTCTTCACTCCCTCATCTTGTTTTTAATTTCCTTGACTTCTAAAAATCTTTTATTATTCTGATGAACTTCAAAATTGTTGTATAGAATTAAAAAATAAAATCATGATATGGGTTGTAATTACTTATATTTAAATATTGATATGCGGAAAATTGATGGTCTATGAAATTAAATCATCCTAACCAAGGATATTGCATTTTTCCTTTTATTTTCACATATTGTTTTCTGTTCTCCAATACAGAGTAATAGTTGTTGCATCTTATATCTGGGCATTTCTTAATTTTTATTAATATGCTGAGTGAGATTTACACCCCTTTTATTTCAATGTGTTTATTGCTATGGAGAAACATTACCCATTATCCTTACACATTTAACTCAATATAGAACATACCCCAATACAGTTAAAAATTTTACAAATTTATCTCAAATGTTGATTTATACTTTTAAATGATTTTTACAATATTTTAGTAGAGTTTTCTAGTAAATACAAAGATTATTACGGTAAAATGAAATCATACTTCTCTCCATGTGCATTACTTCATTATATGAAACTATACCTTTAAGTTAATCATAAATAATAATTTCAATATTAATAATTACTCTGTTACTTAAGTTTATTAAAATAAATTTAGTGTTTTTTTCCTTTGAAATGAATTTTTTTTATTTTCTGAGTAGTTTTTATAAATTATTTCCCTCTAATATTTTCTCATCTTTTTAAGCAGGAAACTTGCTAAAGATTGACAGATGCCTTTTTAGCACCCATAGATATGACTATTTGCTTTATTTTCTTTAGCCTTATTTTATGAGAAAAACTGTGTCAATAAATTTTATACTACCAGATAACTATTAAAATCAAGGGATAAATACAATTTGTCAATGTTTACTATCATTAGTTATTTTACTTAATTTTTACATTTTATTTAGAATAGCCTGTATACTTTTGTGGAGTTTCCACGTATATTTCTACTATTTTTATAATAATTTGGGGATATTTCACCTATTTTTTTTCTTGGAGTTTTTATTTAAATTTCAGTTGGTTAACATACAGTATAATATTAGTTTCAGGAGTAGAATTTAGTAATTCATCACTTACATACAACACCCAGTGCTCACCATAACAAGTGCCCTTCCTTAATATCCATCATCCATTTAGCCTACCCACCCTGACCACCTACCCTCCAGCAATCCTCAGTTTGTTCTTCATAGTTAAGAGTCTGTTTCTTGGTTTGCCTCTCTCTTTTTTTTCCATATGTTCAGATGTTTTGCTTCTTAAATTCCACATGAGTGAAATCATATTTTTCTTTGTCTGACTTATTTCACTTAGCATATACTACTCTCTAGCTCTATCCACATCATTGCAAATGGCAAGATTTCATTTTTATGGCTAATGTTCCACTGAGAGAGAGAGAGAGAGAGTGTGTGTGTGTGTGTATTGTTAATAATGCTGCTATAAGTTTCAGGGTATATGTATACCTTTGAATCGATATTTTTATATCCTTTGGGTAAATACCTAGTAGTGCAATTGCTAGATCTTAAGGTAGTTCTATTTTTAGCTTTTTGAGGAACTTCTGTATTATTTTCCAGAGTGGCTACACCAGTTTGTATTCCCACCAACAGTGTGAGAGTGTTCCCCTTTCTCTGCATCCTCACCAACACCTACTGTTTTCTGTGTTGTTAATTTTAGTCATTCTCACTTCACCTATTTTTTATTTTAGAATGTTTTTAAAAGCATGGTATTACATGATTTTTAAGAAGTTGTGTGGGAACTCAACTATTTAGAATGCCACTGTAATATCAAATGTTTAATCCTATTTCTAATACCACCTGTGACTATTGCTCAATGGAAAATAATTTGGATAAATTTATAATATGCTGTGAAATTTCAAGCTCTCCTAAATTTTAGTGAGCTACAGACTGTATAAACTGACAGAAAAAAATTCTAATAATCATTAAGAGTTATAAAATGCTTTGTCACATAAAATAAAACCCTAGTTACAGTTTAAATAGAAATTTAAAGCTGTATGGTTCTAACAACTGTCCATGAATTAATATTCCCTGTAAATATCTGGACTTTTCAGAAGCTTGAACTTACCTCATCTTTAACCTGGTTGATCAGATTCTGCAATGGTGACCCAAACTGATGCTTTTCACACACACACCTTTTGAAACTCTTGTCCTATAAATAAAGTAGCACTGAAAATTAGAAGAAAATAAGATTTTGTGATATGAAGATTACATTTTTCATACTAATAGGCAAACATATATGATATAAATTCTCAATATTTAGTAAGCATAAATGAATGTGAAATTTATCTATTGCAACCCCAATAAGTAGTAACATGGGTTTATACATGTGGTAGTTTTCAGAATTTTACTGATGATACTCAAGAGAAGTATCAACTTTTACCATTGCTCAGAGAAAGGCAACACTCAATTTAATGGGTCTTTTCTGTAACTTTTTGCTTCCTGAATTGTAACAAGCAAGGATCAAAGTGTATTTTCTAGGAATTGATGGCTGTCCAGATAGAGGTAATAATTTGCAATACAGATAAAGGTTGTTACCATCAAGCCCTGAGAACGCCCTTTCCCAAGGTTAGCATGACTTTTTGGTTCTATACTTCCTTGTGAGATTCTCAGAGCAGAGGCAATATAGTGCATCCAAATTGGTGTAATATAATGCAGTCAGTCTTAAGGAGGGAGCCAAGTGTGGCATGACCAATAATTAAATATATTTCTCTAAGGAAACACCACAGTTACAGATGCTGATTTGATAAGTAGGGCTACCATTCCCTTCACAATGAGTTAATATTCCCTAAGCTCTTTTAGGCAACCTAGGAATCTGTTTTTTATGTGAGACTTAGGATGAATTTCAAAGGGAGATATTTCTATCCATGAATCACAAAATCACATTTTTTTTTTCCCCTCAAGTGGAATTGTTACCCTGTGAAATTGCTTTCCTGTAAAATTACTGTCTTGCCATTTCTTTCTACAAAATAGTCCATTTAACATGTGTTTTTTTTGTGTGTGGTTTGTTTGTTTGCTTTTTGTTTTTTTGTTGTTATTGTTAACATGCACTAATTTAGCAACCAATTTAAGCCAGGAGGTATTGAATGTAAAAAAAAAATTTTGAAATAATTTGTAAATCAGAACTTTAGACACATTCCCAAACAGAAATATTATAAGAAACTTAATATTGTTGATTAAGTTTATTTCACTATCTTGATATTTGATTCCTGAAAATAAGTGAAAATACTCTAAAGTTTTACTAGCAATTCTAAATTTCTAGATTAACATTATTGAAGCACTCATTACTTGTAGGGGGATAACTACTTTTATTCAAATCTTATCCTTTTCTATATTCTAATTGGGAATGTGCTACAAGACTCTTCCACACTTTTCCTATTAGAGGGATTAAAAAAAAGGAAGGTATGTTTCCTTAGTTGACAGCATAATCATTATATTAGTTAAGTAGCACACCTTTGTGTAGTAGCCATAGTGAAGAACCTATGCTGCCACAATACACACAGGAGACCACTGGATATGTTAGAGGAGTGAATATGTAAATCTTAAAATGCATAAATCTATCCCTTCCATAATTTTCTGTGGTAGGTACTGTGCTTACTGCACAGTGAATAAGTTGGAAAAAAATATTTACTGTATTAAATTTCTTTCTTCTTTACACTACTACTATTCACACAGTAGTCCTGATCTGGAGTTAAACTGAATATTCTCAAATCACATTATTATACCTAGTATTTTGACCATCTAAATGTTTATACAAAAGCAGTCATTTATTACAACGCAAACTTCAGTAGCCCTCAATTCTTGACATCACCCACCAGCTACAACTGATTGCCTAGACATAAATCCCAATCCATGCTGGACTATACCTTATCTTCCTTAAATACTTTCTTACCTTATCTGGATGGCAATTCACAAAAATTCTCTCTCCAGTGGCCAAATCTGTAGCTTCTTCAGCCCTGTCAGTTATCATGTTTTTTACTTAAGAGGATAAAAGGAGACCAGAATGAAAGAAGCAAACAAGGCGGGAGGCGAGGGGGGGTGGGGGGGAGAAGGAGGAGGAAATGAAGAGTAGAAAGAGATAAGACAGAAGACAGAAGAGGAGAGAATGGAAACTAGGGCAAACACAGAAACAGGAAGAAAACATCAGGCCAATTTACTGACCATTATATGTCTAACGTCTCATCATAATCCCTGGAACAGAAAAGAGCCACAATAAAAATGTGTTGAATCAACGAACAAAAAATGAATGAATGAAGAGGCTAATGACACTGAGGTTTGCTTCAGTTTTCCTGAAGCCCATTCCTCTCCTTAGATTCTGCAAGCACCTAAGAATGCCAGTTGGTTCCTTCTGTTCTAGTCTGAAGCTGGAATACATACCTACACAGGTGTATGCCCACACAAACCTCGAATCATAGGAATGGTGTAAGAGGGGTGCATTTAGGAAAACTTGCCCATTGATTCTGACACTTCTAGGTGAGATGTACTTAATTAAAATAAAGATTATAAAATATTTTGTCCTCCTTGATGTCTACATATATTCAAACATTGCCGTATTAGTGTATTGCTTGAATTTTTTCAAAAATAGTAATTTCATTCACCGTTAAATGTGATTACTTGATATAAAGTCCACTGAAATAAGCAGAACAGTCATTCTAAACAACTTAAACCACTTTACATTTGGCATAAATTCAGTATAAACCCTTTGGGTAAAATTAGATGAACATTTCCTAAGCTGTTCAGAAAATGTTATTTTCAAGAAATGTTAATAGTTAACATTTATAATTTACTCTTATAATGTTAACAGTTTGTAGATATGATCAGGGTATGACCATCAATTGAGGTATAGAAAATCCTACTTACTAAATCCCCATTGTGGATATTTAAGGTAGATTTAAGATAGTAAAATAAAAAAAGAGTTTAAACAAATATTTAACATAACTATTAAACAAAAAATTAATATATTCTGTTAGTTTTTATGCATATTGAAATGCATATTAATAATACCATGGCCTACAATGGCATTTTGAATTATAAAGAAATGATGCTTAAGTATTTGACTGAAATATCTTTACTTGATGTTTTATTTTATGAAGATTTACTTGTCTTGAGAGAGCTAAAGAAGTGTCAACAAAAGGTTATCTAGAACTTTTGTACTGTAATTGACCATGAATTTTAACACTGACTTTAAACTTTATTGTTTAAAGTCAAGATTATTTTAGAATGTGGATAATTATCTCAGAATTTCAAAATTCTAGGCCTAATATAAAGTGCTTTGATTTTTTTTATAATAGTTTACCTCTGTTAATATCGACTTCAAATACTCTGCTTCTATTACTTCTTTAAATACAAACAGGTGTACCACAAATCTTTCTAGAAGCTATAGCTTCAATTAAATTTAATGATTTTTCTCTGTAGCAAAGGATTGAGGGCAGTTGCTAAATGAAGAAGATTCCTATCAAACTTAATTACTTCCTCTAGTACATGTTACATTATTGGTGATACAGATGTAACTATCCAGCAAGATAGGCTACTAATTTTATTGCCTAATAAAGTTGAGGTGTAGACTTTTAAATAAGGCTACCTGTATTTTAATTTAATATACCCCCCACAGAGGTTTCTTCCTTCACCCCCTATAACCATATTAACCTGTTCATTTTAGACTGCACTGTTTTAAATGCACATATATATACACACATATGTGCATATATATATAAAACATCTATCATATCTGTATATAGTTATTACTAGTATACTAGTATATATTGTATACATATATATACTATATAGTATATATACTAACATACTAATATTACTATATTACTAATATTACTATAACTCTAATATATATAATATATATAATATTATATATACACACATATATATACGTGTGTGTGTGTGTGTGTGTGTGTGTATATATATATGCCTAAAACTCTTTTTAAGTTTAGATTAAAATGCAGTTCATTCTATATAAAAGATTCTAGTTTGTTCTAGATAAAAGCTTAAAGCAGCCACTATTATAAAGCTGAGTTAGCCTTCCTTGTGGCTTTAGTATGACTATAATATATGGAAATGCCTGGATATTTGCTCTCTTCAATTGAGTTACCCCCAGAAATAAACATTGAGAAAGAATATGACTTCATGTTTTCTGGAGTCCAGAAGTGAGGGAAGGAAAGGAAGCCAATAAAGGGCATATGGTTGAGGAGGCCCAAATCTACCAAGGAACTTTGAGAGGAAGCATGAACATTTAGCTATCTTACCAGAGGGAAATGGAATATTTACTTGCCAACTGCTATCAGTTATTGGTTGAAACCCACTCCTGGAGGGTATAAACTGCCCTTTGAAAGTACAATGGAAGGAATAGATAAATCAGCAGATGCTGTGTTTCAAGTGTTTGAAACTGGATGTTTTCTTGGTTGGTGTTCATGGATACAGTTAGGACCAAGAGTATATGGGAAAGTCATTGAGAATGTCTCCTCTGGTTACTGACTGGAGCTCTCTTCTCTGCATGATACAGAATTCAGTCAGGCTGTCTTACAAGATGGTCCCAAAATGGAGGCTAAGTGCAATCAAATCTTATCAAAACATTTTATTGGACATCAATGCCAATACCACCATAATTTATCTAACATATATTATTTGAGAAAGACTATGCAGAAAGATAAAAAAGAGTAGCCTGATGAGGAAGAAGAATAAACTTTTGGTACCAGATTTGAAGAACTGTGCATACTCTGAGAAACAAACAGGGTTTTGGAGGGGAAGGGAGGTGGGGGGTTGGGTGACCCTGGTCGTGGGTATTAAGGAGGGCACATATTGCATAGAGCACTGGGTATGGTGCATAAACAATGAATCTTGGAAGACTGGAAAAAAATTTAAGTTAAAAAAAAGAAACTGGAACAAACAAAAAAGAAAATAGAAATATTTCATATCCTCTAAATTTTGGTACATGCTAAACCATTTCCTGTTACTTTCTTAATTATTTTTCTAATTTCTTCTATGAGCACATTTTTAGTTAAATATTATTTAAACACATTCAACTGATGACTGTCTTTAAACTCACATTGCCCTCTTTATCCATATTTCCTAGGCTGTAATTCCCTCTGCTATAACCATTTTTTGTAGCCCCAGGTTCCAGAAATAATGAATGGTTAACAACTCAATTATTACTTGGGAGTTCCTTTCTGCTATATCAAGCTGAGTTGATATTTATAGAGTTATGTGAGATCTGAGTATGGCGATTTGTAATGACACCAGAAACTAGGATACTTTAAATTGAGGCAGTCTAATTAGATTTAAAGATTTAGGTTTGGAGAAAAGACAAGAGAATACCTCCTATATTGTTAATGGCAGTAGAAACAGAGATTATTTTCAAAGGGCAATTTAACAACAGTACTCAAAACCGTGGCTCATCTAATCCACTGGCAATAATTTAGCTTAATGATATATATCCCTATGTCCACAAATATGTACTTTGAAAGATGTTTTCTGCAATGTAGTTGGTATAGCTAAAACATATCTAGAATGACTTAAATCAATAGAATAAAACATAACAATAGAATCAAAGAAAAATGTAAAAACATGCAAGTTTAAAGAGAAGTTAAATTTTAAAGCCTGATAAATGTCCAAAATACACTAACTGTTATGTGTAATATATGCATTATTAAATGTAAAAAGTAAAATGCATTAAAAATATACTTAGATCATTTCTATTTGTAAAATTATAAAAAAGATTAAAAACATGCCCTTATTTGAGTTGATCCAAAGTCAAGGGTAGGAGAATAGAGATTTCAACTACAAATTTCATAACTTTCCATATTGATTTTTTTGTATCATATGCATTCCCCTTACCATTTAAATGAAATACACTCAATCTCAAAAGATTATTCAGTTTTAATGAATTTCCATCCAGATCACTTGGAGATACATACCAGATCAAGATATCAACTTTAGTGTGTTCAAAGTGTTCATCTGTTTTTTTTTTTTTTAACGATTTTATTTATTTGACAGAGAGAGATCACAAGTAAGCAGAGAGAGAGAGAGAGAGGGAAGCAGGCTCCCTGCCGAGCAGAGAGCCAGAGGCGGGACTCGATCCCAGAACCCTGAGATCATGACCTGAGCCAAAGGCAGCGGCTTAACCCACCGAGCCACCCAGGCACCCTGTTCATCTGTTTTAAAAGGACAATGAAGATGATAGTTTTATTATACCACCAAATAAAAACAATGTCATATGAATTGTAGGAATATGTAATAGGTAAAAATAAGTTTCTTTTGGAAATTTTCACTTGAGTTAATTTAACAATGTCAAAATCTAAATTTAAAACAAAATATGCAGTATAGAACTATAGATTCTAACAGGATTGTAAAGTTACTGTAACTAATTTAAATAGGATATGCAGCATCAGTATCACATTTGTCATATTTAACTCTGGAGACAGAATTTTTTTAAAGCCATCTTCTACTTTTAAGCTTCCATAATTTCCATAAATCTTTTAATTTTGAAATAATAAAAGGGATTTTCTTTTTCCCTTTGGTGCATTTGTATCATTCCCCTCCTGGATTATTAAAATGTCATAGAAAGGTCATTTATTTAGATTATCCTCCCTCATTACACAAACAAATGTCAGTTGAGCAAATTCAATTGATCTGCATGCTCCTGCTTATGTGTGTTCCATTTTTGGGGATGCACCATCACTGGCTGCATCAACATAATATGCTAGTGAAAACAATGTATGGCCATTTGTTACCCCATTGTTGAGATCACCAATACTGCTAATAAAACTCTCAGCACAATTTATGAAAAAATGACCCCAGGCCACTTGGGTGGCTCAGTGGGTTGAGCCTCTGCCTTCAGCTCAGGTCATGATACTCAGGTCTCAGGATCAAGCCCCACATCAGACTCTCTGCTTGGTGGGTAGCCTGCTTTCCCCTCTCTCTGTCTCTGCCTGCCTCTCTGCCTACTTGTGATCTCTGTCTGTCAGATAAATAAATAAAAAATCTTTAAAAAAAATGACCCCAAGAATCTGAGATGTAGACTTTTATTTCATGTTAGTTTTCCTTCTATTAGAGACTCATAGGATTATTGAATCCATACTGAAAGGTTACAGACTAAACCTTAGATCTTACTGTATAGTACCCTAGATGACTGTGAAATCAGGCATGGCCCCTAGGGATTCACTGTGAATTTTTTATGGCACTTGCTATTTCATAGTAAAGACACTGTCCTACCTTATAAAAAAAGTTTTGCTTGTTTGATTATTTATCTAAACTGTTAGATTTAAGAAAAGCACGAGACTAGGTATTTTAAATTCAGGAAGATAGCTATCAAAAAATAGATTAAGTAGAGGGGTGCCTGGGTGGCTCAGTGAGTTAAGGCCTCTGCCTTCGGCTCGGGTCATGATCCCAGGGTCCTGGGATCTAGCCCCGCGTCTGGCTCTCTGCTCCGCGGGGATCCTGTTTCCTCCTCTCTCTCTCTCTCTCTCTGCCTACTTGTGATCTCACTCTGTCAAATAAATAAATAAAAATCTAAAAAAAAAATAGATTAAGTAGAGATACAAGTAATGAAATGTATGTAAAACTTCAAAAGTATATTTCTTGTATGAAGTGTGAAGCAACTGAACCAGAATACTCTATTGAGCAAGGCTATCATTCAGAATAGAAGGAGAGATAAAGAGTTTCCCAGACAAACACAAGTTAAAGGAATTCATCACCACTACACCAGACTTACAAGAAATGTTCTTTTGAGTGGAAAGGAAAGACCAAAAGCAAGAGTAAGAAAAGTAGGAAGCACAAAAGCAGTAAAATTAAGTGTATCTATAAAAATCAGTCAAGGGTTTCACAAAATAAAAGGGTGTAGAGCAGGACACTGTATACCTAAAGTGTGGGAGAGAGGTAAGTAAAAATTTAGTGCTTTTAGAATGGGTTCAAACTCAAGTGATCATCGAGTTAATATGGATTGCTATATGCGTAAGATATTATATATAAACCAAATGGTAACCATAAATCAAATACCAGTAATAGATACAAAAAAGTAAAGAAAAACAATCTAAGTATATCACTCAAGAAAGCTCCAAACCATCAGAGAAAAGAGCAAGAGAATAAAGGAGCAGAAAAGAACTACAAAAACAACTATAAAATATGTAGCAAAATGGTAATACATACATATCAATAATTATCTTGAATGTAAATGGACTAAACACACCAATCAAAAGACATAGGGTAACAGAATGAATAAAAAATCAAGACCCAGCTACATGCAGCCTAAAAGATACTCACATCAGATGTAAAGACATGTACAGATTGAAAGTGAAGGGATGGAAAAGCATTTATCATGCAAATGGTAGTGGGGGAAAAAAAAAGCCACAGTAGGAATACTTATATTGGGCAAAATAGACTTAAAACAAAGATCTCAAGAGACAAAGAAGGACACTACATTATCATAAAGGAAACAATCCAACAAGAATATGTAACAATTGTAAATATGTATGCTCCTAATATGGGAGTGCCCAAATACATAAAGCAGCTATTAACAAAATAAAGGAAGTAAGTGATAGGAACACAATAATACTAGGGGACTATAATGCCCCACTCACATCAATGGATAGATCAGCCAAACAGAAAATCAACCAGTAAACACAGTAGAACAGACAGAAATAGCAGATATATTCTGAGTATTTCGTCCTAAAACAGAATATACATTCTTTTGAAACAGAATGAAACTTCCTCAGAGTAGATCAGATGTTATCAACAAATTCAAAAAATATTGAAATCATACCATGAACCTTTTAAACCACAATGCTATAAAACTAGAAATTCACCATAAGAAAAAACTGGAAAGAACACAAATACTTGGAGGTTACATAACAATGAATAGGTCAGCCAAGAAGTCAGAGGAAAAAAAATACATAGAGACAAATGAAAATGAAAACACAATGGTCCAAATATTTGGGATCCAACAATAGCTGTTCTAAGAAGGCAGATTTAGCAATAAGGCTCTACATCAAGAAGTATGAAAAATCTCAAATAAACAACTTAATCTTACATCTAGAGAAGCTAGAAAAAGAACTACAACAAACAAAATACAAAACCAATAGAAGGAAGGAAATAATAAAAATTAGAACAGAAATAAACAAAATAGAAACGAAAAAAACCAACAGGACACATCAGTGGAACCAGGAGCTGGTTCTTTGACAAGATCAATGAAATTGATAACCTGTAGTCAAACTTCTGAAAGAAAAAAAAAAAAAGATTCAGTTAAAAAAAAACACAATAAAAAATGGGAGAGGAGAAATAACAAACGACACCACAGAAATACAAAGAATTATGAGATTATAAAAAATTATATGCAAACAAACTGAACAACATAAGGAAAAAAGGAATAATTCTAAGCATCATATAACCTCCTAAAACTGAGTAAAGAAGATATAGAAAATCTGCAAAGACCAATTATTAGCAATGAAATTTAATCAGTACTCAAAAACTCCCCAAAAATGAAGGTTCAGGACCTGAAGTCTACACAGATGCATTCTACCATTTAAGTTAGTACCTATTCTTTTCAGGCTATTCCAAAAAATAGAAGAGGAAGGAAAGCTTCAAAATTCATTCTATGAGGTAAAATTACCCTGATACCTAACCAAACAAAGTTGCTAGGGCACTACCAAAAAAAAAAAAAAAAAAAGAGAGAGAGAGAGAGCGAGAGAGAGAAAAGAGAGAACTACAATATCTCTGAAGAACATAGTTGCAAAAGCCCTCAACAAAATATTAGCACACCAAACCCAACAATCCACTAAGAAAATCATTCACCATGATCAAGAGGGATTTATTCCTGGGATGCATGGGTGGTTCAATAATCACAAATCAATACAATACATCACATCAATATGGAAATGATAAAAAACCATATGACCATTTCAATAGATACAGAAAAAGCAACTGACAAAGTACGATATCCATTCATGACAAAAACCCTCAACAAAGTAGGTTTAGAGAGGGTATAATAAAGGCCATAGATGAAAAACCCATAGCAGACATCATAATTAATGGTGAAAAACTGAGAGCTTTTCTTTTTTTTTTTAATTTTTATTTTTATTTATTTTTTTTTAATTTTTTTTTTAATTTACTTATTTGACAGATCACAAGTAGGCAGAGAGGCAGGCAGAGAGAGAGGAGGAAGCAGGCTCCCCGCTGAGCAGAGAGCCCGATGTGGGGCTTGATCCCAGAACGCTGGGATCATGACCCGAGCCGAAGGCAGAGGCTTAAACCACTGAGCCACCCAGGCGCCCCTAGAGCTTTTCTTGTAAGATCAGGAAAAAGACAGGGCTGTCCATTTTTACCCCTTTAATCAACATAGTACTGGAACTCCAAGTCATAGTAATCAAACAAGAAAAAGAAATAAAATGCATTCCAAATGGTAAGGAAAAAGTAAGACCTTTCCCTATTTGCAGATGACATGATACTATACAGAAAAAAACCTACAGACTCCACCCAAAAATTTCTAAAAATGATAAATGAATTCAGTAAGGTCGCAGGATATAAAGTCAATATACAGAAATGTGTTGCATTTGTATACACTAAAAATGAAGTAGCAGAAAGAGAACTTAAGAAAACAATCTCATTTAAAATTGCACCAAAATAATAAAATATCTAGGAATCAACTTAACCAACAGGTGAAAGAACTGTACTTTAAAAACTAAGAAATTAAAGATGACACAAAGAAATGTAAGATATGCCATTCTCATGCATTGGAAGAACAAATACTGTTAAAATATCCATAGCACCCAAAGCAAACTACAGATTTAATGCAATCCCTATCAAAACACAAACAGCATTTTTTCAAAGAACTGGAACAAATAATCCTTTAATTTGAATGGAACCACAAAAGACCTCAAATAGCCAAAGCAATCTTAAAAAAAGGAACAAAACTAGAGGTATCAGAATCCCAGATTTCCAGATATACTGCAAAGCTGTAGTGAACAAAACTGTATGGTATTGGCACAAAAAAACCCACATATGTCAATATCAAATTGAGAGTCCCAAATAAACCTATGATTTGGGGGTCAGTTAGTCTTTGACAAGGGGATAAGAATATGCACTGGAGAAGACAGTCTCTTCAGCAAATGGTGTTGGGAAAACTGAATCATTTTCTCACACCATACATAGAAATAAACTCAAATTGGATTGAAAACCTAAATGAGACCAGAAACCATAAAAATTCTAGAAGAAAACTCAGTCATTTCTCTGACATTGGCAGTGGCAACCTTTTTTAAGATGTCTTCTTAAGGCAATGAAAACAAAAGCAAAAATAAACTATTGGGACTACATCAAAATTAACAGCTTTAGCACAGCAAAGGAAAAAATAAACAACAAACTAACAATATAATGAATGGGAAAAGATATTTGCAAATGATATATCAGATAAGGGGTTAGTATCCACATATATATGAAGAATTTATACAACGCAACACCAAAATACATACATACATATATATATATATATACACACACACACACACACACATACATATATATATATATTATTCTAATTTAAAAATGGGCAGAAGATATGAACAGACATTTGTCCAAAGAAGACACAGAGATAGCCAATAAACCCATGAAAAGACCTTCAATATCACTCGTCATTAGGGAAACACAAATAAAAACCATAATGAGGTATCACCTCACACCTGTCAGAATGGCTAAAATCAAAAACACAAGAAACGAGTGTTGGTGAAGATGTGAGAAAAAAGGAATGCTCATGCACTGCTGGTGGGAATGCAAACTTGTGCAGTCACTGTGGAAAACACTATGGAGGTTTCTCAAAAAAATAAAAATAGAACTACCCTACAATCCAGTAATTGCACTACTATGTATTTATCCAAAGAATAAGAAAACACTAACTGAAAGGTTGTATGCACCCCTATGTTTACTGTAGCATAATTTTCAATAACCAAAATATGGAAGTAACCTGAGTCCATCAATGATGCATGGATAAAGAAGATGAAGTATACGCAAACACATACATACATACATACATACATATGCACACACACATGCACAGGAATATTATTCAGCCATAAAAAAGGTTGAAATTTTGCCATTTGCAAGGACAAGGATGGAACTAGTACAATGCTAAGTGAAATGAGTCAGAAAGACAAATATATAATTTCACTCATGGTGTATTTAAGGAACAAAAAAGAAAAAAACACACTCTTACATATAGAGAACAGATTGGTGGTTACCAAGTTATGAATAGGTGGTTGGAGGGATATTAAATAAGTCAAGGGGATATAGAGTGCACTTGTCATGATGAGCACTGAGTAAGGTATAGAATTGGTAAATCATGATACTGTATTCCTGAAACTAATATAACCCTGTATGCTAATTATACTGGAATAAAAAAAAGAGAAATATTTGCTGTTTAAGGCAAACAAAAAGTGCCAAGCAATTTAATTCACATAAGTAAATTATGATAGCCTCCTCTGAAATGTTCTAATTACTGGTAACAATATGGTGTGTGTATCTTAATGTCTTTTCCATGCATTTTTGGGTAGGGATGTTTACAACATATACACACAAAAGCATAAAACAGAATATTTTGATACTTATTATCCTACAACTTTTTTCAATTAGTATGTTTTTTATTTTAATAAAGGGCTCGATATCACTTTCTTTTTTCCTGAAGTGTTTGATTTTAAAAAGTGGAGGGAACTCTTGGCCTCTTAACCCCTAGAAGATCATGGTCAGTGGAAGTGAAATATGAGGTTGCACATTTTTAATAAACTCACTAGTTGATGGTTAAACCTATTTAGGTGTAAAAGCCACTAGTTTCTGCTTAAATATATATGAGTAATTGAGGAAGACGATTTTTATAAATAGAAACATGTTTATTAACATCCAAACACCCTTCATACAAGGCCATATAAAAATTCTTAGCACTTTGATTATATATAAGTCTATATTTCTATATAGTTACAATGATATATAATTTAGCTTTTCATAATACATTGTTTAAATACACCATTAGTTCTGATAACATAAGCAATTCTTTTCTAATCCAATACTTGAACAATTTCCTCTGTACTAGTTTAACAGGACTAATTAGCATAAGATGCTCTTTGTTAAGAGGTATATGATCTGAGTATTGACAACTGCCAAAGTTTGGAATTCTTATATAGCACTTTCTTTTTGCCTTGATCATAACACAGAATACTTACGGATACTGAAATTCAATAAGTAAAGTCCAGAGTCATGTTACTTTAGCTGGTGAATCAAATTCACACATAACACTATAATATTAAAAACCTTTAAAAAAGCACAATTTAGGGAATCTGTGTTACTACGGACCATTTCTATCAGGGTAAGACACTTGGGAACAGAAAAGAAAAAGCTTTGGGCTTCTGTGGGGTGCCCAATAGAAAGGAAAATGTTTAATTGTCGCCTCTCCTGAGTGACGGCAATTTGGGGAAATGCCAGTACATATATATTCCAACTCAACAACTCTGGGTAACATCATGCATATGGGAGTTGGCTTAGCTCATGCTAGGTGACCATAGCACTGACCTTATAAGATTTTATCTACTTACAAAGTTTACCAGAAAAAATGGGCTCTATACATGTGTGTATATAGTCTATATACCTGTGTATTTTGAAGACATCTGTTGTTTCTGGACTTATATATAAAGGTGAAGATAGAGAAAGTCTAACATACCATGTATTTCCTGTTATTCATACATTTATTTACTAGTTTAATTTCTCTTACTTTGGGGGAGATACCTTTGTACTTTTGTTACTTTTCATATGAACTTGAAGAGATTATTGTATTACCTAAGAGATTTAATTATTTTGAGAGCAATTTATAAATTAGAGTTATTTGACATAATTAGTAGGGAGGCTTACTATATATGGGTATGGGTATTAAAAACTTTACATCTTCTTAGTTATTAATAATGGAGTTAAAATTCATTAATTGGTATATATGTTTTATTTCATAAAGATTTCCACTCAAAGGGGCACCTGGATGGCTTAGTCGTTAAGTGTCTGCCTTCTGCTCAGGGTCCTGGGATCAAGCCCCATATCTGGCTCCCTGCTTTGTGGGAAGCCTGCTTTTTCCTCTCCCACTCTCCCTGCTTGTGTTCCTGCTCTCGCTCTCTCTCTCTGTCAAATAAATAAAATCTTTTAAAAAATAAAAAATAAAATAAATCCTTACTTAAAAAAAAAAGATTTCCATTCATAACCACAGGTATGATATATATAAACATTATGATTTTCAAATATTAGTAATTAATCCTTTAATAATCAGAGTATTCATATGAAGTTTTTTGTTTTGTTTTGGAATATTTTCTATAAGAAACAATATATTTTATTATTTAAAAATATTCTCACTGGACACATGTGTGCCAACACATGTAACATATTTGGGTTTTAGTTTTCCCGAGCTACTACAGGATCTATTTTTAAAGCTTTTTTATTGAAGTATGATTGACAAAATCATAAGACATTCAAAGTGTACACTGTGATTATATTGATGAACATGTACCTTGTAAAAGGAGTCCTCCCATCTAGGTAATTAGCATATCCATCACATCACACAGTATATAATGATTCCATGTATAAATGTTTATCATGCAATATTTGTCTTTCACTAATTGGCTTATTTTACTTAGCACAATGTCTTCAAATTCCATCCATGCTATAGACAACTTAAAGATTTCCTTCTTTCATGGCTGAATAATAGCCCATTGGATGTGGCTATATATTCTTTATTCCATTCACCCAATGTTGGACATTTAGTTTGTTTCTATACCTTGCCTATTGTTAATATGTTGTGATGAACATACGAAGGCGTTATATCTTTTTGATACTCTGTTTCCATTTTCTTTGTTATATACTCAGAAGTAGGATTGCTGGATATAACAGTTCTATGTTTAATTTTTTCAGAAACTGCCATGTTGTTTTCCATAGTGATTGCACCAATTTACATTCTTACTAAAAATGAACAGGGTTCATTTTCTCCATATCCTCGCCAACTCTAGCTATCTCTTATATTTTTATTACTCTCATGCTAACAAATGAGATGGTATCTTCTTGTGATTTTGATTTATATATCTCTGATAATTAATGATGTTGAACACCTGTTAATATATCTGATGGCAACTTGTATATTTTCTTTGGAACAATGTCTGTATTAAGTTCCTCTGCCCATGTTTATTAGGATTGTTTTTGGACTGGTGAGTTATAGGAGCTGTTTATATATTTTAGATATTAACCCTTTAACAAATATATGAATATAGCTAATATTTTCTCCCATTCTATTGGTGGAATTATCATTTTGTTGATGGTTTTCTTTGCTGTGAAGAAGAGTTTTAGTTTGATGTAGTCATACTTGTTTATTTTTTTTATTTTATTGCCTTGTCTTTTGGTGTCAAATAAAAAAAAAAAATCATTTCCATGACCCTGTCAAGGAGCTTACCCTTGGTTTTCTTCTAGTATTTTTATGGTTTTAGATCTTAAATTTAATCTGTAATCAATTTTTCCCCCCCAAGGTATAGGATAGGGATCCAGTATCATTCTTCTGCATGTGGCTCTCAAATTTTCCCAGGTCCATTTATTGAAGAAACTACCCTTTTCCTATTGTGTATGCCTATATTCTTTGTTATGAATTAATTGACCATATAAGTATGGATTTAGTCAAAGGCTCTCTACTGTGTTCCACTGATCTATGGGTCTGTTTTCATGTTAGTACCATACTACTCAGTACCACTGGAATTTTGATTGGAATTGCATTGAATCTGTAGATCACTTTGGAGAGGATGGCTCTTTTAACAATATTCATTATTCCAGGGGGCCTTGGTGGCTCACTCAGTTAAGTATCCAACTCTTCGGTTTCTACTCAGATTGTGATCTCAGAGTCCTGGAATTGAATCCCATGTCAGGCTTCATGCTCAGTGTGGAGTCTGCTGGATATTCTCTCTCCCTCTACCCCTCCTGCTTGTGCTCTCTCACTCCTTCTCTCTAAAATAAATCTTTTTAAAAAATATCCTTTCTTCCAATCCCTAAGCACAGAATATTTTTCCATTTATTTGTGTCTTCTTCAGTTTCTTTCATCAATGTCTTACTGTTTTCAGTAAACAGATCTTTTACCTCCTCGGTTACATTTACTTCTAAATATTTCATTCTTTTGATGAGACTGTAAATAGGATTGTTTTTGTTTCTTTTTTTGGTCATTGTTATTGGATGGGATCACAATCAGCCTCCATTTTGATATGGATAATGTCAATATTTTCTTGTTAGCTCCATCAAGTATTGGAATAATTCAGCTAGTTTCTGGATTCCCTTTGGGGGTAATTTTTCTTTGGGCAGCTATAGATTTGAAGTGTCTGTGGTAGAAGGTGAATTCAGGTAGGTCCTATATCTCCATCTTGGACCAGAAATCCTCCAAAAGGGTCCATTAAAGAAGTATTATTTAAAACATTACCTATAAATCTATAAATTTGGCAAATGCCAAACAATACACAGGACTGCTGATATTTTAGAGAAAATAATTTTAAATTAAAATTCAGGTGTTAGGGGCGTCTGGGTGGCTCAGTGGGTTAAAGCCTCTGCCTTCGGCTCAGGTCATGATCCCAGAGTCCTGGGATCAAGCCCTGCATCGGGCTCTCTGCTTGGCAAAGAGCCTGCTTCCCTTCCTCTCTCTCTGCCTGCCTCTCTGCCTACTTGTGATCTCTGCCTGTCTGTCAAATAAATAAATAAAATCTTTTAAAAGAAATAAATAAATAAAATTCAGGTATTAGAGATTATATATTATAAAAGGCAATCCTTGTAAATTAACATGATGAAAAATCTCTTACTATCCACACTGGAAATTAGAAGTTAAATTTATAGCAGTATACACATATAAAGTAACATAATATTTTTGACAGGTTCTACTATGAAAACATTTTTTATTTTAAAAAAGAATTACAGGCATATATGTGTAATATATGTATGTATGTGTGTGTGTATATATATTTACCAAAAAATGCTACATTTTATTCCATAATGAAGCTGGGTCAGCTGTAATGAAATAGGCTTTCAAATTTGTCAGAAGAGACAAAATATAGCGCACTAACCATTGTTGTGAAAACATTTATAATTTGTTATAGTGAACTATTTATCATTTTAGTCCTTGATCCTGTTATCCATTTGCAGGTTAAATGTCATAATCAAAGTTGTCAAATCCATTTAGTGATCAATACATTAGAGTTGACCTTCTATTTAAATTTTTTCAAGTTAATGTATTAAAATTAGTGTGTGGAAAAAAAGCATCAATTAAATATACAATAAGAATCAAATTATTTACTGCCAAAATAGGTGCATTTAAGGCACCAGAGTGCTAAAGAATAATTTCCCTAGATTTCATTTTTAATACAGTGAAGATATAAGAAGAAAGATGATTTTTTTTAGACTTTTTAACACTCTATTCAGGAGAATTTATGATAATTTTTAAAGCACCTAATTGCTCCAACCCGCCAGCTAACAGGCAATGAGAATTCAAATACTGTCAAGAGACATAAACCTGCTCACCACAGAAAATCTGTGTACAGAATAAACTATGTAAGGAAAAGGAAAAAAAAAAAAAGCAACAAACCACCAATAACAAACCTTTGCTTGGGGAGACATCTGTGAAACTTATCATTTGGACAGTGAAGAGTCTTTAGTTTTTGTTTAGGCCCCAATATTTGTCCCAGTTCAGGAGACTGAGCATGCCATCAATACTCAAGTATTGACAAGCCAGAATAGTTCACAATGGCAGTGAAGCAGCGGTTAGGTAGGTTAGGTAGGCAGGATTGGTCTTAGATGGTAAAAGGAAGGCACAAAAGGAGAGGTATGGTACAGGCTGAGAAAGTCCAGATCTTCATTCCCTATGTGATTTGATAAAGTCCAAAAGCACTGATAATTATTGCTCTAAACAGCTTCCTCTAACAATGAATAATCATCTTTCTTAAAGATTTGTTAATACTTACTGGTGAAAGAAAATATAAAGTAATTCACCTTGGTGAAATCCATTATAACGTTTAAATACTTTCCATCTTCATTTTCCCTTAACATGAGGCAAAAAAAAAACCCTGTTTATTGATTGCCTACTATATTTCAGTCTTTGAAGCTTTCATATGCTGTCATTCCCTTCTCCACAAAGCAAATACTCACCTTTTAATTTTCCTCATGAGGAAATTTATCAGAGATTAAGTCTTTTGCCAAACAATATACTTTTTTTTAAATTTGGTGCCCAAATACAATTATATCTAATTCATAACTCTTATTAATGACATTAAAATACTTTCAATTGATTTCCTCTGATTTGTCAGGCTTTCTTATATTCATATTTAATACATATTCTGATACATCTGTGAATTAATTCACTCTATTTAAATTCATCAGACATATGCATTGATAATATATGCTATATATACAGATATAAGTTAGGAATATAATGTATTTCATACATATGTCAGAGTTAGACCAAGAGACTCTTATAATGTACATTCTTTCCTGTCAGTTTGAAAAGATAATTTTACGTAGTAAATTATGTTATTTTGCTAGCCAAATTTAATTTGGTAAAATCAATATAATGTTATTTGCAGTTCCTTTTTTAAAATTGGTCACACTGCATTAATTCAATGTATTAAAATGAATAACATTAATTTTGATTAAGTCTTTAATTTTCAACATGCTTTTAGGACAGGGTTATTATTTTAATTTTACAAATGAGGTAAGACAAGCTCAGAGGTTAAGTGGTTAAATTACATAAGCTTCATAGAAAATTTTAAATCCAAGAGGCCAAACCTCTAGCTAATTACCTTGCTCCACAATTCAAAAGCCATTTTTGAAAAAATATGTTACATAATACTTAATGCAGGTATATTTATGTTTAGCTGACTCTGAAGTACTGTGTTCAGAATGATCACTTTAGGGAACAGAGTTTCAGCATATGTCAACATAAAAGATGATGGTGACATAAATAATTATGATAGATTGTCTACATATTTGATCTGAATTTAGGTTTCAAACAAACTAATCTTGCTACTATTATACTTAGGGAATTGTTTAAATTGCTTGCAATATGAGCTAGCTATTTGTAACGTGCTGTCCTCCTAGGTGTTGATAAAGATAAATCACTACACCATTTCATGTGTTTTTCTTTCTACCCCCACCTCACTCATTGGCTGCACAACAAACACATCACTGTCCTGTCATTATTACTGATAATCACTTTTAGGAAACATTACTGCACCATTCCATTATGCTATCTTTTATTAAAATTTTATACATTTATATGTATCTTTTATTTTTCTGGCCCATTCAAACCCTCATTTATCTTTCTATCCCCCAAATTTTGCTCCTCGAATTTATTCCATATCTCCTTTTTTCAGATATAGATCCACTGTCCATAACATAAATCTATTTGTCATCTTCCCATGTTTTATAGTACCATTTATGAATGGTACAATAAGCACTTTAATTAACTCTTCTGTATACCTATTTTGTTCCTAAGTCATTGATAGACTAGAATCATAACTTTATTTTCCATTGCTGTTCTCACCCACCTACAGTGGATATTAATCTCTTCCTGACTAAATGGGTTATAGAAGCTTCACAGTTATTCTAACCTAGTATTTCCTTTCTCTTCCTTCAATAATTCCAAATACCCTAGTTAATTATTGTTTTGCAAAATTTGCTTTTCTCAAACATATTCAAAATCATGTATCTTGTCAACTTTTCAATAAAATAAACGGAAAGTAATTTATCTAGATGTCAATGCACACCACAATCTGACTCTAATTTACTTATCTGCCTTATTTTGAATTGGTTCCTGTTGTTGGCAATATAGATTGAGTGTTTCTCAATCAACCATGTTGTAGGCATGCTTCCAGGAATTTTATTATGTAACATTAACATGTCATTACATTTGGTAATTCCTGTATTAATTGGTATATTACTAAGAATATGTAGCACATATTAAAAATGATGGAACAGAAAAAGGACTGAAAAACCCTACACTAGAGTAACCTAAAATTTTATTTTGATGATCCCTATTGTTATGAGTTTATTAATTTTTAATAATGTCCTATTTTGCATGACAATTCCATCATGAGAGTAAACTGTATAATTTTATGTACAAAATGGCATCAAATTAGAAATTATATATTGACATTAGGTCCTCTTAAAACAATGCTATATCATATAACTAGACTGAGAAAAATAATTTAACTGTCCTATACATTTACATGGTTCCTAAGAGAATTACTTTTGTGTCTTTTAAGAAAATTTTATTTTCCTTATAGAAATTTGTTATTTTTACCTTTTGGTAGGTTTTTAGGAAAATTTTTTTATTAATAGAATATAAAGTGCTTCCTACCCAGACACCTTATATTTTGTTAGAAACTTCAATATTAGAAGTGGCTATATTTTTATTTATGCAAAAGAACTTTCTTCTATTTGGAATCCTCCCAACTTAAATTTTCTTCCCTCATACCAACCTTATATTGAGTTGAGCTGGATTTATTGCAATTCATACATAACACTTAATTATATATTGCTTTTAGTCCAGGAATATATAAGTCCAATTTTTTTTCTCAAAAATTAAATACTGAGTCTTCAAATTAATATTTTTCTTTTTTGTTTTTAATATTTGTGATGCATCTATGTGATTTTTAAGAAGAGAATACTTTGCTCTGTTAGTATAAATTTTTATGATTGTTGTTGGTTTAATTCTTCCAATTAAAAAACTTTTTTAGTCTATGAAAAATTTCAAATATATACAAAAGTATAAATAACATTATGAAACCCCATTCCCATCATATACTTTGACAATTATCAACTCATGGACAATTATCTATACTCTTCCCTCCACTCCCCTACTGTTTTATTTTATTTTTAAAGATTTTTCACTTGAGAGAGAGAGAGAGAGAAGAGAGAAAGATGTGGGGTGGGGGGGAGTGTAAGTAGGGGGAGGGATATAGAGAGAAGGAGAAGCCAACTCCCAGTTGATTAGGGAGCCAAGCACGGGGCTCAATCCCAAGACCCTGGATCATGACCTGAGCAGAAAGCAGACACTTAACCAACTGAGCCACATGCTTAACTAACTGAGCCACCCAAGCGCGCCTACTGGTTTATTTTAAACCAAACCTTGGAAATGCCATAATTTCATATGCATATGCTTTAGTATGTATCTCTAAAATATAAGGACTTAAAAAATAGTGACAATGTTAAAAAATTAATCATTATTCTTGTTAGTATCAAATAGCCAGTCAATGTTCATGTTTCCTTTTTTCATAAATGCCTTTTTTACAGGGAGCTGTTTAGAATTAGCATCCAAAGCTCACATATTATGTTTGATTAATGTGTTTTATTTAATCTTTAAGCAGTTCTCTCTCCTTTTTCTCCTATTGCCATCTATTTATTGAAGTAACTGGATCATCTGTCTTCCAATATTTCTTACATTCTGGGTTTGGTTGATTGTATCCCCAAGATGTCCTTTAACATGTTCCTTTACCACCTATACAACCTCTATACTAGGCAGACCTAAACACTTCATTAGATTTCAGATTTCCTTTTTTTTTTTTTTTTGTAGAAAGAATATTTACACACAATATTATGTATTTCCTACTGCACCATTTTGGGAAGTGCATTATGTCAAGGTTTCTGTTTTTACGATGTGAAGGTTTACATCTGAGCTCAGACGAGGTCAATCTGATCCTATTCATCATGATTTTCTCTGGCCTCCTGCTGATATAACAAGCAAGGAAACAGGAACCTCGGGGACTACTGAGTCTGTGCTAATTTGTTATGCCAGGAAATTTAATACATAGAATAAATATAAACAATACAATACACAGAATAAATACAAACAATACAAACTTTGTTTCTAGCTATTCATGGAATAAACCCGAAATACCATGTTTGGGTCAGGGTGTCAAACTGAAGTATATGTAGGGTTGAAAATTACTCTTTCACTGCTTATTCAGTGTTCTAAAGCCAAAAATGTGTAGCTCCAAAAAAACACAGCCATACCTCAAAAATATTGCATGTTCAATTCCAGACCATCACAATAAAGTATCACAGGAAAGTAAGTAAAATATTTTTTTTTGGTTTCCCAGTGCATATAAAAGTTATGTTTATACTACAGTCTCTTAAGTGTACAATAGCATTGTCTTAAAAAACAATGTACAGGGGTGCGTGGATGGCTCAGTGGGTTAAGCCTCTGCCTTCGGCTCAGGTCATCATCTCAGGGTCCTGGGATCGAGCTCCGCATCGGGCTCTCTGCTCAGCAGGGAGCCTGCTTCCTCCTCTCTCTCTGCCTGCCTCTCTGCCTGCTTCTGATCTCTGTCTGTCAAAATAATAAATAAAATCTTAAAAAAAAAAAACCAACAGTGTACACATCTTAATTTAAAAAAATGTTTTATTGCCAAAAATGCTAACCATCATCTGAGTTTCAGTAAGTCTTAGTCTTTTTGCAGATGGAGGGTCTTGCCTAGATGTTGATGGCTATTGACTTAACAGGGTGGCAGTTGCTGAAATTCGGGATGGTTGTGGCAATTTATTAAAATAAGACAACAATTAAGTTTGACTCTTCATGAGAAATTTCTATGTAGCATGTGATGCTGTTTGGTAGCATTGCACCCATAGAAAAAAACTTCCTTCAGGATTGGAGTCAATCCTCTCAAACCCTACCACTGCTTTATCAAATAAATTTATGTTATATTCAAAATCCTTTGTTTCCACCTCTACAGTCTTTACAGCATCTCACTAGATATAGATTCCATATCAAGAAACCACTTTCTTTGTTCATCCAATAAGAAGCAACTCCTCACCTATTAAAGTTTGACCAGGAGATCTCATCAATTCAGTTATATCTTCAGACACCATTTCTAATTCTAGTTTTTCTATCTCCACCACATCTGCAGCTACTTCCACACTGAAGTTTTAAACCCCTCAGAATCATCCATGAGGGCTAGAATCAACCTCTTCCAAACTCCTGTTAGTGTTGATATTTTCACCTCTTCTCATGAATTACAAATGTTCTTAATGGCATCTAAACTGGTGAATCCTTTCTAGAAGGTTTTCAATTTACTTTGCCCAGACCTGTCAGAGGACTCACTATGGGCTGCTATAGCTTTATGCAACGTATTTCTTAAAAAATAAACTTGACAGCTTAAATTATTAGTTCCATAGGCTACAGAATGGATGTTGTGTTAACAGGCATTAAAACAACATTAATCTCAGTGTGCACCTTCATCAAAGCTCTTGGGTGACCAAGTGCATTATCAATGAGCAGTAACGTTTTGAAAGGACTCTTATTTTTTCTGAGCAGCAGTTCTCTGCAGTGGGCTTAAGATATTTGGTAAACTATGTTGTAAAGAGATGTGCTGCCATCCAGGCTTTGTTGTTCCATTCATAGAACATAGGCAGAGTAGATTTAGAACAATTTTTAAGAATCCTAAGATTTTAAAATGGCAAATGAGCATTGGCTTCAACTTAAAGTCACCAGCAACATTAGCCCCTAACAAAAGAGTGAGCCTATCCTTTGAAGCCAGGCATTAACTTCTGTTAGCCAAACAAGTCCCAGGTGGCACCTTCTTCCCATGTAAGGCTGATACATTGAGAATCTGTTATTAAGTGTAACCACTTCATTAATTATCACAGATAGATCCCTAAGTTAGTTCAGCTCCTACATCGGTAATTGGGGCTTCACCTTGCATTGTGACGCTATAGAGATAACTTCTTTCCTTAAACTTCATGAACCAACCTCTGCTAGCTTTTTCCAGTAGCTTCTTTTATTTTATTTATTTATTTATTTCCCCTGTAGCTTCTTTAACTCTCAGCTTTCATGGAATTGAAAAGAGTTAGGACCTTGCCCTGTATTAGAGTTTGAATTAAGAGGATGTCATGGCTGGTTTGACCTTCTATTCAGAGCATTAAAATTTTCTCCATTATCAATAATAAAGCTATTGTGTTTTCTTACCACTTGTGTGTTACCTGCAATAACACTTTTCACTTCTTTCAAGAACTTTTCCTTTTTCATTCACAACTTGGCTATTTTGATGTCAGATATCCAGCTTGTAGTTTATCTTGACTTTTCATGCCCTCTTTATTAAGCTTAATCACTTCTAACTTTTGATTTGGAGTGAGAGATGTAAGACCCTTCTTTTCACTTGGATATTTGGATGACATTATAAGGTTATTAACTGGCCTAATTTCAATATTGTTACATCTCAGTGAGTAAGGAGCCTGAGAACTACAGAGAGAATGGCCAGTTGGCGGAGTAGTCAGAACATACATTTATCAATGCAGTTTACCATCTTACATGGGCATAGTTCTTAATGCCCCAATTACAATAGTGACTTCAAAAATCACTGATCACAGACCACCATAACAAATATAATAACAAAAAAGTTTGAAATATTATGAGACTCACCAAAATGTGACACAGACACACGAAATCAGCAAAAGCTATTGGAAAAATGGTCCCAGTAGACTTGCTTGATGCAGATTTGCCATAAAAATGCAATATCTAGGAAATACAATAAAGCAAAATGCAATAAAATGAGGTATGCCTGTTTCCAAAACACGTTAAACTCACGCTCACAGCATCATATTATCAACCTATGTGAAAAACGTTTGCAGGCTGTTTTCCCTAATAACACTGAAATTCACCCGTTTGACATTATAGTACATTTAACGATTATTTCATTAGGCCCATCACATGAAGCAATATATGCTTGTAGTATGGACATAAATAGTGAAAGGTAATAGCAACTAAATAACAGTATGGTTTCTAAAATCAGGAGAATGATCATTTCACATCTTTGCGATCTGAAGCTGTTACGTACTCTTGTAATTAAAATAAAAATAGCAAGTTTATGTTAGACATTCTTAAATTTTCTATTTTGAATAGCCAAATCAGAACATTGCAAAACTTCAAATAAAAGACTATGAATTATTGATTATTTATGTTAAAGATTTTAGATAATTATTCACATAAATAATAAAAATTGGAAAATAGTCATTTAACTATTGATAAAGTTATGTCTAATTTTTTAAGAGTGGTGTCATAGCCAATATACCAAATTTTATAGCAAATTTATGTCTAAAAAGTAAAGTTTATAATATTGCATTCCCGGCTTTTTCCTGACCAATAAAAATTTCTCTTACAATTGAGGAGTACTAAAAAACTCATATTCTGATACTACCCACTACTTGTTTTTGCTCATTTGCAATGTTAAAAACACATTTTGTTTGGAATTCTACAATGTACCATATAAATAATTACTCTCTTCTGGTAATTATTTAATATCAATAATTAGGTTCATGTAATTGTTTTCTAAATTCAAGGTATCTGACACTGTAGTTTATGTATATATTCTATATATATATAATGTGTTTATGTATACATATGTATATGTAAGATTTGTATACATGTGTATATGATCAAATTGCCTCTCCTATGGTTGCTTTTTTCTAAGTATATTTATTTCATCCAAATACAGGTCATATGACTTGATCAAGGAAAGGGGATCTGAAATTACTATAGCAACTAAGAAAGCAATTAAGATAAGTGATAGGAGGTCACTTGTAAGAACTAGTGAGAGCATTTTAAACCCAATATTTAAAGCAGAATCCAGAGTGCAGTGGACTAAAGTGTTAACAGATGAAAAGAAATTTGAAACTGCGTGTAACATTATTTCTCTGGAAAGTTGATTATGCATGGAAAGAGACCAGTAAGTTAGACATTATGAGGAGAAGAGAGAAACTTTTTATTCTGTTTATAAAATGATTTTAATAAAAGATTTCAAAAAATTAGGAGATAACAAAACTTATAAATTTTTAACTTATAAATTTTTAGTCAGGGAATTTAACTTCCTACAGTATTATTATCTGATACACAGTACATAATCAAATTCACCATTTATACTAATAATGTCCTTTATAACCATTGGTTTTGTTTTGTTTGTTTTTTTTTTTTGTGATTCAAGATCCAAAACATAATCAAGGATTGCATTTAGTCATAATAACTTCTGATACTCAAGGAATATGTATTGTTCAACCTTTGTGATTAACATAGGATCTACTTAAACTGTGTTAATAGTCTGTTCCCTACTGAACAAATAACTTCAGGATCTGTTCATCAATCCTGCCTAAAACAAATATTATCATGACTGCAAAGCAGTGCAAAAATTTCATTGTAAATACCGTTCCCTTCTTACCATTGCCTACATCTATTATCTGTATCTATCATATCATTGTGTGAGTGCGCATGATTGTGTATATACTTTGCTTCCTATTTACCTACATATTTTTTTAAAGATTTTATTTATTTATTTGACAGAGAGAGAGATCACAAGTAGGCAGAGACACAGGCAGAGAGAGAAGGAGAAGCAGGCTCCGCATGGAGGAGAGAGCCCGATGTGGGGCTCGATCCAAGGACCCTGAGATCATGACCTGAGCTGAAGGCAGAGGCTTTAACCCACTAAGCCACCCAGGCGCCCCTACCTAGATATTTTTGTATAGATATGGGCATATAGTTCTTCTTTTAAAAAATATCCAATATACTATGATTCATTACTAACACTCATCAATTATTTATTCAAATTATTTTACCAATGGGAAATTCCTCAAGCTGAATTTTAAGTCCCTTTGAAATATCCCCAATATGTTCTGAGCACGTCTGTACTTTCTGTTGTCAGAGATATTACAGGTTCATAATGTATCTCCCTTCCCCAGCCCTGAAATTTGCTTTTTCTTCAAGGACACTGATATCTACTTATTAGAAAAGACAGACATATTCTTTGAATCTATTTAAATGCTTTCTCTTTTGATTTTATCTCTCTTTAAAATTTTCAAAAGCACAAGGCAATGATTTGAAGATATTATATTTCAGATAACTGTTTTACTATTATGTTTATTCTTCAAACTGAGACAATGATTATATGAAAAAGTAACTTTCAAGGTGTAGATTATTTGCAAATTTTGATTATTTTCTGGGAAATGAGAGCACAAATAATTGGTATCAAGTTACACTTTAGCCAGCAGTTTGTAACAATACTCTTTTCACTCAAACCTCGTTTCCTCTGTTGGATATTAAATACTGTTAAGTATTTTATTAAGAAATAGTTTTTGCTTGCATTTTGCATTCACTGATATGATGAACACTTGTCAAATGCTTATTACTATTTGTATTTCTTCTTGAAAACATATTCACATAAATAATCTACTTGCATATTAGAACAGAAGATGCAAAATCATATATAATACAATTACAGTAACTATTTGTAATATTAGTTACATTTATCCAATTTTTCCAAAATACAACATGTTTGTATGTACGGAATATATATATATGTGACATTTCTGAGCATGTGCTACATATATATACATATATAAAATTTTTTACACTTATGAATTTAACAGAAAAATGCCACACAAATGTGTTCAAATATATGTATATGTGTAAATATACATATAGGTACATATTCCATATATATATTTAATATGACATTCCATAGTAATTGTAAAATCTTCCTTTGCTTTTAAGATTGTTCAATTACAAGTTAATATAATCAACTTTATCTTAATTTGATATTTTTATTTTATATTTTTAATACACTTACATGCTTATTTACATTTGCATGTTTGATTTTTTTAAAGATTTTTTATTTATTTATTTGAGAGACAGAGATCACAAGTAGGCAGAGAGGCCGGCAGAGAGAGGAGGAAGCAGGCTCCCTGCGGAGCAGAGAGCCCGATGCTGGGCTCGATCCCAGGACCCTGGGATCATGACCTGAGCCGAAAGCAGAGGCTTTAACCCACTGAGCAACCCAGGCGCCCCTGCATGTTTGATTTTTGATGGGATATGAAGATTTTTCTATCAATTTCTTTCTCCTTATTTATCTAATAAATACCATATATGCATTTAATTTTCAAACATCTATAGCTTAGGCCCATTTTAATAATACTCTTTTGTCCAGTGATATTATATACAATATAGATTTTGTAAATGTTTACCAGTATATATATTTGAAAATACCCCACATAATATACTAGCAAAATGTGCTACTATATTATGTGGGGTATTTTCATATCTATCTCATAACTAATATTCATGTGTCTGTGCTCTTAAGTAATATTTTACCAAGTTCCACCTAATGATTCTATTACTTCATGAAGTAAATGTAGTTACTTTATATGGTTACTTTAGTCCTCTGCATATAAAGATAAATCATCTATCTTCTTTAACCCTTCTTGGTTTCTTTGTCCTTTGATCTACTCTTTGATTTATCTTTAGCTACCACTGTCTATATCATTGAGGGTGTTACGCTGCTCTTTCCACAGCATCATTTTGAAGAAACACTCCTTATCTCCACCCTAGCTGATTTTCCTACAATAGCTGACAATATTCTCCTATTCTTTTCCTTATCAGCTCATTTGATCCCATTTGCAGGTTTCTGTCTTTGCAAAGTAGATCATATAAAAACTTTAACAGTGCATATCATCATATTAAAGTCACCAACTGGTTATGGGAAATCCATCATAATATGCATCAAACTAAGTCCTGGTATTTATAAAATGTTCTCTTAGTCCTTCAACATGTTTCTTTGTGCAGTTATTATTTACATGGTGTTATATCTCCTATTTTTGATGGCATTTCACTTGACTTCAATTCCTACAGAAACCATGAAACTGCTCATTTTTTAAAAAAAATGTTAAATGAATAACTTCAATGAATACTTTTTATAGATCCTCTTTAAAAAGTCATGTGTTATTCTGATTCATAAATATGAGTGGTTTTCTTCTGTTGGTTTCTTAATTCTGAGATTTACAGTGTTTGAGTTTTAAAAATAGGTACATCATTTACGAAGATGTTAAACATATATATGTGAGCATAATGATATGCGTGAGCTAATATATCATCTAATGCTAGTCTGCTTGGAACATCATAATAACATAACATGTATCGCATGCCTTAAATAACAGAAATTTACTGCCTAACAGTTCTGTAGGCTGGAAGTCCTAGATCAAGGTCCAGCAGGGTCAGTTTCTGATGAAAACAATCTCCCAGCTTGCAGACAGTTGCTGTTTAGCTGTATCCTTAAATGGCTTTTCCTCTTCTCTTGTGTGAGGAGAGAAAAAGAGGGGAGGGAGGGAAGGAGCAAGATGGGGGAAGGGAAGAGAGAGAAAGAGAGGGAGAAGCAAACTCTCCGAGGTCTCATAATAGCACTAATTCTACCAGATTAGGGCCCCACCCTTATGAACTCAACCTTAATTACTTCTTTACTCCAAATATAATCTTGTTGTGGGGATACGACTTGCATATATGAATTCTAGGGGACATACACTCTATCCATACCATTTGCTCAGTTTGTTTGTTTTTTTATGAAATATTTTATTGATTTATTTGACAGAGAGAGAGATGACAAGTAGGCAGAGAGGCAGGCAGAGAGAGAGGGAGAAGCAGGCTCCCTGCTGAGCAGAGTCCAACGTGGGGCTTGATCCCAGGACCCTGAGATCATGACATGAGCCTAAGGCAGTGGCTTAGCCCACTGAGCTTCCCAGGCACTCCATTTGCTCAGTTTTATATTGTTAAATAAGATTGTACTTTTTTAAAAAAGCATTTTATTTATTTATTTGACAGAGAGAGAGTGTGCTCAAGCAGGGGAAGGGACAGGTAGGCAGGGAGAAGCAGGCTCCCCGCTGAGCAAGGAGCTTGAAGCAGGGCTCTATCCTAGGACCCCGGATCATGAACAGAGCCAAAGGCAGACACTTCACCAACTGAGCCACTAAGGAGCCCCAGGACTGAGCTGTTCTTAACTATTATCTATTTCACATTATTTTATTGGTGGGAATGCTATCTAATTCAGACTGTCTCAACTTATATAGTCCTTTGGTTTTCAAATGTAGGAAATCAAACCCAGCATGACCTTATGTAACTCTTCAAACACTTTTTAGAACCATGAATTTATTTATAATTCCCTAAATTAATAACAAATTAAAGAGAAAAAAGCAGAACTTATTTCTTCTCAATGTATCTCTTGAAATAAAATTATTCTCTTAAAGGTAACTGAACTGTTTCATGGACCATATCTTAACACTGTTGGGACCAAAGGTATTCTTTCATTTTTAGTTTTGAAATAAGATGTTTTACTTATTGTGGGTGATTCAGATGGAATCTATCTTAACCCATATCCATTCTTCACTTACACTCAACAGTAACCAGAGCTCAATCCAGAATGAAACGGGATGTTTTTGTGTCTTCATATAATCATGATTTAATAGAAAGGCACAACTAAAGTGAAGAGAAAATATATGGAAAAATTACAAGCTTTCTCCTGACCAACATACCACCCTGTACGTAGAATTTAGAGATATGCCAAGTTGTTCCAATTAATTGCAAAGTAATGTTACCCTTTCAGAATTTTTTTTTCTTCTAAGAGGCATATAGACTGATTCCATTATGCCTGCATTCTTTCTTTACCTCAGTCTTCCTCAGAGCTGCAAAGCCTTCATATCAACAAGCTCAAATATATCTAAAATATATCTATATCCTCACAATATTCTTTACATCTAATAATAATCCCAACCATTCATTTCTGCACACTGACTCTTCCACCAGGCTCACAAAAATTTAAGATGCATCAGCAAAATGTTGATATTTTCAGCTTCTTTGATGGATCCCTTCACCTTCATTCTTTAATGGAAATTTAGTGTTTACCTGAGAAAATTGCAGTCCTGGGCTGCCTTCTCAAGAAGAGATTTTGTTTTGTTCAATATTCCAATACCAGGGGTCTGGAAATGAATTTGTTTCATGCACTATTTCTAAACCACTTTTATAATTTTTCTTTAAAACAACCACAGCTCTCTTGAAACTACCGCTAATTAGCTTTACTTATTTTTGTCAATTTCCAACATCTTGATGTTTGCCCACCTGGCTCACTATCCTCCCCTCCACCACTGTTAATGTCATTATTCTTGAGGTCATTCACTTCCACATACATGATTCATTTAGTACTTCAACCTCCCTAGATCCAACCATCTTTTCCTCTACCTCCCCATCAAAAATCACTTACTGTTTTTATTATAGGACTTGTTATCAACAATATCTGTACCTCCTTTAAGACCTCATTTTCAATCACCCATGCCGTCTCCATCACTGTCCAAACATCAAGCACATATAACAAAGTACCAATACTACAGAATTTTCTTCAACCTTATTAAACATTACAATCAACTGGTCACTATCTATTTTTTCCATTATCTATCAGTTCACTACCAGCACTCAGCTCCAGTTAGTATTACCTGGATCAGCCCTATAACTATTAATTTACCAATATACTTAACCATTCTATCCTTTCATTGCTTTCTCCTTGAAACAAAGAGATGAATAAAGTATTTGGGTAGAAGGTAATGTGGTGTGGCTTTACGAAATCATCTATGATACTATATATCTCAGTAAAGAGTTTGAGGTTTATTATAAGCATGATGAAAGTTAATAAAAGAAGATGAATTAAGAACTGACATATATTGAGTTGTAATTTAAAAACAGGATCCAAACTGTTGTAGGGGGAATGGTTTAAAAGGTACAAGATTAAGACTATAAAAACCAGGTGAGAATTTTTGTAATGGTAGGCATAAAGAAAGAGTGTTATGCAGGTATTTTCAGGTAGAACCTCCAGATTGAGATTGCTCAGTCTTAGTCACAGGCAACCTTTATTTCTTTGGAGTGTGGTAAGCAGAATATAAAGTTGAGCCACATGGAGAAATCATACATTCTATTGTAAATAGCAATTTTCGCTGGTAACAAAATTTAAATCAAGAATATACATTGGCAAGAAAGTACTATATTAAATTACATTGGAAATTTAGAATTCACACAGTTTTTACATATCTGAAGAATGGCCTGCATAGCAAAACTATTCAGGATTCAGTGAATGACAGAACATTCCTGACTATAAATCAACAGATTTGCTGATATGAGCATATCTGGATAACTTTACAAAAAAAGAATACTGGCCCAGAAGGAACTTAAAATTCATCCGTTATTTATTTAAAAGAGAAATACTTAGAATATTATTAGATGAAACAACAGTGTAATGTGCTAGAATTTACTAAGAAGAGTATACCCTATGTTGTCAAACCCTCATTTAAATATTTGTGGAAGATTTTGTTTCCTTACTAAGCATTTTATATCACAATTTCAGAATTAGAGATAAAAATTGATGAGTATTTAAAGTGTTATGTTCCATTCTATTGCTAATTATATTGAAAATATAGCCCAGATTAATGTCAATTTATTAATAAGATAAGTCATAGAAATTAAAACTAAAATTAAAATTAAAATTAAAACCCATTTTGTTTTGTGTTCAGTCTCTAAGATTTGGTTCAAAATCAGGCTTTATTCATCCTGAAACATAAGATGCACTGAGTTGGTATTTGACTCCATTTTGGAGTTCATTTTCTATTTGTATTACATATTCTGATAAGAATAAGAACTTACCTACTTATAATTTCATGAGAAGTATATTATTTTCCTTTAAATTTCTATTGTATGAATCTAAACAAAACCTGGTATGATAAAGTAATATTTATAAGCTGTTAAATATATAAATATGAACCAATAAGACCTCTAATGGCTTTCAAAATGTATGATTCATACTCCAATGAATTATTAAGGAATATACTCATTTGAACTGGAAATTCATCCAGAAATTTTAATATCTGTCTAAAGAAAATAGAGTGATTTTGTTTTGAAAATTTCACTATCAATTAGAAGCTGATGTTCTGTTTAAGGATAACTCTGTCAAAATTTGTGCATAGCAGGAATTATAAAAATATATAATACTATATAACAAAAACATGGGCCTTTTAAAGAAAATAAAAAATAAAATAGTGCTTATAAGGAAATTTGCTGTATATAAATATGCACTATTCTTAAAGTCTTTTAAATTCCATATACGTAAACAAAAAGCACAATATTAAAACTAATGTAGAAATAGAAAAACAAATCATATTTGGAAGAAAACTCATATTCAATTGGGAAAAAAAGGGCTGAAAATCTAAGGAAATTAGTTTTTAAATAAAAGATTAAATTCATCAGAGGTAACAAATATCAAGGGAATACTAATACTATTATATTATAATATATAAAAGAAAAACGTTAGTATACAGAATCATCTCAAAATGCCCAAGAAATACTAACTGAAATGTTTGCCTTAAATCATTTTCAGATTTGCTATTTCTTTTCTACATATAATCGTGTACTGACAGTTACAAAATAAATACTTTATTAAAATTTAAAAGATGAAATATAATATTTAATTGTTCTGTTTTCCTAAAAGTACATTTCTGATGTTTTTATTACCTATCTAATAAGTTCAAAGAACTATCTGGAAAGATGATGAAACTAAATACAAAATATTATTAAAGATATTTTAAATGTAATAAAACTGTAGAGCAAAGTGTTTTAAATAGTTATCCATTCAAAGGTATTTATTGTTCAATAAAAACTGCATTTTCTACTAAACACGGGGGATACAATCATGAGAAAGACCCAAGTTTCCTTTTGTGTAATAGTTCTAGTCATTAACTTCTATAAATATATTTTTTCACTTTATTTCCATGAAAATAAAAACTGTCTTCCACAAGTATTTTTTTGCCATAAGCTTTTAAATATTTTATCAAATTAAGTTCAGTCTAATACCTGATGGTTTAAATACATTTATAAAATGGCTTATAAATTACATGGGTGATTTGGGGACCTTTGTACAATTGTAGCTTCTCTCTCGCCCCCACCGCCCCCAGCAAATATCCTACTTCCCAAATGTGACTACTATGAAACTTGTAAAATAATCATAGTAGTTTGCTGGAACAGCTTTTTAGACTTTTAACCATAAAAAGGAGAAGGAAACATATAGCCAAATCAATTTAAAATAAATAAAGGTTATTATGTGAGTACTGATTCTAATATAAAAGAGTGAAGTAGAATTCTGGTAATCAATCCTGAATATAAATAAATACCTAAAATATTTAGTGATATATTCACCCTTGGATCCTTGGATTAGCATTTTTTTTTTTCAAATGCTGCTTTTATCAGCCCAACATTTTATAGATCCAAAAAACTAAACAATTAAGTCAGGTATTATTAGGTTATTATGTTATTGACTGAAGGACAATAAGTACACTTCAGAATCTAGACCCAATTTTAAGAGGAGACATTTTACTGCTAGCATATATTCGTTGTTTATCCAGTGTATAGGGTATTAACCACTTAAGTACTTTACATATTTATGGGTTTCATATGATCAGACTGAGTTAAATGGATTTTGAGAAAAGAGATACAGAGGTAAAGTGTCATTCTCCTTACATCATATTCAGAATACATATTATCTACATGATTTATGACCCTTGGTGTTAACCTTATTCTAAAAATTGCTGGTGAGAAAGCAAAATATATAGTCACTTGATTACCATGCTGAAGTAGTATAGTATTGGATTTCTCTACTAAGAAGTTATTCTTTTTTTACTCTTTTCTATACTCTCATTTGAAGATTTTATTTATTTATTTGACAAACAGAGATCACAAATAGGCAGAGAGGCAGGCAGATAGGGGGAAGCAGGCTTCCTGCTGAGCAGAGAGCCCAATGCAGGGCTTGATCCCAGAACCCTGGGATCATGATCTGAGCCGAAAGACAGAAGCCTTAACCCACTGAGCCACCCAGGTGCCTTCCATACTCTTATTTGAAAGGACGTCAACATACACAACCTAAATGTAAAGGAGTGGAGAGTTTTCTTCTCCTTTCTTGGAGGATATATATATATATATATATATATATATATATATATATATATATATATTTTTTTTTTTTTTTGGATAACTTACTTATTTTAAGGTACACAACATTAATTCCATCTATAAATCTATTCTTGTCACATAAGTATAAATTCAAGGCTTAGGGTATGGATATCTTGACTGGGGGTGAGCATTATTCTGCCAAAATAATGGCCATCCACTTGTTTGAAAATCATTTGTTGAAAAGGCTATCATTCACCATTGAATTGCCTTAACATCGTTGCCAAAAACCAATTAAATATAATTGTGTTTGTGTATTTCTGAGCTCCCTAGTCTATTAATCTTACTGATCAATGTATCCACTATGTCACCAGTGCCATGCTCCCCAGATTACTCTATCACTATAAGTCTTAAAATTGGGTAGTGCCAGTACTATAATTTTGTTCTTCTTCCCCGCTGGGTAATCTAGATTGTCTTAATACATTTTAGAATCAGTTTATCAATATCTACAAAATAGTTTGCAAAGATTTTGATTGGGACTATGTTGGTTCTACAGATCAAGTTAGGATAAACTTACATCTTAGCAATATTAAGTCCTCATATCCATAAACATAGATAGAGATATAGATCTTCTTTGATTTGTTTTCCAGAGTTTTGTGGTATTCCACATGTAGATCCTGAGAAAGGATGAGTAACTGCCCCCCAAAAGATGTTCACATTCTAATTCACAGACTCTGTGAATGTTATGTTATACAGTAAAGGGATTTTACAGATATGATTAAAGGCTCTTGAAATGGGAAGATTATACTGGATATGGTGGACACATTGCAATCATAAGAACTCTTAGAGGATGGAAAGAGGATCAGAGTGAGTAGAAGATGATATAGTCAAAGTAGGGGGTTACAATCATATGAGGAAAGACAGCCAAGGAATGTAGGAAGCCTCTAGAAAAAGATAAAGTCAAGGAAACAGAATCTTCCCTGAAGCTTGCAGAAGGAATGCAGTCTTGCCGAAACCTTGCTGTGTCTCTCTGTCAAATAAATAAAATCTTGAAAAATAAAGTTTTCAAGATTTTGTTATTTGAGAGACGCAAGAGTGAGAGAGCACAAGCAGGGGGAACAGTGGGGAGAGAGAAGCAGGCTCTCCGCTGAGCAGAGAACCCAATGTGGGACTCAATCCCAGGACAGGGATAGTGATCTGAGGTGAAGGCAGACACCTAACTGACTGAGCCACCCAGGCACCCCTAGATTCTTTAACATTTTCTACATAGACAATCATGTCATCTACAAAAAATGGAATTTTTTCCCTATATGTTCAGTGTATCTTGCATCTCTCTTTTTTTTTTTTGCATTTCATTTTCTTATCTATTACACTAGCTAACATTTCAACAGAGCTTAGAAGTGGTGATACATGGTATGTTTAACTTTTTCCTTATGTCAAGGAAAATATATTCAGTATAAATATTAGCTGTAGGTTTTTTGTAGATGTTCTTTATCTACTTTATATTTCCATCTATTCTTAATTTGCTGAGGGTTTTATCATGAATGAGTATTATATTTTGTTAAATACCTTTTCTGCATTGACAGGATGATTTTTCTTCTTTAGGCTACTGATGATTAATTATATTGTTTAGCTTTCAAATATTCTACCATCCTCAGACACTTGGAATTACTTCTATGTGTTCTTGTGTATTATTCATTTCATTCATTGTTGGATTCTATTCACTGATATTTTCTTGAGAATTTTCATCTCTATGTTCACAAGAGATACTGGGTCTACACTTTTTCTTATATTTATCTGGGTTTGGTAGTATTGTGATGTTGGCCTTATACTGCATGTATTAATATTGGATGATTGTTCATTCTGCTTCTATATTCTGAGAGAGAGAATAGAGAACTGGTATTATTCCTTAAATGTTAGAATTCACCAGTGAATCCTCTAAATCTGATTCTTTCCTTTTTAGAAAGTTTTAAGCTACTTACTCTATTTCTGTAATAAATATAAAGCTATCATCTTATTTTTTCTTGTGAGCTTTTAGTAATTTATGTTTTTTAAGAAACAGTCAAATTTGGGGGCATAGAGTTATTCCTATTACTCTCTTAGAATCTTTTGGTATTCATGAGATCAGATGACCCCTTTTTCACTTAAGATATTCTTGGTTGATCATTTCTTTTTACTTTTGCATTTATTCTGCTTCGCATACTCTTGAGTTTTCCGTATCTGATGACTGGTGTTTGTCATTTATTTGGGGAAACTTGTGGCCATTATCTCAAATATATCTTCTGCTCTATTCTCTTTCTCTTTCCCTCTTCCTGTCTGTCTCTGTCTTTTCTGCATTCCAGTTGCTTGCATGCTTTATCTAATATTTTTCCATTGTCCTTGGATGCTCTTTTTTTCCCATTATTCTCTTCACTATAATGGGAAGATTTTTAAAATCCAACTTAATCAACATATACTGTATTTTTAGCTTCAGAGGTAGAATTTAATGATTCATCAGTTGCATACAACACCCAGAGCTCTTTACTTCAAGTGCCCTCCTTAATGCCCATTCCTCAGTTACCCCATCCTCACACCCACCTGTCCTCCTGCAATAAAAAGCTTTTGCACAGCAAAGGAAACTCTAGACAAAACTAAAAGGCAATCTATGGAGTGGGAGAACATATTTGCTAATGTCTTATCAGATAAAAGACTAGTATCCAAAATCTATAAAGAACTTAGTAAACTCAACATCTCCACACCGCCCTCCCCAAATCTAGTCAAGAAAAGGGAATAAGACGTGAACAGACATTTCTCCAAAGCCAATACATAAATAGCCAACAGACACATGAAAAAAATATAATTGAGGACCTATTTTATATTTTTATATTTTAGCAAGAGGCTTTCATTGAGGTTAAACAAAAACCTTGTTGTTTAACCCTTAAACTGTCTCTGCTCCCCTTCCCCCAGGGGATTCACTTAAAAACATGTCCGGGAAACCAGCTCCAGGTAACAAAGCCCAGATACAAAGGTGGGTCAGTCCAGGTGGAGACATCCGATCAGTAGGGGGTTGCATACTGTCTCCCTAGCTACCAAGGAGTATGGGCCCCCGCCCTTTGGAAACCCTTTTGGTGCCAATCCTAGTCAAGGTATAATAGGTTGGTTCAAATGTCTACTAGGGTAAATTGTAATTCAATTGGTCACCTAGCATCACTGTGGAGTTTCCTGTGTGTGTTACAATCTCATTGGTCACCTGTGCGTGGCCAGGCCCAACTGCATGGCCTTTGCCCTTAAAAGCTAGACTGTGAAACAGAGAAGGGTCGCCCTCTCTTGTAAAAGGTGTGGCCCCGAATGTTCGGTCTGATTCTTGATGCTTGGCTGAAATAAAGCTTTGCTTGACCTTTGCTTTGTATCAGTCTCGCTCCTTTAATCATGGACCCATTATTGGGGTGTAACAATAATGGGAAATTTTTATGAACATATTCTCACACTTATTGAATACTCATTGTATTGTGTCTGGTGATGATCCCATCAAAAGCAATCTTCATTTATATGACTGTGTTTTTCATTTCTACCATTTCTTTTTTATTCTTTCTTAGGGTGTCCATCTCTCTGAGTATATTGTATCAGGCAATAGGAACTAAGATAAATAGGTCATAACATGAAGATTTATGTTAACCTAGCTAGAAACTCATCTGTGTTTAATGTTTCTTGTACCATTGGGTATCAGAGGTTTTGAGTTCTTCTAGTGTCTGTTTTTGTCTCCCCTACTGACTTTGACCTTCTTATATACAGTCCAGCTTGGAGAGAATTTGTGTCATAGTCCTTTCAGCTACAATCCCCTCTTGTTATATTCTTGTCTTGTATGATGGTAAGATGTGGGAGACATGGGTGAGCATGACACCCTTCTGATTAAATCTCAGTATTTTACTGAACCAGTGCCTCATAGCTGTGATTTCCAGAAGCATTATGCATGGTATATGTCTATTTATTTCCCTTTATGCAATTTTCAATCTATTTACTTGAAACCTCTGACCCTTTTTACTATGATTTTTTAATTTTGTTTTTCCCAAAAGTAAGACAAAGAGGCTACAGAAGATAAAGGAGGGACAAACCCCTTTATCCAGGACAGATAAATTTCAGAATCATGCTCTGATAAATTCCTTGCTTCCAGAGAGTAGGATTTCCCCATAATAATGATACTGTGATTGTTTCACAATGGTTCACTTCCCATTCCTGCTACCTGAACCCTCAGGGGATCTTTTCTTGGAACTTCACCTTGAGAATCTAGTAATGTTTCTGTAGCTAAAACCAGAAAGTGGGAGGGGGGGGTGGGCGGGGACCATATTGGGGGAACCTGCCTAAATACTGTGAACCACAAGAGTTTCTCACACTCATGCTACTCCACATTCAACTTTCAGCGATTTGTCAAAATTACCATTTAAGTATTCATAAGTTTATGGCTCTAGCAATTTGTGCTTCAAACAGATGTTGTCTGTGTTTGAATGTATCTGTTCCTCCATATTGCAGGGGATCCCTTTGCCCTGAGACCACAATTCTTTAATGGGTCTAAGAAAAGCTGTTAATCTTCAAGTTTTCTGGGCTTTTTCTACTTGTAAGGATGGAAGTGACAACTTTCAAGTTTTTCACATGTCAGTGCTAAAGCTGAAAATCCTTTGAATCCTTCTTAAGATCTTAAATTTGTTTTGTCCCAAACTGACTATGTTTTCCAACAAAATTTGTTATTTTTTTCCTACATTTTTTTAGCTTAAGTCATTACACACCCAAGTTTCTTCAGGGGGGATTTGGTTACTTCTATTTTTCACTTAGACTTGTAAAAATTTTATCATATATTTTCTGAACAATTATATTTTATCAAGATTTTTTAACTAATAAACATTCATTTAAGATTTATCTTATTAAGGTTCCCACTATTTATTTTACTATAGAAAATGGTTTTTGTTTTTTCTTGATTAGGTATGCACACCTTCCTCCATATGGAGTACACTCCTAAATGATTTTTTTTTCAATTATTAACTCTATAATCTCCCTATTTTATATATTGTAATTATTTTTAAATGAGTATATATGCATACATATAACATATACATACATACATGTATACTCAGTATTTAAGAGTTATTCCCTTTACATTAATTTATATAAACATTTTAAAAATATATATCAAATTCTACTCTCCAAATAATAATATATTAACCACTAGGATTTCTATTTTAAACTTTTTAAAAAAGATTTTATTTATTTATTTGATGAGAGAGAGATCACAAGTAGGCAGAGCAGCAGGCAGAGAGAGGGGGGAAGCAGGCTCCCTGCTGACTAGAAAGCCCAATGCAGGGCTCAATCCCAGGACCCTGAGATCATGATCTGAGCTGAAGGCAGAGGCTTAATCCACTGAGCCACCCAGGCACCCCTAAACATTTAATTTTATCTTTTCTCTCTTTAGTCTTTGATGTTAATGACCACTAGAATGCAATCCTACTGCTACCCTCATCAGTCTATAAATCAATATGGATATAATCCTTTATAGAAATGGTCCAAATACATTGACTATGGTGAAAATATGCAGTTCAAATTCCATTACTCCAGGTTACTGTTGAGGGAACAGAGGCAAGTTAAGGACAAAGCAGAAGCTGACACCCTTCAACCTCCCCACCCACTATGTGCCATATGTGTGATATTCTTCCAAGAATCTCCAATCTTATGTTAATACCTTGCTAGAGGGGAAAATAACATTAACCTGACAATGGCAAGGCCTCAAGGCCTCTGGTATCTTTTAGGTCCCCTTTAGCATATGAAAGTTCTCTTGAAACCTCCCTTTTCCTTACCTCCCCCAACCCCACAGTTATTAGTCAGCAACCCCTCACAACCCTGGTGCAGCAGCTCTTTTCTGCCTGGTCCTGTCCTGAGCTTTAATAAACCACAATTGTCCACCAAAGATGTCTCAAGAATTCTTTTTTGGCCATTGGCTCCGGACCTCACTTATATTCTAAAATTTGATCAGGACCTGGGTGGCTCAGTTGGTTAAGCTTCAGCCTTTAGCTCAGGTGGTGATCCCAGGGCCCTGGGATGGAGCCCTGAATCTGGCTCTGTGTTCAGCAGGGGAGTATGCTTCTCCATCCACTTTTGCCCCTCCCTCCTGCTTATGCTCCCAATGTCTCTTGTTCTATATAAATAAATAAAAACCTTTTAAAAAGACAAACTGGATTATGCCCATGTTTCAATGACAGTTTTTCTGACTTAATGTCTACCACAGCTGCTCTATATCAAATTTCTTGTTTATATATATTACTACGAGAATTCATCTATTTTTAGCATAACATATCCTGATTATTACCCTGTGTCTAAATTGCTGCTAAACTTCATTTTGTAAATTTTTTTTAAATATGAAATTTTATACAAAACATAAAGGTCAACTTTTAAAATTGATGGTAACATTTTGGTCATAATAAAATCATATGAAAAATATAAATATCCCTTGCATAAATTTGATAAATAAACAAAGTCATTTCCATTAAAATTTTTAAGCAGAGTTATATCTAAGGCTTTGAGGCATTATTTTCTAATCTTTAAAATAAATGGATAACTGTCTTATCTGAAAACTGTCAGGACTCAGTTGCTTTAAGAAATATTAACATATTTTCATTTCCAATGTGTTCAATTTTTGTAGAAATATCTGACAAATGAATAAATAAACAGCACAGCAAAACTTTTAGGGTTTTAGTTTAAGGACCTGTGAACACTAGTAAATTTTAGTGCCATTTATGTTCTTCCCAGAATCATTATCACATAAATAATCTTTGTGAAGTGCTTACATTAAGAGACTTTTTCCCTAAGGGAAAATATTTTTAAAGTTAATATAACTTTGATAAGTATATATTAATTTAAAAAATTATTTGCTTTAAATGACATCAAAAAATTATGTCTGTACATACTAACAATGTTAATTATGTAGGAGAGATCCCCAAAATGACAATGGAGGGATAAATGTTTTAGGCCTTAATAAAATGACTGCCATTTAGTTTCCAAAATAGTAAAAGTTATTTGTACATTCCTAGGCGCAAATAAAGTTTCCTTTATTCCACACCTTACCGGAGTATTTTTTAAGTTTCTGCCAAATTATGTGTTAGTTTTTTTTTTTTTTTTAACTTTTAATGTTCATTTTCCTTAATTCTAGTAGTATTAAACATCAGTTACTTCATTTTTTGGCCAGTTGCATTCCCATTTTTGTGCCTGCATATCATTTACTTACTATTTTTTTCCCTGCTTTTTTTCTTATTAATAGAAGATTTTTGGGAAAAAAAGTATTAAAAATACTGAGAGATTAGAACTTCTGAGAAGGTGGTGGAGTAGGAGGATACTAAGCTCACCTCCTCTCAGTGATACACCTAGGTAACATACACATCAGTGTAAATAACCCAGAAAATGACCTGGAACTTGGCAGAAGATTGCCCACAGTTAATCTTAGAGAAGAGACCACATCGAAAATAGTAAGAAGGGCAGAGGCACAGTTGAGAACCAAAATGACTCTCAAGACTGTCCATGGGAAGGAAAGATGCCACAAGTATAGAGAAATGCACCCCAAGCACAACAGGCACCCCAAGTACAGGAAACCCATACTAGTACTGAGAAGACAACATTTGGCTTTGAAAACCAGAGCTTAGCTTCACAAGTTTTTGTAATCAGTGGTAATTAGAACCTGGAACTTTAAAAAATCAGACTTGGCTCTAGGAGAATCAGATGGGGTTAGAGAACTAAGATCAGGCCCTTAAAGATACAGCATAACAAACAACCCCAGTGAGATAAAGGATAGAAGTAGCAGTTTGAAAAATATGTGGGTTTTCGGTTGGGAGATTTGTTTAATAATCTCAAGTGTTTGCTGGAGGGATAGGGATCTTTAAGAGACATCTCCAAGATCAAAAGAACTAGTGGGCACCGTTTCCCTCCTCTACTGCCCAACATAGATACGCTGATAATTGTAGGAACCAGCACTAACACTTTCCATCTAGCTTGGTAACAGGACCCCACCCTTGTATTCTCTGCAGGTGGAAGTGTTCTCCAAAGCAGCTCTAGGTCATCTCCTATAGCAAACCAGCAGAAATATTTCTTACACCTTGCAGCCCTGACAGGGGACAGAAACATTCCAAAGTGACTCCTGCCCCAGGATAGAGGAAGATAATCACACACACCAGCTCCACTGAAGCCTCACCAGTGGGCTGGGAGAAGACATCTGGTCTGAACTGCTGGCCTGTCCACCAACAAAAACCTACAACACAGGGATCCATCCCTTCTGAAGTTCAGCATGACTGAAGCTCTGGCAAATGCCTAATCTGACGCAACTCACCCAAGGTAGCCCCACATTGACCCATTAACAAACAGGGATCAAACTCTGCCCACAATAAGCAAAGGGAGCCATTACAGGCAACTGAAATGAAGGCAAAAATGGCCTAGCCAGAATAGTAGGACACATACAACATACACAAAAGACACCTATGAAGTGCCAGCTTCTGGTGAAAAGGAAACGTTGCACTGCAGGGCATTGACCTCTTCTTTATAAAGACAACTTTCAAGAGCAGGAGACATAGCTGACTTTTTAAAAAGATTTTATTTATTTGTCACAGAGAGAGTGGGAGAGAGATTAGAAGCAGGGGGAGCTGCAGGCAGAGGGAGAAGGAGGCTCCCTGCTGAACCAGGAGCCCAATGCAGGACTCTACCCCAGGACCCTGAGATCATGACCTGAGCTGAAGGCAGACCTTTAACTGACTAAGCCACCCAGGCATCCCAGTGACTTTCTCAATATACAGAACAGATACAGAGTTACACAAAATGAGGAAACAAAGGAATATGTCCCACATGAAGAACATGTTGAAAAAAAGAAAGAAAGAAAGAAACACAGCAAAAGAGCTAAATGAAATTGATAACATGTCTCAGAAAATTTAAGTATGGTCATAAAGATACTAGCGTTGAGGAAAGAGTGGAGGATCTCAAAGAGATCCTCAACAAAGAGGTAGAAAGTATTAAAAAGCACCAATCAGAGATGAAGATCTCAATAATGGAAATGATTAAAAAAAAATACACTAGAAGAATGAATAGTAGACTAGAGGAAGCAGAAGAAAGGATCAATGACCTAAAGGACAGAATAATGGAAAACAAGTTGAACAGGAGAAAGAAAGAATAAAAAAATGAGAATAGATGAGGGGCACTCAGTGACACCATCAAGCATAACATTTGCATTATAGGAATCCCAGAGAGAGAAGAGAGAAAAGGGCATATAAATTTTATTTGGAGATAGGATAGGTAAAAATTTCCTTAATTTGGGGAAAGAAACAGAAATTCAGATCCAAGAAGCACAGAGAGCCCCCAACAAAAATCAACCAAAGAAGGTCTATACCAAGACACATGATAATTAAGGTGCCAAAAAATAGTGAAGCAGTGATAAATAGAGAATTGTAAAATCATCAATAGAAAATAGTTAAATCCAAGGAAAATGTCATAAGGCTAATAGATGATTTTTGGCAGATATTTTGTAGGTTGGAAGAGAGCACACAATATATTCAAACTGCTGAAAGGAAAAACCTATAACCAAAAATTCTCTATCCAATAAATCTACCATTCATAGTAGAAGGAAAGATAAGTAGTTTTCCAGACAAACATATGTTAAAGGAATCAATCGCCACTAAGCTAGCCTTACAAGAAATGTTAAAGGGGAATCTTTGAGGTAGGAATAAGAAAAGTAGGAAGCACAAAAGCAGTAAAATTAAGTATATCTGTAAAAATCAGCCAAAGGAGTCACAAACTAAAAGGAAGCAAACTGGAACACTATATACCTAAACCATGGGGGGAATAAATAAAATGCTAATGCTGCTTTTAGAATGGGTTCAAGTTTCAACTTTAAGTGACCATCAACTTAATAGACTGCTATATACATGTTATATATAAACAGAATGGTAACCACAAATCAAAAACCACTAACAGATATGCAAAAAAATAAAGAGAAAAAAAAAATCAAGTGTATCAAAGAAAGTAGCAAAGCATCAGACAAAAGTACAAAAGAAGAGAGAAGGACTAAACAACAACAACAACCACAAAACAAGTAACAAAATGGCAATAAGTACATACCTATCAATAATTACTTTCAATGTAAATGGCCTAAATGCTCCAATCAAAGACAGAGTAACAAAATGAATTTAAAAAGCAATACCCATCTATGTACTGCCTATAAGATATTCACAAAGACCTAAAAACAGATTGAAAGTGAAGGGATGGAAAAGCACAGAGCATGCAAATGGAAGTGAAAAGAAAGCCAGAATAGTAATACTTATATAAGCCAAAAGAAACTTTAAAACTAAGACTGTAACAAGAGAAAAAGTAGGACCCTATAATAATTATAAAGGAGAAACCCAACAAGAATATATAACTGTAAATATTTATGTGCCCTAGATGGAAGAACTCAAATACATAAAGCAGCCATTAACAAACACAAACAAACAAAAAAACATAAAGGAAGTAATAAATAGTAGGGGACTTTAACACCCCATTTACATCAACAGATAGATCATCCAAACAGAAAATCAGCAAGGAAATACTAGCTATGAATAACACACTGGACTAGTTGGCTCTTACAGATATATTCACAGCATTCCATTCTAAAACAATAGAATACACATTCTTTTCAAGTATACAAGGATCACACTCCCAAAGAGATCACATGTTAGGTCACAAAACAAGTCTCAACAAATTCAAAGACTAATGCAATATCATGCATCTTTTTCCAATCACAATGTTTTTGAAACTGGAAATCAATAAGAAATAATCAGGAAAGAACACAATACATGGGGAAGTTAAATAACATGCTACTAAACAATGAATGGGTTAATGAAGAAATCAAAGAGGAAATAAAAAATAGATGGAGACAAATGAAAATAAAAACATGATGGTCCAAAATCTTTGGGCTGCAGCAAAGCTGTTCTCAGATGGAATTTTATAGCCATACAGGTTTACCTCAAGAAGCAAGAAAAATCTCAAATAAACAACTTAACACCTAAGAGAGAAAGAAAAAGAAACAAAACCCAAAACCAGTAGCAGGAAGGAAATAATACAGATTACAATAGAAATAAAGTACAAACTAAGAAAACAACAGAACAGATCCATGAAACCAGGAGCTGGTTCTTTGGAAAGATCAATTATATTGAGAAACTTTTAGCTAAATTCATTTAAAAATATAAAAATAGAGAGAGAGAGAGAGAACATACATAAAATCAAAAATGGAAGAGGAGAAAAAATAACCAACCATACAGAAATACAAAGGATACAAGCATATTATGAAAAAAATACATGCCAACAAATTGGACAACCTAGAAGAAATGGATCAATTCTTAGAAACATGTAACGTCCCAAAACTGAATCAGAAAAAAATAGAAAATTTGAACAGAACAATTACCAGCAATGAAATGGGATCAGTAAGCAAAAAAAAAAAAAAAAAAAAAAAAAAAATCCCAACAAACAAAAGTCCAAGACCACATGGCTTCACAATTGAGTTCTACCAAACATTTAAGGAAGAGTTCATACCTATTCTTCTCTAACTATTCCAAAACATAAAAGAGGTAGGAACACTTCCAAATTCATCCTAGGCCAGAATCATCCTGATACCACAACTAGACAAAGATACTATAAAAAAAGAGAAGTACAGATCAATATTTCAAAATAAAACAGATGCAAAAATGCTCAACAAAATATTAACAAACAAAATCCAACCATAAATTAAAAAAAAAAAAATCATTCACCATGCTCAAGTTGGATTTATTCCTGGGATGCCAGTGTGGTTTGATATTTGCAAATACATCACATCAACAAGAGAAAGGATAAAAAAACATGTAATTATTTCAATAGATGCAGGAAAAACATTTGACAAAGTACAACATCCATTCATAATAAAACTCCTCAACAAAGTAGGTTTGTTTTTTTTTTAAACAAAGTAGGTTTTTAGGGAATAAACCTCAACATTAAAAAAGGCCATATATGAAAAATCCACAGCTAACATCATACTCAATGGTAAAAAAAAAGATTTTTTTCCCTAAAGTCAGAACAAAATAAGAATAGCAAAACTTATCACTTTTATTCAGTGTAGCACTGGAAGTCCTAGCCACAGCAATCAGACAACAAAAAGAAATAAAAGGCATCCAAATCAGTAAAGAAGTAACACTTTCACTATTTGAGATGATACGATATATAGGAAACCCTAAAGTCTACCAAAAAACTAATAGAACTGATAAATGAATTCAGTAAGTTCATAGAATATAAAATCAGTGTATAGAAATGTGTTGCATTTCTATACTCTAAAAATAAACTAGCATAAAAAGAAATGAAGAAAACAATTCCATTCATAATTGTATCACAAATAAAATACTTATGAATGAACTTAATGAAGGAGGTGAAAGACGTGTATTATGAACACTATGAAGTACTGATAAAAGAAACTGAAGATGACACAAATGGAATGCTATACTTTGTTTATGCTTATGGACTGGGAGAACAAATATTGTTAAAATGTTCATAGTACCTAAAGCAATCAACAGAATTAATGCAATCCCTATCAAAATACCAATAGCATTTTTCAAAGAACTAAAACAAACAATCTTTTAATTTGCATGGAACTACAAAAGACCCACATATACAAAGCAATCTTGAGAAAGAAGAACAAATCTGGTGGTGTCACAATCCCAGACAGAATTCAAGATATACCAGGAAGCTGTAGTAATGAAAATATTATGGTATTTTTTGGTACTGGCACAAAAACAGACAGATAGAGCAATGTAACAGAATAAAGCACCCATACATAAACCCACAATTATATGGTCAATTAATCTTTGACAAAGGAGGCACAAATATCCAAAAGGAAAAAGGAAGTCTCTTCAGCAAATAGTGTTAGAAAAAACTAGACAGCTAAATGTAAAGAATGAAACTGGACCACTTTCTTACACCATAGACAAAAGTAAACTCAAAATGTATTAATAACCTAAATTTGAGACCTGAAACCATAAAAATCCTAGAAGACAGCACAAGCAGTCATTTCTCATACATAAACAGTTGCAACATTTTTTTAGATATGTCTCCGGAGGCCAGGAAAACACCACCAAAAACAAACTATTGGGACTACATCAAAATAAAATGCCTCTGCACAGCAAAAGAAACTATCAATAAACCTAAAAGACAATCTACTGAATGGGAGAAGATATTTGTAAAAGACATGTCTGATAAGTAATATCCAAAATATACAAAAAACTTACATAACTCAACATTCAAAAAGCAAAGAATCCAATTAAAATATAGACAAAAGATATGAACATATTGATGGTCAAAGAAGACATATAGATGGTCAACAGACACATGAAAAGATGCTCAACATCACTGATCATCAGGGAAAAGCAAATCAAAACCACAATGAGATATCACCTCACACCTGTCAGAATGGCTAAAATAAAAAAACAAGCAACAACAAATGTTGGCAAGGATATGGAGTAAAAGGAACCCTCATGCATTGTTGGTGGGAATGCAAACTGCTGCAGCCACTGTGGAAAACAATATGGAGGTTTCTCAAAAAAATAAAAATAAAATTACCACATGATTCAGTAATTCCACTGCTGGATATTTATGGAAGAATGCAAAACACTAATTCAAGATGATATATTCAGCCCTATGTTTATTGCAGCATTATTTACAATAGCCAAAATATGGAAGCAATCCAAGTGTCTATCTATAGATGAATGGATAAAGAAGGTGAGGTATATATATACATAAGGGGATATTATTCAACCATAAAAAAAGAATGAAATCTTGCTATTTTCAAAAACATTGTTGGACTTGAGGGTATAATGCTAAGTGAGATTAATCAAAGAAAGATACATCTTATATGATTTCATACATATGTGGAATTTAAGAAACAAACAAATAAACAAAGAAAGAAAGACAAAGGAAACAAAAGCGAAAATGAACTTTTGGGACTTCATCAAGATCAAAAGCTTCTGCACAGCAAAGGAAATAGTCAACAAAACAAAGAGGCAACCCACAGAATGGGAGAAGATATTTGCAAATGACACTACAGAAAAAGGGCCAATATCCAAGATCTATAAAGAACTCCTCAAACTCAACACACACAAAACAGATAATCATGTCCAAAAATGGGCAGAAGACATGAACAGACACTTCTCCAAAGAAGACATGCAAATGGCTAATAGACACAGGAAAAAATGTTCATCATCATTAGCCATCAGTGAGATTCAAATCGAAACCACATTGAGATACTACCTTACACCAGTTAGAATGGCCAAAATAAAAAAAAAAAAAAAAAAAACAGTAAACAAGTGTTGAAAAGGATGTGGAGAAAGGGGAACCCTCTTACACTGTTGGTGGGAATGCAAGTTGGTGCAACCACTTTGGAAAACTGTGTGGAGATTCCTCAAAAAAATTAAAAGTAGAGCTACCTTATGACCCTGCAATTGCACTACTGGATATTTACCCCAAAGATACAGATGTAGTGAAAAGAAGGGCCACCTGTACCCCAATGTTCATAGCAACAATGGTCACAGTCGCCAAACTGTGGAAAGGACCAAGATGCCCTTCAATGGATGAATGGATAAAGAATATATGGTCCATATATACAATGGAGTTATTATGCCTCCATCAAAAAGGATGAATACCCAACTTTTTTTTATTTTTTTATTTTAATAAACATATAATGTATTTTTATCCCCAGTGGTACAGGTCTGTGAATCGCCAGGTTTACACATTTCACAGCACTCATCATAGCACATAACCTCCCCAATATCCATTTCCTCACCATCCTCTCCCGTGAATACCCAACTTTTATATCAACATGGACAGGACTGGAAGAGACTATGCTGAGTGAAATAAGTCAAGCAGAGAGAGTCAAGTATCATATGGTTTCACTTACTTGTGGAGCATAAGGAATAACATGGAGGACATTGGGAGATGGAAAGGAGAAGGGAGTTGTGGGCAATTTGAGGGGAAGACAAACCATGAGAGACTGTGGACTCTGAGAACAAACTGAGGGTTTGGGAGGGGAGGGTGTTAGGGGGTTGGTTGAGCCTGGAGGTGGGTATTAAGGAGGGCACGTATTGCATGGAGCACTGGGTGTGGTACATAAACAGTGAATTTTGGAACATTGGAAAAAAAAAAAAGAAAGAAAGAAAAGAGAGAAACCAAAACAGAATTGTAATTACAGAGAACATAAGGATGGTTACCAGAGCCGTGTAGGTAGGGGTAATGAGTGAAATAGATGAAGGGGATTAAGAGTACACTTCTCATAAGGAGCACTGGATTTATGTATGTATGTATGTATGTTTATGTATGCACACACACACAAACATATATATATTATATATATACACACACATATATAATATATATACACATATATTATATACGATATATACACACACATATATATAATAGAGGTATAATATTAAGTGAAGTAACTCAGAGAAAGACAAATGTCAAATGATTTCACTCATATGTGGAATTTAAGAAGCAGAACAAACAAACAAACAAAACCAGACTCAAATATAGAAAACTAACTGGTGACTGTCAGAGGGGAGGTGGTGGGAAGGATGGATGAAAGAAGTGAGGGGGATTACAGTTCATTTATCATGATGAGCACTGAGTAATTAATTGTTGAATACAATTGTTGAATCACTATATTGTACATCTGAAACTAATAGAACATTGAATGTTAATTAAACAGGGATTTTTTTTAAAAAAGTGAGGTTAAGAATAGAACATACAATTTAGGAGAATGACTATGAAGGGAAGGCAAGGAAAGTGAAGAATCTAAATGGAGAAAAAGGTCAAGAGAGGGTCATTTGTGTATTTATTTAATATGTCTTTTTTTCTGATTACAAAGGCAATATATACTTTATAATGAAAATCTGGAAGTAAATTCAGACGTCATTAAAAAGAAAATATGATACTGTCATAAGGACAAACATGTAAGCCAATGGAATAAGACAGAAAGCCCAGAAATAAACCCTAACATATACACAGTCAACTGATTTTTAACAAAGATGACAAGGATTCAGTAGGAGAGTTTTTCTTTTTTTTTTCAACAAATACTGCCTGACAACTGGATATCGGCATACAAAATAATGGGGTTGGACTCTTACCTAATGCTGTGTACAAAAATCAACCCAAAACAGGTAAAAAATCTAAACTTAAGAGTTAAAACTGTAAAACTCTTAGAAAAAAATGAAGGAAACTCCCATGGTATTGGATTTTGCAACAATTTAATGGATTTGACAACAAAAGCACAGGCAATAAATTAAAAAATAGACAAATTGGATATCAAAATTAAGATTTTTGAGCATCAAAGGACTTGATCAAAAAAGTGAAAAGCCACATACAAATTAAGAAAAAATATGTTCCAGTCACACATCTGTTCAGGGAGTATACATAATATATAATTTCTATAACTTATCAACAAAAGAAAACAACCCAAATCAAAAATTGGCAAGGGAACTCAATAGACATTTTTCAAAAAAAAAAAAAAAAAAAAAAGACATACTACTGGCTAAGAAGCACCTTACAAGATGCCCAACATCATTAAACATTAGGGAAATATAAATCAAAACCACAATAAGATACCAATTCATACCTACCAGAACAGCTATAATGATAGTAAAACAAAGCATACACACACCCACAAAAACAACTACAAACAGTGTTGGCAAGGATGTGGAGAAACTTTAACTTTTATGCACTGCACAAAACATGAAAACACATCTTGATATGGGTGTTAAGCTTTCTCTTTTCTTGTCTCAGGAAATAAGATACTCTTTATATGTAGCCGAGGGGACCCCTTTGGCTTTCACATTTAGTTTACTTAATGATTAATCAACCTCAGCCCTTTAAAATTTTTCTGTAGAACATCAGTTGACCTCAGCAACAATAGTATTCCACTGGGCTTGTAATTACTAATTTCCTCATATGTCCAAATCACATGATAGAATACATCTACTAGTACATTTCTTTCCATTAATACAACAAATCATCTCACTACAATTGTGGGTTTTATCAACTCATCTCATTTTATGCCAGGAGCTATCAGTAGTTTACTTACTACTAGTGATATAGTCTTTACAACCATGAAGCAACAAATGGTACAGAGCCCAAATCCCATTTCAATGTCTATTTTCTCAGGAAGCTTGGGAACTCACAGCTGGATTTCAGTTTCCTCAGAAAGAAGATTCTGTGATGGACATTAGTAGGCAGGACGATTTTTGCACATTTATGTTGGGATCAACATGTGTGCTAAAAGAAAGCAAAATCGGGTTGGAATCACATCAGTCTGCAGTGTAATCAAGTCCTCAGCCAAGAGCTATGGGAGTTTTCAATCAGCGTGGTACTACACACTTGTTTTGAGTTGCGGCAATAGGATAAAGCATGAATAGACATCAGATCCTGGCTGCTCTTGGGAAGAGAATGAGCTTGAATGTGGCAGCTCACTTCAGCTGAAGGTAATATGAGAGGGCTGAAAGCTTAGTGTTGGTAGAAGCATGAGCAGTTTAAGGTAAGTCGTTCTGTCCTGAAAAGGGAACTGGATGACAAAGCACAACATCTGCTACACTGAGACACTAGACATATTAAAGAAATTGAATCCACTATTAAATACCTTTCTAAAAAGAAAATCTAGATCCAATAACTTAAAATTATTCCAAATACTTAAGGGATAAATAACCTCTATACTTTACACATATTTCCAGGGAAAAGTTCCAGAAAGAACACATACCAAGCCATTTTATGAGACCTAGATGATATTGGTATAAAAACTATAGAGGGACTTCAGAACAAATAAATTTCCAAATCTCTCTCATGAATATAGATGAAACAAACTTAAACATGAGTTAGTAACACAAATCCAATAATATAGATCATTAACAGTGTTTATTCTGGGAATGTAAGATATATTAAACAGAGAAATAAAAAGATTTGCAACCACTAAGTTACTCTCTTATAATACTTGAGAAAGTTTTGTCTAGATTTCCCAAGAAGCATGCGAATGAAATTTAAAAGTGAAAAAAAGTATGGATTTTCAAGAAATCTGTGAATTTTTGCAAAGACTGCTTAATCAGATGGATTTGTGCTTTCAGCCATAATAATATAACTAGCACTACTTATATTATCCTCCATGCAAAAGGATATTTGCACAAAATATACCAGGCAACAGTTTTTTAGTGTTTGCTTTTTGTTTGTCTTTTAATTGAACAACAGACTGCACAGGACTGTGATTCCTGATATAGAATAACAAGTAAACAAATGATACAAATCCAATGATTAATCATTTTTCCCCCATAAGTCATGTTTAATAATGTAGTGCAAGGTAGAGAGCCTAAGCAAATTTTAGTGGTCTTAGTAATTTGAATAGAAGTCTGAGAGTCTAAAGGACAAAGTGCAGGAGAGAAGGGAGCTAGGTAGAAAAAACATTCTAGATATCTGCATAGTTATTTCTGAGTCTGCTGATAAATACTAAGTTGCGCATACTTAGGATGACATTTCTTAAGGTCAATCACGAGTCAACTGAGAATCTAGCTGCTTAAAAAATGTCCAGATCTCATATAGGGTTAGAGACGTTTCAGGTTCAAAGAGCCTGAGTAGAGAGTCCTCTTTAATCACTGAGGACATTCTATATCCCTAAACCTTAGAGCAATTTACAACTGCCTTTATACTGCCTAAAACTCCAGCTTGAAAGGATAGACTTGATCTTATCTGTCAAACAAATTGACACTATTAAAACAATAAAATCAGCTCTCAAAAAATGTAAAATTTTTAATTTCCAGAATCTAATTCAGGAAAATGTAACAATGCAGGGAAATAGACTTTTTATTACCAGTAAAAAAAATCAGTTACCCAAAACAAGCATGTATATATATGTGTGTGTGTGTGTGTGTATATATGAATGGAATAAATAGAATTATATACATGAATTAGCATACAAGACCTTGAAGACCTTAAAGAACTAATGTTAATACATTCAAGTATTATAAAATGTGGAAATAATGAAAGGTAAAAGATTAAAATGTGGAACTTCTAGAAATGAATAACACAGTAAGTAAAATGTCTTTATTTTTTAGTTACTTTAAGATTTTATCCTTATCACAGGCTTTCAGAATTTTGGTGTTTTAATAAACTTTTTAATTTGAAAAGTTATACATTTATAGCAAAATTGAGAGGATAATAGCGTTTCCAGATACCCAACACCCAATTTCCCCTACTATTAATATCTTACGATAATATGGTAGACTGGATATAATTAATGAACCAATATCAACATGCTATTACTAACTAATGCTCAAACATTACTCAAATTTTTAAAAAATCACCTAATGTCCTTTTCATGTTCCAGAATCCCATCGATGTTACCATAATTAACCATTATGTCTCCTGAGGCTCCTCTTAACTGACAATTTCTTAGACATTCCTTGTTTGACACTAAACCTTAGTTTAGTGAACCAAGTTCACTAAAACTTGACAATACTGTCAAGTATTTTATAGAATTTAACTCAACTGGATTTTGTCTGATATTATTCTTATGATTAGACTGAGATTACTGATTTGGAGGAAGAAGACCACAGAGGCAAAATGCCATTTCTGATCAAATCATATCAAAGGTGTCCATTATCAACATGACTTGCTACTCTTGATGCTAAGCTTAATCATAGGGCTGAAGTAGTGTTACATTTCTCTATAGTAAAGGCACTCTTTTTACCCCCTTTCTTTACCGTACTCTTTGGAAGAAATTTCACACTTTCTTTACACTTAATAAGTGGGAATTATGCTTCATCTCCTTGAAGGTGACTTCAAAAAGGTAACTTTAGGGGCGCCTGGGTGGTTCAGTGGGTTAAAGCCTCTGCTTTCGGCTCAGGTTATGATCCCAGGGTCCTGGGATCGAGCCCCACATCGGGCTCTCTGCTCAGTGGGGAGCCCGCTTCCTCCTCTCTTCTGCCTGCCTCTCTGCCTACTTGTGATCTCTGTCTGTCAAATAAATAAATAAAATCTTAAAAAATAAAAACAAAAAGGTAACTTTAAAAAGCACCTGGAACTTTTGTACACAGGAGCTTTGTCTTTTCTATTTATTCATCTTTTTTTTTTTTATATCAGTATGGACTCATGCATAATATAAAATCTGATTCCATTTTTTAATGTTTCACTGTTGTAACTTTAAAGCCACACTGCTCCCTTTCTCCTTATGCTTCACATCTGAGGGAGCTGATAAGAAATTCCAGAACTCTTCTGGCTCAAGTGGGAGGTTCAAACTTTGTAGGCCTCAGTCATAGGCCAAAACCCTCACCTAATGCTATCCCCTAAACAAAATAAAAGCCCAGAGCCAGTCTCCTTTCCTGGCTCTCTTAATCCACTTTGGATCCCAGTCTGTTTCATGCATATCATAAACTTTCATATCCTCTTAGCCTGAATATTGGCATCATTTGTTACAACATCCAAAACAAATTTAGATATTTGAATGATTTTTCAGCATGGGCAAAACAGTTTCTTCAAACCTCTTCTTGAGGTTTATAATGCAATACTAATATATTTATTTTCTTGCTTAAATTGTTCCAGCTTTGGCCATTGGGAGCTCCTATATCCCTCTGACATACCTCCATTGATTTATCTTTTATTATTCATTAACTTTTTCAGCACCTTCCTTCTTTCTGACACTAAAAATATGTCAGGTACACCATGTATAATTCCTGTTCAAATCCTAGACGAGCCAGTTCTTTAAAAATGCAAAGAAATAGACATTATACTGTTCTTGATATAGTACAGACACTGTATAAAAGAATATTCCTGAATCCTCCCTTCCATCTTTATTACTATCATTCATTTCACTTATTCCTTATTCACTTATTCACTTATGATAGCCCAGTAAGTTGTTGCTACCATTGCTTTAAACAGTTATTTGTACATCTATGGAGAGCAAGATTTATTCTACCTCAATTTTTTTCTTCCCCAATGTGAAAAAATTTCTGTAAATCTAGGTATGTGACTTCTTTCTTCCCCCCCGAAAAATGGCTTTTAATATTTTTACAGGCCAGTCTCCTGGAGAAGATAATTCCTCAGTTTTTGTTTCCTTAGATTTATCTCTACTTCACTTTTAGTATAATTTAACTAGGCGTATATAATTCTAAGTTTGCGTAGGTTTCTCTCAAAACTAAATACTACACTCTGCCTCGCTTACTGCACGATTACTGACCAGAAGTCCACTGTAATTCTGTCTTCCACTATAATTCTGCTGTTGCAGGATGTGTATTCGAAAAGGATGTGTATCCTTACTTCTCTAAGGAGTTACTTTCCTATGGCCTTCTCATTTTTTTCTTGTTTCCCCCCACCCCCCAATTTGGGTAGGATATCCCTTGAATAGCTTTTATTTTTATTTGTTTTTGTTTTTATTCTGCTTGGTATTATTTGAACTTCCTGAATCTGTGGTGTGGTGTGTATCATTAATTTTTGAAAGTTTTGGCCATTATTACCTCAACTATTTCTTCTGCTACAGTCTTTGTTCTTTTTTCGTTATATTAACTATGCATATTATTCCTTTTGAAATTGTACTTTAATGTTCTGTTTGTTTTGCATTTTCTCTTTCTCTGCATTTCAGTGGGAGAAGTATCTACTAACCCATCATTGAGCTTATACATTTCTCTTTGGCCATTTTTCAGCATATTGATGTGCCCATTAAAGGTGTTCTGCATTTTTGTTATTATTATTTTTTTTTCTTAGCACTTTCTCTTTTTTTTTACCTTAGGGTTTCCATCTCTCTGCTTGTACTCCCCATCTGCTCTTGCATATAGTCCATATTTTACTTTAGGGTCCTTAATATAATAATCATAGTTATTTTAAATTTCCTATATGATAATTCTGACTTTTTGCCATACCTGATTCTCATGCCTAAATTGCTTCTTCTGACAGTGTTTTTTCTTCTTTTTTAACATGTTCATAATTTTCTGGTGAAAACCAAATGTGATATATAGGAACTGAGGTAAACAGGCCTCTGGTGAGAAGTTTTAGATTAGTCTAAGAGTTTGTGTTTAATGTTTGCTATAACTAGATGCCAGAGGATTCCTATTTATTTAGTATCCTTGTTTGTATTTCCCTTGTCAACTCTGGACTTCTCCTATTAAGTACTCCTCTACAAAGAGTGTCTGTGTCTTTTGGATCTTTTAGCTATAATTCATTATTAGCATACTGTAACCTTGGTAAAGTGTTAAAGATTGAAGATGGACATGTGTTCTAAAATTTTATGATTAAGTTGGGTTCTTTAGTGTGCCTATGTTCCTTGGTGTGAACTTCACAAGAGTTTCTTAGTTTTTTCCCCATCCTTAGGTGTGAAAGGAAGGCTAAACAAAATAGAATGGGAGAAATGATCTTTCCCCAGATGGAATCAAGTTCTGATAAATTCTACCCCACACACACAAATTGGAGAGTAGGTCTTTATTATGTAGAATGATCTGGAATATGTTACAATGGTTATTCTTACTCTCCTTCTGCATAAACACGGAAGATTGTTTCCAGCTCCTTACTTTGAGACCTGATATGGTTCCTGGAGGTAAAATCCACAAAAATATAGAGGCTCTGCAAGACTGTCTCCCAGCAGTCTGTCACTTTTAATGGAATCTACACTCAGCCTCCAGCAATTCACCAAAATTACCACTTACCTATGCCTACCAATGGCTTCAGCTGCTTCTGTTCTAGGTAAGTGAATCTTGGTTGTGACTCTCTGAATTCACATCAGTCACCTGACTCTCCAGATTTCAGAGTGGTACTTTTCCCTGAAACTCAGTTCTCCGATGGCTAAAAGAAAAGTCATTGATTTTTCAGTTGCTCACTATTTGCTTTTTGTAAGGTGGAAATGAACAACTTCCAGTATCTTTGTAGGTAGGATCGATAACTAGAAGTCCAGCAAACTTGAATTTGATGTGATTTAGTCTGGTTTTCTTTCATTTATCCTTATATTTTACTGAGCATCCTGTATCTGTGGGTTTCATGTTTCATAAAATTCTAAAAAATACTTGATCATTGTTCATTCAGATTATGTCTCCTCCTCCCACTGCTTGCGACTCTAATTGCACATATTTTTGTTTACTTGATAGTGTCCCATAGGCCATCAATTTGTTTTTATGTTTTCTCTAATTTCATAGCTATTTCATCTTCATCACTTTAACCAGTGAATTTCAGTTGCCTCTTAATCTGAGACTGCTACCCTCTCCTATGAATCATATTCCCTGTGCACACAGTGACTTGAAGCAGAATGCCAAGGGGTAATACAGCTCACATCATTCAACTCTCTTCTCTCACAGATTATATGCATTCACTTCTCTTAGAAGATGGAGGAGGGTCAGTAAAGTATCCTCCACACTAAGGAGGCATTTTGCGACCAAAAGGTGAAGCAATCCACTCCAAATACCTTACACAACATTGTATTCAAATTAACCTCTTAAGGGGGTGGGGGGATTGGGGAACAAAGGATCCGTCACTAGAGTTATTCTGTTTTATAGAACAAGTTTTTTAGAGCAAGGGGCATTGTGGTGAGGTTTGAGGGTTGGTATCTAAAGTGGCGCCTCTTGTGCACCACTTTAAGGAAGATCAGAACAAGCCTTCTCACATTCTGGTCAGGGCTGGTATTTTTTAAAGTCAGTCCCTTCAATGTAATATGAAAACAAAACAAAACAAAACAAAAAAACCTGGTACATCCAATGAAGGAAAGTGCAAACTATATTCCAAACACCCTTATTCCTGAATGATGGCTATATTTGTGGCAAGCTGCTTCATTTATATTTTTTCTGTATAGTACTATATTCAGTTTTGTCAGGCCACATTACACTGAGAATAAAGATTTGCTGTGGAAATCTCAAGGAACAAAAACATGTATTTTGGGTACCCTTAATTTTGAAGATTTGTAAGTCAAAAATAAGGATTACCTAAGGAAGAGAATGTACACAAATTATGGTAACATATTAAAGTATATTTAAAAAGTATTGGAAAGTAAATTATATCATCATTCAAAAATAATTTCTCCTTGGAAGACACACTGTCAGTAGAAACGCAACTGAGATCCTCATTGGTGTCAATTCGTTCAGAGTTTTTAGAAATAAGAGCATTTACTTACCTGTACCCTGTGCTGGGGAACTTGATCACAAACAGGAAACTACCACTATACCCATGAGCTGGACCCTGAGGCTTCTCACCCACTCCCTGGTCCTTGGAATGTAGGTTCCGGCTTGCCTTTCTTGCTCCCAGAGCTGCTCAAAAGACACAGCCTTGAGATGGTGATGTGGTGTTAGAAACACCTGCAGGGTACACGTGACTGAGCCTAGTTAGGGCCTCTTTATAAACTTTTAAGAATCCGAAAACAGGTGCGGGTATCTATTTATCTTGCTGCAACTCCAAATGAGCCTTGCATGTAAGTTTCCTCTGCTATAACACTGTTATCTACCAGCCTGCAGCAGCCCCTCTCGGTCTTCAGTTTCTCCCTGCCCTCTGCCCAGGAAAATTCCAGAAAAGGTGGCATGTTTCCTTGGTACACAATGATACAAGTTAAGATTCAGCTGTGGCTGATCTCTACAGGATTAGAACTGTCGTGGAGCCCCATAACTGGCTCCCTACTCAGTGGGAAGCCTGCTTCTTCTCCCTCTCCCACTTCCCCTGCTTGTGTTCCCTCTCTGTCAAATAAATAAATAAAATCTTTAAAAATAAATAAATAAAAGAACTGTCATTACTATTCTCCAACACTCCAGTAAGCTAAAGAATTTTTAAACATGGCATTTTTTTTTGTAAATTTGAAGATACCTTTCATTTGAGAAAACTTTATAAAAATAAAGTAGAAAAAATGAAAACCTAATGAGTAATATTTCATCTTTAAAAACATATTTCACTTATAATATTTCATTCCCTTTGTGCATGTTATCTCAAACATTTAATAAGTTAAGACTATTAGACAAAAAGGAAAATATTCCTCAGTTTCTCAAATAACATGTTATAAAAGGACAAACTGAGAAATTATTTACAGAAAACACCTGTAGTATAATTCTAAAAGTTTTCCTTTGTATTCAGAGTACTTTATTACATACTACTTATTTAACCTATGCTATAGGAAATTACAACTGTTACAAAACAGTAAGCATTATTTTAAACAAAGATATTTCAAACTTTGCACACAGAAAGAATGTGAAAAACTTATTTTAAAAATAATGAAAAGAATATTTGTGTGTATTATGTGTTTGACCAGTGTGGTGCCAGGTCTTAAATTGTTGTCAGGTAATCATTAGTGTTATCCATTTATTTGCCGTGCAGTTAAATTTATTATGGTCCACGTAGGAGCTATCAGGATATCAGTTATTAGAGGACCGAGAAATATTTATGGCTTAAAGATTGTCTTTCTCGGGTGACTAATAGAAAACAGAAATCCAGGGGCACCTGGGTGGCTCAGTGGGTTAAGCCTCTGCCTTTGGCTCAGGTCATGATCTCAGGGTCCTGGGATCGAGCCCCGCATCAGGCTCTCTGCTCAGCAGGGAGACTGCTTCCTCCTCTCTCTCTCTCTGCCTGCCTCTCTGCTTACTTGTGATTTCTTTAAAAAAAGGAAAAAAAAAAGAAAACAGAAATCCAAAATAATGGAGTATGTGATAAACCTGATTGGCTCATAGACTAAAGGAAAAAGAATGCCTGTAATGGAAAGTTTTGGTGTGTCTGCAGTTGAGTATCTGGAAGAACTAGGGTGGCAGCATAAGGGCCAGATGCTTGAGACAGAAAAACTGAAGGACATACAAGGGTACTAAAAAAGTTTGCCCTGCTTCTCATTTCTCCAGAACTGTTTTGTTTTTGTTTTAGTTTTACATCAGCAATTCCTATTTTAAACAGGTTTAGCATTCTTAATTGTATAATTCCCGGGGTCTGCAAAACTAGTCAGAGAAAACAAAGAAACGTATAGAACCATACTGGGTACAAATGATAATGCCCTTTAAAACATATTCAAAGGCACCAAAGTGGTATCTGCCACATAGTATTAGCAAATATCAGAGTTCACCTGATGAGGTTTTCATAGTTGTAATATGAACTGTGGCTTCTGTTGTGTTAAGTGTGCAGATAAGTTGTTTAATTAGTTTTTCCATTAATTGAAATACAATTTAATAGTAAATTATTTAACTTTAATGTTGCAAAATACCTATTATGAAAATAAACACACTGAAATGTGTGAGGTATATACAATCAAAGGTAATCAATTTCATGTAAAATATATAATGTGGAAATTGTTTTAAAAACTTTGCCTATAAATTTTATAAAACAATAAAATGACAAAATTCACTTATAACAAAATCTCATAATGACTTATTTTTTTGCTTTATTCATCCCATTGTTTGAATTCAGATGATTAAAAGCATTAAGTTTTTCAATTTAGGCATTTTTGACAACTCCAGGAAGCCCGATAAAAATTTTGCTAAAGTCAACAAAAATTTTGACCATTATTGACTTGCCAATATTCCAAAGGCTTATTACAAATTTTTTTGTCTATAGAAACATTTTTCTAAGACATGATCTATTTATTTCTCTGCAAGTGATTATATTGTAAAAGGGCCATATTAGGATATAAGACTAGATATTATAAATTTTAATATTTTGGAAATTTTATGTATCTCACATATTTTGCATTTTAGGTAATTCATTAAATACCTTCATTTAAGCTATATATGAAGAAATATTGAAATACTGAGGTAAAACTAGACTTTTAAAAAGCATACATATCTTTAACATTTTACAAATACATATATATGCTCTAGAGGCACTGTAGCCACTAATCCACCATTTATTATTACATTACTTCACTCTATTCCATTGACAAATGTGTGTTGAATTCTTACAGTGTGCCTGGTGGTTATATGTATTTGTATATGTGTATATTTTATATATATATAACATTTACAATTCTTTCCATATTTTAGGTGCTCTTGAGAGCTCAGTAACTTCAGTTGGTAAAAGTGATCATAATGAGAACATGAAAATATACTTCTGACAATTATATTTTAAATGCAGAAACAAAAACATGGATGAAATTGTATATATTGATAATGCTTTGGTAATGCTATATCTATAGCACTGAAACACATGTTATTTTTAATACACATAGATATATTGTCTAAAAGGAAAAGTATAAAGTACTAGAATATGTTATATACTATGTATATGTGCAGGTATTATATATGTATAAATATATATTTGATTATTCAAAAATATTATAATGCTTTGTATTGTCCTCAATATTGTTTACTGTACACATTAAATAGCATGCTTACCGTATCTAAGGGTAAAGTTTGATTTTCATTTTGAGGACTTATTTGGCAACCTAGATCAAGACGAAAAATTAATGGACTAATAATACTAAAAGACCGTGACCCATCTAGAAGTCAATAATATATATCAAACCACAATTTTCTCTAAATCAGTGTGCAAAATTCCAAATCAGTGCACCAAATTTATACAGGCCTACTAATCCACATAAGGCATAGTAATTAGGTCACTGGGCAAAAATAACAGAATCAAATGTAGATGGGCTGGCAGTTACTAAGGGAATACCATTAACCCTAATATCCTAAAGAACCTAGCATCCACAGTTGGTTGCTGGCCCTAAAATATATGCTGTGCCAAAAAGCAATAAGGCCTCATTGTTGCCAAAAAATTCGTATGACAATCCTACTCCTGAGAAGTCAGCAAACTGAATATGCTGAGGTATTACTTCTACTCCTCACAAAGCTGCCTAGGTGTATTGCAGGAAGTCAAATTATAGCTAACATCCTATCCCCACCCTCTATCCTGGAATCAGACTCTATGGAATCCCATTACTACTGAAAGCAAAATTATTGTTCCATCATCCATACACGTCTCTCACAAGTACATCTGCTTCAGGAAAATTTGATCACAAGATTCCTACCTGCAAGTAAACTTGGGGAATGTAGTATTTAGGTTGCTTGTCTCTACAATAAAGGAAGACAAACCAGAAAGTGAAGCTTGGTGTTTTATAGTCCATAGCTCTCACCATGAATTTCTTGATTTCCCATATGGCTTTCTCCTACAATCTCTTACCTTCTGAGAACCAAGACTGTTTATTTCAATGCAAATGTGATGATATCACTCCCATGCTTAAGACACATCATTTTCCCACTGTTATTGAAAAATAAAGACCAACATCTTTAATGTGACCTACAAAACTCCACCTTGTCTGTTCCTACCTTCCTCAAGGCTCTTTCCTCAGTTTTTCCCAATCTCTTCCTGTGTTCTAGCTGTACTGGTCTTTATTCACTTAATTAGTCTCGTTTCTCTCCTCTGTGAGGTCTATGTGTGTAATGTCTTCTTTGTTTAAAAACCAGACCTAAGTCTACCTTTCCACTCCACTTAATAAAATTATATCTTTCTTTCAATGAACAGATCAAATATCACTTCCTTGACAGATGGTAGAGTATAATATCTAAGACTGAGAGCCCCAAGAACAGATGTCCAGTTAGAATTACAGCTCCACCACACAATCTGATGGAGCCTTAGGCAAATTATTCAAATACTTTGTGCCTCAGTTTTTTCATCTATAAAGTGGGGGAATTCATGTGTCTATTAAATGAATTAGAACATGGTAAGGGATTAAAAGTAGAGTAAGTACCAGAAAGCAGTCAATGTGGCTATTCTATTATGCTTCACAGAAACCAATCTTGATCTTAATAATTAGTTGTTTGTTTTTTGTTTCTTCCAAAATGCACTTAGGTCCATCAGAAATGTAGTTTTACACGTATTTGTGCCCTAGATACTAGAAATAAAAGATTTTCAAGGGTAGCAGTCACGTTGCTTTGACTCTCAAATGGTGAAAAAAGACCTGGCACATAATAGGTGCTCTATGTTTGCTGAATGAATGGATGGAAATCTGGGTGAAAAGCTTCATTTCAAAATTTCAGTATCTAACAACATTCACATAGCGATTTATGCGTTTATGATGTTGTGAACTATCTACATTCCTCCATCCACAGTAGCTTTTAAGATGATCAAACAAATGTAGTACTTTGTAACTTCATAGCTTTTTTTCATTCTTTTTTTTTTTCTTCTTTGGATTTCACTTTGGGAACTTCTATTCATGTATCTTCAAGCTCATTGATTGGGCTCTATTCTACTGATGGGCCATCAAACTATTCTTTATTTCCGTTATACTGCTTTTGATTTTTAGTTTTTCCTTTTGGTACTTTCTCAGAGTGCCCACCTCTCTGATTACATTACCTCTCTGATCTTGCATAATGTCTTCTATTGTTAAGGCTTTTACCATTATAATCCTGATTATTTTACATTTTACAGAGACCCCAAATCTGTGTCTTATCTGGGTCTAATTCTGATATTTGCTTTGTCTCTTCAGATATTTCTTTTTTATCTCTTGTAATTTTTTTTTTAATCCAGATATGAAATATTGGGTAACAGGGACTACAGTCAATAGGCCTGCAGTGTGAGATTTTATGTTTTCTGGGAGAGTTGGGCTGTATTTAATATTTTCTGTAGCCAGAGGTATCAAATTCCTCTGGTATCCCTTTTCTGATATCTCCTGTTATCTTAATGCTTCCTTAAAAATTTGTCTTTAAGTAGATCTGCCACAGCTCTTCCAGTTGTAACCTATTGTTACTATACTGGAGTATTGTAGGAGTGATTGTAAGATGTGGAGATGGAAAGAATTCAGTGATCTTATAGTTCAGTTTCAATCTTTAATAGACCTGTGTCCCTGGGTGTTACTTTTGTAAGGGTTTCTCAGCTCCTCTTCCTTAAGTGAGACAGCAAACCTACTGAGGAGGGTCTGGAATCTAGAGAATGCCTTTGTCCAGGTTGGTTAAGACTGTGGTAAAGCCTTTCATCCTTATAGGATAATCATTTTGTAATGGAGAATGCTCTTGGTGTACTGTATTTCTGGATGATTTCTTTCTCATCCTTCTTGCCACAGCTAAATGAGGATCTTTCTTGGCTCTTCACTGTGAGAACCTGGTGGGGTTCCTGAAGGTAAAGTTCCACAGAAGTGGGGGAAGGGCTTAGATTCTAGTTCTTAGAAGTGTTTTAGTTTTATGTTAGTCCATACGTAGCCTCCAGCAAATCATCAAAAACCAATTAACTCCTCCAGTTCATCTGTTCTAGGTTAGCTGATTTTGGATGTGATTCAGAAGTCATTTGTTCCTCCACAGTTTTAGGTGGCAGCTTGTCCTGAAATACCAACTCTTAGATTCAAGAAAATTCATTGATTTTAATCTTTTTATTCAGGTTTTTTTTGTAATTATAAAAATGAATGGCACTTTACCTGTCAAAGATAAAACTGGAAGTTTAAAGGCTTTGTAATTTTTAAAAAAATTTTTTTGTTGTATTGTATTATTAGCCCCAAGGGGTACAGGTCTGTAAATTGCCAGGTTTACACACTTTACAGCACTCACCATAGCACATACCTTCTCCAATGTCCATAACCCAACCACCCTCTCCCTCCCCCGTCCCCCCAGCAACCCTCAGTTTGTTTTGTGAGATTAAGAGTCTCTTACGGTTTGTCTCCTCCCCATCCCATCTTGTTTCATTTATTCTTTTCCTACCCCCCAAACCCTCCATGTTGTCTCTCAACTTCCTCATATCAGGGAGATGATATGATAATTGTCTTTCTCTGATTGACTTATTTCGCTAAGCATAATACCCTCTAGTTCCAACCACGTCATCACAAATGGCAAGATTTCATTTCTTTAAATGGCTGCATAGTATTCTATTGTATATATATACCACTTCTTTATCCATTCATCTGTTGATGGACATCTAGGTTCTTTCCATAGTTTGGCTGTTATGGACATTGCTGCTCTAAACATTCAGGTGCACGTGCCTCTTTGGATCACTGTACTTGTATCTTTAGGGTAAATACCCAGTAGTGTGATTGCTGGGTCGTAGGGTGGCTCTATTTTCAACTAGACCTTTATCTGATATGTCGTTTGCAAATATCTTCTCCCATTCTGTCAGTTGTCTTTGGTTTTGATGACTGTTTCCTTTGCTGTGCTGAAGCTTTTGATCTTGATGAAGTCCCAATAGTTCATTTTTGCCCTTGCAAAAATGTACACGCCCTTGGCAATGTACCTAGGAAGAAGTTGCTGCGGCTGAGGTTGAAGAGGTTGCTGCCTGTGTTCTCCTCAAGGATTTTAATGGATTCCTTTCTCACACTGAGGTCCTTCATCCATTTTGAGTCTATTTTCATGTGTGGTGTAAGGAAATGGTCCAGTTTCATTTTTCTGCATGTGACTGTCCAATTTTCCTAACGCCATTTGTTGAAGAGACTGTCTTTTTTCCATTGGACATTTTTTCCTGCTTTGTCAAAGATTAGTTGACCATAGAGTTGAGGGTCTATTTCTGGGCTCTCTATTTTGTTCCATTGATCTGTGTGCCTGTTTTTGTGCCAGTACCATACTGTCTTGATGATGACAGCTTTGCAATAGAGCTTGAAGTCTGGAATGGTGATGCCACCAACTTTCACTTTCTTTTTCAATATTCCTCTAATTATTCGAGGTCTTTTCTGGTTCCATATAAATTTTAGGATTATTTGTTCCATTTCTTTGAGAAAAGTTGATGGGATTTTGATAGGGAGTGCATTAAATCTGTAGATTGCTTTAGGTAGCATAGACATTTTCACAATATTTGTTCTTCCAATCCATGAGCATGGAACATTTTTCCATTTCTTTGTATCTTGCTCAATTTCTTTGATGAATACTTTATAGTTTTCTGAGTATGAGGCTTTGTAATTTTTTTAAAAGATTCATTTACTTTTTATTTATTTATTTATTCAGAGAGTGCACAAGCAGGATGATAGAGGGAAAAGGAGGGAGAATCCCAATCCCCTACCCCCAGTGCTGGACTCCATCTCACCACCCTGAGATCAGGACTGGCACCAAAACCAAGGAGTCTGGTGCTTAATGGATTTCACCCCCCCTGTCATCCTAATGCCTCTATAATTTTAAATACACTTGAACATCAGTTACTTATTCCATATTCCCTCAGTTATAGGAAATACCTATTGATTTTCTACCTTGTAAAATGAAACTATTACTGTCTTCCTTCTGCTACTTTCATTTTCCGATATAGCAAATCACTAACATATGAAATAAATCTACTGCATATAGTGTATATAACATGCACTATTATGTATCCTATGAAAGCAAAAAATTTTATTTTGTTATGATTCATTACTAAGTCCTTAACGCCAAGAGAATTATCTGATATATAATAAGGCTTCAATTAATATTTTTTAGTAAGTGAATGAATGAATCTAAAGTAAGACAACTAGTTGTACCTTCAAATAGTTGGCAGTGTATTATAAGAAATGAATAAAATATAAATATGTTCAAAGGCAGATATTGAAGCAAATGTGTAGCCCATAATGACGTCAGAGTAGTTTCTTTAAAAAGGAATGATTATCTTTCAAAATATCTCACAGGACATTTGCCTTGGTTTAATAGACCCAAAAGTAAAGTCAGAATGCTGCCTGTGATGTTGTCAGGGACAGGATTATATGACTCACACTTATGAGAATAATAAATATTAAAAATATTAATTGAACAATAATATATAATTAGCAAAGGACCATAAATTAAATTTTGCTTCTAAATATACTATGAAATCATACCACATGTGGAAAACTAACTTATAAATAGAAGATTGCTTACTGAGCATGAAATCAAAACAAAAAGTTTGCTATGTAATTGACATGTTTACCAGTATCTAGCTAAACAACTGGATAAACATATGTCCACAAGTCAGACGAGCCTATAGGCCAGAATATCTTATTCCCTAAGAAGTATTTCTATTAATGTAGTTTCTGCCTTATTACTTTGATATTTTTTATTGTGTTTCCATTTCTGATCAACATTCCTACTGTGATTAATACAATTTTTTTAATGTAGGTTTTTATCATACAGTCTATTTACCATAGGCTCCCAAACTTGTTGAATTGTACTTGTTTTTAACATTATTTTGTTTTGATTTTGACTCATTATCCATTATTTCTAAATTTTAAACTCAAAATAGACCCTGTTCCAAAATTTTCATGTTTACAAAGATTCTGTGTAACCTACTATGTTGTCAACTACATATTTATAAATAATTACAGCATAAAAACAATGGAATATCTGGTAAAAGAGAATTATAAAGGAGTAGTGTGAGTATATGTGAGTATATATATATATATAGTGTATATATATAGTATATATAGGAATATATATGAGAAGAGGAAATAATACAGAAATTGGAGAAGTCTTCATAAACAAGATAGATTTTGTTACTTTCTATTTTTACCCAGCCCCATTGTGCTATGAAGTCCTACATTTAAGCAGGACATTTAAAAAACAGAGAGAGAGAGAGAGAGAATGAAAAAGAATCACAGCACAGTGATTAAAAAGATAAATAGCTTGAGTTATTCAATTCTACCATCTTTCTAAAGCACTGCATCAGGGGTGCCTGGGAAGCTTGCTCAGTCAGTTAGGCATCTGCCTTCAGCACAGGTCATGATCCCAGGGTCTTGGAATCCAGCCAGACATCTGGCTCCCTGCTCAGCGGGGAGTCTACTTCTCCCTCTCCCTCTGCTGCTCCCCCTGCTTGTGCTCTCTGGCTTTCTCTCTTAAATAAATAAATAAAATCTTAAAAAAAAAAAGTGTATCAAATAATGTCAAATTTCATCTTCATTAATCATATTTCTGATTAGTTTAAAAAAATAAAGGAAAGGTGTCTGGGTGATTCAGTCAGTTAAGGGTTGATTTCGGCTCAGGTCACAATCTCAGGGTCTGATCCCCTGGGCTTGAAGCCTACTTGATTCTCCCTCTGCCCCTTCCCACCTTAAAAAAAAAGGAAAAAGAAAACTTTGGCTGTTTTAACTAATACAATAGAAATTGTTGTTGGATTTACAGAAGATATATTTTAATTAGTTTTAACTGAAGTATAATTCACATCCAGTAAAATTCACCTTTTTTTAGTGCACAGTTCCATGAATTTTGACAAAATTATACAGTAGTGTGCCAATCACAATGCAGATATAAAATATTTCTATCACCCCAAATAGTTCCCTTGTGATCTGCTGCATTCAATTCCCTCTTTCACACCCATTCCCTTGCAATCACTACTTTATTTTCCATCATAGTATATAACTTAAATTAGAATCCTTTTGAAAAAGACAGTGAATGCTATTAATAATAGTGGGGAAATGTGTAAACTGAGACTGTATTGGACAAACATTTTCCATGTGAAGAGTTTATATTTATCAGCAGGAAATAAAAACTGCTGAAAGTTAATTGCACAGAAATGTCATAAATAGTTATAACTTACTATGATTAAATAGGTAGTAGGAAGGATGAAAGACAGTCAGGGAGGATCAAAGATTAAGAGACCAGTTAAGTAGCTATTGCCATATTTTTGTTAATGAGAGCCTGAGGAAATGGATCAGCAATATATTTCAAATGCAGAATCAATAAGAATGTCAATTACTTGTATTTTAGAAGCATAAGCACATGAGTTGTTAGAAATGATTCAGAAATTTGTGACTTGAACTAAAACAAATTAACCTAAGTTAACAGTGACATTGATTAAAATGGAGATGTGAGATAATAAATCAGTTTGAAAACCTAGATTGTGGATTAATCTGTTTGCGTGTGCTTTTATTTTGTTTTATTTTGTTTGGGTTTTAGTGGTTTTTTTTTTTAAGATTTTATTTATTTATTTGACAGACAGAGATCACAAGTAGGCAGAGAGGCAGGCAGAGAGAGAGGGGGAGGCAGGCTCCCTACTGAGCAGAGAGCCCGATGCAGGGCTCAATCCCAGGGGCTCGATCCCAGGACCCTGAAACCATGACCTGAGCCGAAGGCAGAGGCTTTAACCCACTGAGCCACCCAGGTGCCCCAAGTTTTTTTGTTTTTAGATGCAATGGGTTACTTACTAAGTATACTTAAAAATGAAGAGGATATGTCAGTGACAAATCACTAAATTCTAGTCCTGAAAATAATATTACACTATATGTTAACTAACTAGAACTTAAGTAAAAACTTGGAAGAAAAAAATGTGGAGGCTTACTCAATTGAAAATAAGGTGATGCATAATCAGCTCTATGTTAGAAGATACCACTCAAATCAATGAATGGCTTATTTCTTGCCTTCCCTGTTTTCCTATATGGGTAAGGGCACTTTCTCTAAGGCTGCATTTTTTTTTTTAATTTATTTCTGTTATTGTTATTTTCTTTCCAAGTTTTTATTTAAATTCCAGCTAATTTGAAAATACAGTGCAATACTAGTTTCAGGTATAGAATTTAGTGATTCATCACTAACATACACCACCTAGTATTCATCACAAGTGCCCTCCTTTATACCCATCACCTATTTAACCCATCCCCCTGCCTACCTCCACTTTGCTTACCAGCAGTTTTTTCCTCCATAGCTAAGAGACTGTTTCTTGGTTTGTCTCTTTTTTACCCCCATGTTCATTTGTTTTGTTTCTTAAATTCCACATGAGTGAAATCATATGCTATTTGTCTTCCTCTGACTGACTTATTTAGTTTAGCATAATACTGTCTAGCTCCATCCATGTTATTGTAGATGGCAAGATTTCATTCTTTTTGATGGCTGAGTAATATTACATTATATATATTTGTCCATTCATCAGTCAATGGACATTTGGGCTCTTTCCATAGTTTGCTATTTTTGATAACATTGTTATAAACATTGGGTGCATGTGTCCCTTCAAATCAGTATTTTTGTATTCTTTGGGTAAATAGCTAGCAGTTCAATTGCTGGCTCAGAGAATAGCTGCATTTCTTTATCTGAATGTATCTAGGAATGTCTATTTAGGACAGAGACTCTGAGACCCTGCATTTCCTTAAATAACTGCATTTGTATGATGCATTTTTGTTAAGCTTTTGGCTACATTTAGTGTGCCTTTGGTAGTTACAGACTTTTATGAAGGTGCAGTTAATGGAAGAAAGATTCTTTTAAAAAAAATAATTTATCTATTTGAGAGAGAGAGAGAGAGCACAGAGGGAGAATGAGCAGGGGGCATGACATAGGACTTGATCCCAGGACCCTGGGATTATGACCCAAGCTGAATGTAGATGCTTAACTGACTGAGCCATCAAGGCACCCTGGAAGAAAGATTCTGTAATAAAATTCTAATTACTATTTCAGGTCTCTCTAAATCTGACTTCAGGGTAGTTGGTGAGCTTGGATGATTGAATAGTTTTTAGAGTGATAACTGCATAAATTAAAAAAAATAGATGAAAGATAACACCTTTGAGAAATAAATTGCTTCCTTTCCATTCTTGATAAAAATCCTAAAACATATTTTGAAACTTCCACAAAAAGATAAAAATATTTTGGCAGTTTAGCACAGAAACTGGCATAGAGTCAGTAAGCAATACATGTCTGCTGAAGGTAGAAAGAGAAGAAGCCTAGTAACAAATAAGAAAGTAAATTGGACAGAATGTAGTGAAAAAAAATGGATTCATGGATAAGAAAAAAAAATAGATAATATCATAGATATGTTTGTCATGGCATAGTCAGGATTGTCAGAGGAGAAATAAGACATTAAATAATAGAACAGAGATAAATAATTATAAGAAGGATCAAAGGTCTAGATTATTTGGATTTAAACATGAGACCATTGATTGCCTTTAATTAAACTTAATATGTTAAAAAATGAGGTAATAGAGAATGACTGAAAATGCAAAACAGCAAAACTGATTGTCATTATAGCTGATGGAGTAAATGCCATAAAGGGCATATTTTTAAGGTTTAACTTTCAAAAATGTGGGAAAAGAGTTATTCTCTGAAACAAATGGAAAAGAAAATGTGTGTAGTTATAGGGAAATTTTTAAAATGGGGAACTCAAACTTGTGATAATTTAGTGTTAGATGATTGTAATTTTCTTGAACTCAGAGTTGGGAGTCACATGCTGAGAGTATCATGAGGCTGGTAAGACTCTGTGTTTGGATGACAGAGGTTTAGAGTAATTGCTGTATAAAATCAACAGCAATAATAAAGCATCATAACGGATCATTAACAACATACCTATACATAGAATCTATAAAATGAATACAATTCCCTTTTTATTCCCTGGAAAGAAGTAGAAGGAAGAGAGAAGGCCATAAGTTTATGAAGCCTTCAGGATATTTTCAATACATTTCTTTTTCAAAACATTAAGGAAACTTGTAAATTAGCTCATATTTGTTCATTGTACTGGGATTTTTCTTGGTTGATGTTACGAATCTGTACATTTGTAAGCACTGTGAGTTTATTTAAATTAATAGCTTGTATGAATATTCATAGATGCACATGTATATGTATATTTAATAAAAATCCTCTTATATTTTATGATGCATACACACCTTAATTTGTACATCAGAATAATCTGTATCTTTCTCAATCAGAAAACAACCAGACAAGCAAAATTTACAACTGCCATATTTTTATGCTAGAATTGCCTGTACTTCCATTTCATGTTCTCAATTCTTTGGTGATTAAGCATCTGTTTATAAAGTATCACCCATGACAACAATTGCCTCTTTCTAAAAGATGCAAAGCAATTTTTTAAAGTTTTTAAGAAAAAAATTGAGCTTAAAAATTACATCTGGCTAGTTGTCCCTATTGCTGCCCCATTGTTATGTGCAGATTCTGTATGCAGTTTACTTGGGTTTGAGTTAAGCTTTTGTCACCTGCACATTGTGAGATTTGTGGCAAATTCTTAAATTTTTATTCCTTAGTTTACTCATCCATATAATAATAACTCCTATCTCATAGGTTTATTGTATTATATGATTAATGTAAAGAACACAGAAAATAATCTGACAATGAAACTTCTAAAAATGTTTAAGAGGTAAGAAGTCATAGTTTAGTAGTTTTATATTATCTGATTACAGAATTAATAATCATAATGAATATTATAAAATTATGTACAAATTATAATGGAAAAGTCATTTAACTTGATTTGTAATTATATATTAAACACTATTTTATTCCAGGACCTGTAAAAATAATAGGGTAATTTTTGTCAAATTTTAATTTAAAAAATCCTTTAAAAAATTATGCTGAGTGAAATAAGTCAAGCAGGGAAAGTCAAGTATCATATGGTTTCACTTACTTGTGGAGCATAAGGAATAACATGGAGGACATTGGGAGATGGAGAGGAGAAGTGAGTTGGGGGAAATCAGAGGGGGAGACAAACCATGAGAGACGGTGGACTCTGAGAAACAAACTGAGGGTTTTGGAGGGGAAGGTGTTGGGGGGTTGGGTGAGCCTGGTGGTGGGTATTATGGAGGGCACATATTGCAAGGAGCACTGGGTTTGGGACATAAACAATGAATTTTGGAACACTGAAAAAAATAAAATTAAATTAAAAAAATTCTCCAGTTTATTTACAAACAGTATTAGAAATTAGAGAGAATAGACTCACTATTAAAGAAATTAGTCTCATTAATTAACTTATAAAATTCCGAATAGATCAATTAGAAGAAAATGATAGACCTATTCTACCTATGTAATCATTAAATACGATTCTAATAATCTATGATTTCCATTGTCAATGTTTTTATAGTGCATTGGAATAGTGATGTTAAATCATGATGATTACAGTTGTTATTGTATGTGTGAAAATTGTGGTGACAACTTGAGTTAAGAAGGGAAATGGTGTGGGATTTATTGCTCTTCTCAATATTTCTGCAAAAAGAAGAGTGATGTTGGATTTACTAACAGAAGAAACATCAGAAATTGGTGGGTGGTGGATTTTGTTTATAATCAAGAAGAATGAATTCAGACAGGGGTTAATAAGGGCTGATGCCAGTGAGTAGACATGTGATAACATACATTTCTTCTTTTCCTGAAAATGATTTAAATAAGTATTGATCTAAGGCTGGGGCATGAATAAACTAACTTCATGATTCTGCCCAGAACCTAGATTTTGAAAATCCAAAGCCCTGTGGTGAGATATATAGAAAAGGAAAAGCAGATTTGTCTGTAACAATTGCCTATTCATATTAGATTTTTTAGTACTTGGTGGATAAAACAGATGAATTTAAATTAAGAAAACATCTTTCAGTTACAAATTTCCCACTTATGAACATATAGAATTAGCTGGACTATATTGAGCTTAACAGAAGCATTTAGAATTCTGAACTTGGGAGTAGACCCACTCAAATCCTCTTTTGCACCCAAATTGGGAAAAAAAAAGTAAAATAGGTATTGTAAAATTACCTATTGCAAAAAGCAGTTTCCAGTATTTATCACTTCCATCACATTCACATAGTTACTTCCTGTTTTGAATTTTTAGTGTTTATATTGTTTCTGGGTAAATTAACCTTATAGGTTTTTAATTCATAAATCTTTGTCTGATAATTCAAAGCATACTTGTTGAAATTCATTCTCACAATTGTATATGACATTTTGATATAAAGATGTACTTATTTCTTCAGCTAAACTTAAACAGCTGTAGAAGAAGAAAAAAAGATGATCACTGATTTTTACAGGACAATGTTCTTAATTTTTTGACAATATGTATTACAGAGGACATTATATACAAATCTAATATAAGAATGTTAAAACTGTCCAATATACACACACATACACATATACATGGATGGAGTAATGTCTTCCTGTGATTTTTATTCTTTAAAGCAGCATAAGGAAGGGAGTGTATTTTTGGTCTGAATTTCAGTCACCGCAGTATAATTATTTCTGTGTGAAATATTATCAGACTTAACTACCCATATTCTAACAAAAGTGTCAATACAGTTAATGGGAACTTAAAAGCCTATCAGAGTTGTATTTGTAATTCTGCATTGAAAATTATTTAAAATGTCTTAAAATGTCAAAAATCTTATATTAATCAGGTAATTTTATTTTTATATTTTAATGATTATATATTCTATTACTAATTTTAGTAGAGTAACTCATTAGCTTGAGACTTTATATGCTGTTTTAGGAATTGGAAAAAAAAAGACCTCTTGAAAGATCAAAAATAAAATGTGCTTAATTTTTAAACTTAATTTTCATTCCCATTAGAATAATGAACAGTAAATTTGTCCTTATAATTGTCCTTAAAAATTCAACTGAAAATACTGATTTTATTTTATAATGGAAACTTTTGACTGCTTAATATATATGACAACTATTAGAGACAATGAGGTGAACTAGTAACTTGTAGGCACTGAACACATATTTTAGGGTACAGAGAAGGACAGAATGCACATACAAAAACAAATGAACCAGTCTGGCCAGAGGAAAAGAGTAGAAGTCAAGTGTCCATAAACATAAAGTTTAACTGAATGAATAATAGATGTATTTATTTTAATCTTCCTATCCAGACTAATATTTAAAATGTGCTACGCAAATGAAATGTATGCTCTAGCAATTTGAGAAACAGGAAAAATTTTTGATACCATCAAGTCATTTCATTGCCATCTGCTCTTCACAGGATTCCCTCCTCAATATACCAGCTGTTCATGTGCCTCAGGAATTTGTACTTTTACCTCAAGTCTCAAATCAAAATCCATCTCATTTGTAAAGTCTTGCATAAAATCCTAAAAGAAATTTAAGGATACCTTTTTTTTTTTTTAAACACTCTTACTGTGTTTTAAAGTAAATTTTCATTATAACAAACATACTTTTTAGTAATCATTTGAGATTTGAGTAGATGTCTGGGTGGCTATTAGATTGTTAGTCTCTGTAATGGATAAGAATGTCTTGTTTACTTTACTCCCTGGCCTGGTAAACATAGCAGATGCTCAACACACATTGATTTACATGAGTAATTTACTCTGATTCAAACACTGTTTTGAATAATAGGTTTAGAGAGTGACTACAGGTCATGAGAATAGAAAATTCTGAGTAATGTACCGAGAATTTTGAAACTTATGAACGTAGGCTGTAATCACGTTATTTCAGAAGGGAGAGTGCAGTCATATTATTTCAGATGTGAGAGGAGACACCTAGACTCTCATGAAACCACTGCTTGTTTTTCCTCTACTCCCCAGATAGCAGTAAGTAAATGGCTTCACCTATGGAAATAATAGACAACATTTTCCTAGTAGGAACAAACATTTATAGTGTACTAGTGAATAGAATTACATAAAAATATCTGTGTGCAGGGGCGCCTGGGTGGTTCAGGTGGTTGAGTATATGACTCTTGATTTCAGCACAGGTCATGATCTCAGGGTTGTGAGATAGAGCCCTGAGTCCAGCTCCATGTTTAGCAGGGAGTCTGCTTTTCTCCCTCTCCCTCTTCCTCTGCCACGCATGTTCTCTCTCTCAAAATAAACCTTTAAAAATATATATATATATCTACATGGAAAATAAACTATGTATGATATTTCTAAATTTAATTACTTGTAGAGACATTAAATACCAATGTACTATTAAAACAGCTCATATCTTTTCTAATATCCCTATATACTAATTTATTGACATCTGTTTTCTTCTTTGTTAAATTATGACACACTGGCCCTTGTTAATGGAATTAATTGTAAATCAATTTTATCCAACTTCTGCTATGTGGAACAAATAGAGGAAATTACTTTTAAAATAGTCGTGTTTCTATTCACTTTCTCCATTTTTTTTTTTAATTTTGGTAAGTTAAGAATCTGAATTAATCGTATAATTATCTTGGATCAATAAATTGGGGTAAGAAAAAATATTCTTATGTTACATTACAACTGCTTTCACCTATTTCATTGAGACAAACTTGTTCAATGGAAACAAAACAAGTCTTCCATAAATAACTATTTTTACTGATATGCAAATGCTATGACAAAGAGCACAAAGCAATACTCAAGAGAGTGTCACTTGAGTATGCCTATGAGCAGTGCAATCTGTTAATGTGCTTTCTATTTTGTAAAAGTTTTCTGTGAACCTTCTTTTAACTATCTTGAATGAAATGCCCATAGTGTATTTTTTCTTATAACAATATGAGCCTACATTCAATTCTGTAGGCAGCTTATTGTACTAAACAATTTGTCTCTGTTTTGAAGACAATATTCAAAGGTCTGCATTCTTTAAAGAATAATCAATCTCCTTAAAGTAAATCCAAGACTGTTGTTTTTATTTCTTTTAAAACATTACAAAGCTTAAAAGGACTTCTACGACAGCCAAAGAAGACTTCTGAAATAGAGTCATAAAAGGAAAGTGACTTGAAGTATCTACTGAGGGTCACCTGTGTTATAGGACTACTAGATGTGAAATCTTGTCCTTAAAAAAATACAAACAAAACGACAGGTGGGTATAGTTACCTTTTGACTATCTGATTAAAACAACAACAACAACAAAAAACAGTATCAGAGAATCAAGTAAAAAAGCTGCTAAACTGGTAATTACACCAAATTTTGTTTGTTCTTATAGCCCTATTCTATATTTCATATCACTTCCTAGGCCATGACAATGTCTCAGGAATACAATGTAAGAAATGATTGTTAAAGACAAATGAAATATTTATAGTCCCTAATAACCTTTTAATACAATGAGTACTATAACAAGCATAAAGATCCATTGCTCCCATTCAGAGAGGCTTATATTATATGGGATATTTTTTATTAAAAATATGCTCCTGAGAGAAAATTGATAATCGTAGTTTAAAATTTTCAAACTTGTTTTTGTGATGAAATAATAAAGTTATGATAAAATATCTTCTCATCATGCAATAAAATACAAATCATTATCCTAATCCTGAGGTCCTGGTGTTAGTCTTTATTTTACGTATTGTATTTGTATACAAAATTATCTTTGTCATGGTAGTCTATTGTATTAAGTTATTAAAAATAATCCAGAACTTTTATTTTTATTTTTCAACATAAAATTAAAATGGAATATTACCCTTTACCTACTTTTTGACTGTGTACAACTCTTAAATATATAGCCTGCCAGGAGGTTTTTTTTTTTTTTTTTTTTAAGATTTAATTTATTTGACACAGAGAGAGTACAAGTAGGCAGAGCAGCAGGCAGAGGGAGAGGGAGAAGCAGGCTCCCCACTGAACAGTGAGCCTGATGCGGTGCTCGATCCCAGGACCCTGGGATCATGACCTGAGCCAAAGGCAGATGCTTAAACAACTGAGCCACCCAGCTGCCCCTGCCAGGAAAATTCCTGACCTTGTTTTTAGAATGGGTGTCATGATCAGGGAAAGTTAACAAAGGGAATGACATTTGAGTGAATATGAGAATTATAACCGATAAAGCAAAGAGAAAAGAACATCTTTGCCAAGATAATAGCAAGGCTTGAAATTTTATTAGTGTACAGAAATTTCATAGGAAATAAAAAAGTTATCGTGTGGTTATAATAATGCTATAGTAGTTGCACATGGAGGGAACAGAGTTAATATCATAAGAATAGAAATGTAGGCTGGGTCATATTGAGAAGGTCATGAATACTTGCAGATTTGAGTTATAATCTATAGTCAATAAGGAATCATAAAATTCTTAGTGTATAAAACAAACACTTTAACATTAGTGTCTAGAAAGTTCATCTTAAAAATGGGTGTACAGGAAGAACTGAATGGTGAGGAGACCACCATAAAGCAAATAATAATTTCAATAATATAACCAATATCTGTGGAGGAAAAGAGGAGGGGAAGTGTAAAAGACATGGTTGAGGTAATTTTGACAGAGTTCAACTCCCCATTATGTGGGTGTTAACAGATAATTTAAAATGACTTGGTGGTTGTAGAATAGTTGGCAAAGAAGATATCAATCTCATGGTATTATGTAATATATATTTTGTGTTGATAATGGTTCAGCCATTACAACATAAAGCCTCTATGTTTAGAGCAGAAAGGGAAAAAGAACTAGAGCATCCCACAGGGGTTTTTCAGAGTTTTAGATTGAAAATGACACAATTTACTTCCCACATATTTCCTAGCCAGAAAAAATCAATTAACTCCACCTAATTATAAGGGGTTTGGGAAGTTTCCCTTCTGCACAGGAATAAAAAAACTAGAAGCAAATCACAAATCATCATTTTGATTACAAATGATGATTTGTGATCATTATTAGTAAAGTTGGCTACAAACCCGGGGGTTTTCATGAATAACTACAAAAAGATATACTGAAATATACGAGAAGGAGTCAAGATGGCGGAGAAGTAGTAGGCTGAGATGACATCGGGTAGCAGGAGATCAGCTAGATAGCTTATCTAACCATTGTGAACACCTACAAATCCAACGGGAAATCGAAGAGAAGAAGAGCAACAATTCCAGAAACAAAAAATCGGTCACTTTCTGAAAGGTAGGACCTGCGGAGAAGTGAATCCAAAGTGACGGGAAGATAGACCCCGGGGGGAGGGGCCGGCACCCGGCAAGCGGCGGAGCGACAGAGCACAAAATCGGGACTTTTAAAAGTCGGCTCCACTGGGAGACATCGCTCCAGAGGCTAAACCGGGGGGAAACCCAGGCGGGGTCAGCATAACTCCAGGTCCCGCGGGGTCACAGAAGGACTGGGGGTGTCTGAGTGCCGCAGAGCTCGCAGGTATTAGAGCGGGGAAGCCGGCTACAGCGACAAAGCCGAGGAGTGAGCTCTAAGCCCGGGGTTACCTTGTGCTGGTCACAGGCTGGGTAGGCTTGGAGTGCGGCCGGAGGCCACGAAGACGAAAGCGACCCGGCGCTTTTCTCCAGCTCCAGCAATTGACTGCTTTCCTCGAGGCGCGACCGCAAGCCAAGGAGGCAGGGCTGTTGGGCGCTTTGCTCTGAGAACGCACTGAGGAGCGGAACCCCAAGCTCTTGGCTCCTCCGGGCCGGAGACTGGGAGGCCGCCATCTTCATTCCCGTCCTCCGGAACTCTACGGAAAGCGCTCAGGGAACAAAAGCTCCTGAAAGCAAACCCAACCGGCCCCTGGCAAGGGCGGTGCAATTCCGCCTGCGGCAAAGACTCTTGAGAATCATTACACAGGCCCCTCCCCCAGAAGATCAAAAAGAAACCCATCCAAAACCAACTTCAGTTACCAAGAACAGCGGAATTCCACAGCAGGAGAAAGCAAATCTTATCTGGACAAAATGACAAGGCAGAAAAACTCACCTCAAAAAAAAGAACAAGAGGCCGTACCGAAGGCTGGAGATCTAATCAATACGGATGTAGGTAACATGACAGATCTAGAGTTCAGAATGACAATTCTCAAGGTTCTAGCCGGGCTCGAAAAAGGCATAGAAGATATTAGAGAAACCCTCTCCGGAGAGATAAAAGCCCTTTCTGGAGAAATAAAAGGACTAAAATCTAACCAAGTTGAAATCAAAAAAGCTATTCATGAGGTGCAATAAAAAATGGAAGCTCTCACTGCCAGGATAAATGAGGCAGAAGAAAGAATTAGTGACATAGAAGACCAAATGACAGAGAATAAAGAAGCTGAGCAAAAGAGAGACAAACAAATAGTGGACCACGAGGAGAGAATTCGAGAGATAAGTGACACCATAAGACAACACAACATTAGAATAATTGGGATTCCAGAACAAGAAGAAAGAGAGAGGGGAGCAGAAGGTATATTGGAGACAATTATTGGAGAGAATTTCCCTAATATGGCAAAGGGAACAAACATCAAAATCCAGGAAATGCTAAGAACACCCCTCAAAATCAATAAAAATAGGTCCACACCTCGTCACCTGATAGTAAAATTTACAAGTCTTAGCGACAAGGAGAAAATCCTGAAAGCAGCCCGGGAAAAGAAGTCTGTAACATACAAGGGTAAAAACATTAGATTGGCAGCGGACCTATACACAGAGACCTGGCAGGCCAGAAAGAACTGGCATGATATATTCAGAGCACTAAACGAGAAAAACATGCAGCCAAGAATACTATATACGGCTAGGCTATCATTGAAAATAGAAGGAGAGATAAAGAGTTTCCAGAACAAACAAAAGCTGAAAGAATTTGCAAACACCAAACCAGCTCTACAGGAAATATTGAAAGGGGTCCTGTAAGCAAAGAGAGACCCTAAAAGTAGTAGATCAGAAAGAAACAGAGACAATATACAGTAACAGTCAACTTACAGACAATACAATGACTCTAAATTCATATCTCTCAATAGTTACCCTGAATGTTAATGGGCTAAATGCCCCAATCAAAGGACACAGGGTATCAGAATGGATAAAAAAACAAAACCCACCAATATGCTGCCTACAAGAAACTCATTTTAGACCCGAAGACACCTCCAGATTTAAAGTGAGGGGGTGGAAAACAATGTACCATGCTAATGGACATCAGAAGAAAGCTGGGGTGGCAATCCTTATATCAGATCAATTAGATTTTAAGCCAAAGACTATAATAAGAGATGAGGAAGGACACTATATCATACTCAAAGGGTCTGTCAAACAAGAAGATCTAACAATCTTAAATATCTATGCCTCTAACATGGGAGCAGCCAACTATATAAACCAATTAATAACAAAATCAAAGAAATACATTGACAGTAAAACAATAATAGCAGGGGACTTTAACACTCCCCTCACTGAAATGCACAGATCATCTAAACAAAAGATCAACAAGGAAATAAAGGCCTTAAATGACACACTGGACCAGATGGACATCACAGATATATTCAGAACATTCCATCCCAAAGCAACTGAATATACATTCTTCTCTAGTGCACATGGAACATTCTCCAGAATAGACCACATCCTGGGTCATAAATCAGGTCTCAATCGGTACCAAAAGATTGAGATCATTCCCTGCATATTTACAGACCACAATGCTCTGAAACTCGAACTCAATCACAAGAGGAAATTTGGAAAGAACGCAAATACATGGAGACTAAACAGCATCCTTCTAAAAAATGAATGGGTCAACCAGGAAATTAAAGAAGAATTGAAAAAATTCATGGAAACAAATGATAATGAAAACACAACAGTTCAAAATCTGTGGGACACAACAAAGGCAGTCCTGAGAGGAAAATATATAGTGGTGCAAGCCTTTCTCAAGAAACAAGAAAGGTCTCAAATGCACAACCTAACCCTACACCTAAAGGAGCTGGAGAGAGAACAACAAAGAAAACCTAAACCCAGCAGGAGAAGAGAAATCATAAAGATCAGAGTAGAAATCAATGAAATAGAAACTAAAAAAACAATAGAACAAATCAACAAAACTAGGAGCTGGTTCTTTGAAAGAATTAATAAGATTGATAAGCCCCTGGCCAGACTTATCAAAAAGAAAAGAGAAAGGACGCAAATAAATAAAATCATGAATGAAAGTGGAGAGATCACAACCAACACCAAAGAAATACAAACAATTATAAGAACATACTACGAGCAACTCTACGCCAACAAATTTGACAATCTGGAAGAAATGGATACATTTCTAGAGATGTATAAACTACCACAACTGAACCAGGAAGAAATAGATAACCTGAATAGACCCATAACCAGTAAGGAGATTGAAACAGTCATCAAAAATCTCCAAACAAACAAAAGTCCAGGACCAGACAGCTTCCCAGGGGAATTCTACCAAACATTGAAAGAAGAATTAATTCCTATCCTCCTGAAACTGTTCCAAAAAATAGAAATGGAAGGAAAACTTCCAAACTCATTCTATGAGGCCAGCATCACCTTGATCCCAAAACCAGACAAGGATCCCACCAAAAAAGAGAATTACAGACCAATATCCTTGATGAACACAGATGCGAAAATCCTCACCAAAATACTGGCCAATAGGATCCAACAGTACATTAAAAGGATTATTCACCATGACCAAGTGGGATTTATTCCAGGGCTGCAAGGTTGGTTCAACATCCACAAATCCATCAATGGGATACAATACATTAATAAAAGAAAGAATAAGAACCATATGATACTCTCAATAGATGCTGAAAAAGCATTTGACAAAGTGCAGCATCCCTTCCTGATTAAAACTCTTCAAAGTGTAGGGATAGAAGGCACATACCTCAATATTATAAAAGCCATCTATGAAAAACCCACCGCAAATATCATTCTCAATGGAGAAAAACTGAAAGCGTTTCCGCTAAGGTCAGGAACATGGCAGGGATGTCCATTATCACCACTGCTGTTCAACATAGTACTACAAGTCCTAGCCTCAGCCATCAGACAACAAAAAGAAATTAAAGGCATCCAAATTGGCAAAGAAGAAGTTAAACTGTCACTCTTTGCGGATGATAGGATACTATATGTGGAAAACCCAAAAGGCTCCACTCCAAAACTGCTAGAACTTATACAGGAATTCAGTAAAGTGTCAGGATATAAAGTCAATGCAGAGAAATCAGTCGCATTTCTTTACACTAACAACAAGACAGAAGAAAGAGAAATTGAGGAGTCAGTCCCATTTACAATCGCACCCAAAACCATAAGATACCTAGGACTAAATCTAACCAAAGAGGCAAAGAATCTATACTCAGAAAACTATAAAGTACTCATGAAAGAAATTGAGGAAGACACAAAGAAATGGAAAAATATTCCATGCTCATGGATTGGAAGAACAGATATTGTGAAAATGTCTATTCTACCTAAAGCAATCTATACATTTAATGCAATCCCTATCAAAATCCCATCCATTTTTTTTAAAGAAATAGAACAAATAATCCTAAAATTTATATGGAACCAGAAAAGACCTCGAATAGCCAAAGGAATATTGAAAAAGAAAGCCAAAGTCGGTGGCATCACAATTCCAGACTTCAAGCTCTATTACAAAGCTGTCATCATCAAGACAGTATGGTACTGGCACAAAAACAGACATATAGACCAATGGAACAGAATAGAGAGCCCAGAAATAGACCCTCAACTCTATGGTCAACTCATCTTCGACAAAGCAGGAAAGAATATCCAATGGAAAAAAGACAGCCTCTTCAACAAATGGTGCTGGGAAAATTGGCCAGCCACATGCAGAAAAATGAAATTGGACTATTTCCTTACACCACACATGAAAATAGACTCAAAATGGATGAAGGACCTCAATGTGTGAAAGGAATCTATCAAAATCCTTGAGGACAATGCAGGCAGCAGCCTCTTTGACCTCAAACGCAGCAACTTCTTCCTAGGAACATCGCCAAAGGCAACAGTAGCAAGGACAAAAATGAACTATTGGGATTTCATCAAGATCAAAAGCTTTTGCACAGCAAATGAAACCGTTAACAAAACCAAAAGACAACTGACAGAATGGGAGAAGATATTTGCAAATGACATATCAGATAAAGGGCTAGTATCCAAAATCTATAAAGAGCTTATCAAACTCAATACCCAAAGAACAAATAATCCAATCAAGAAATGGGCAGAGGACATGAACAGACATTTCTGCAAAGAAGACATCCAGATGGCCAACAGACACAGGAAAAAATGCTCCACATCCCTCGGCATCAGGGAAATACAAATCAAAACCACAATGAGATACCACCTCACACCAGTCAGAATGGCTAAAATTAACAAGTCAAGAAATGACAGATGCTGGCGAGGATGCGGAGAGAGGGGAACCCTCCTACACAGCTGGTGGGAATGCAAGCTGGTGCAACCACTCTGGAAAACAGTGTGGAGGTTCCTCAAAAAACTGAAAATAGAGCTATCCTATGACCCAGCAATTGCACTCCTGGGTATATATCCTAAAGATACAAACGTGGTGCTCCGAAGGGGCACGTGCACCCGAATGTTTATAGCAGCAATGTCCACAATAGCCAAACTATGGAAAGAACCTAGATGTCCATCAACAGATGAATGGATAAAGAAGAAGTGGTATATATACACAATGGAATACTATGCAGCCATCAAAAGAAATGAAATCTTGCCATTTGCGACGACGTGGATGGAACTAGAGGGTATTATGCTTAGCGAAATAAGTCAGTCGGAGAAAGGCAACTATCATATGATCTCTTTGATATGAGGAAGTGGAGATGCAATGTGTGGGGGTTGGGGGAGGTAGGAAAAGAAAAAATGAAAAGATGGGATTGGGAGGGAGACAAACCATAAAAGACTCAATCTCAAAAAACAGACTGAGGGTTGCTGGGGGGAGGGGGGACGGGAGAGGGTGGTGGGGATATGGACATTGGGGAGGGTATGTGCTATGATGAGTGCTGTGAAAGGTGTAAACCTGGCAATTCACAGACCTGTACCCCTGGGGATAAAAATACATTATATGTTTATTAAAATTAAATTAATTAAAAAAAAACAAAAACAAAAAAAGAAAAAAAATTGATGGCAAATATGAGTGACACTATAAGAGAAATGGCAGACAAATAAAGGAATCTTATGTTAAAGAAATAAAATATTCCTATATTCATTAAAATAGTGAAGAAGGCTTTACTAAGGATTATTGAGATAGGTGTTAAGTCTATCCTGTTGGAGGAAAGATCGGACTCAACTCTGAACACAGCATGGACAAGTGGGGATTTATAGAACAGGATTAATAAGTAATAGGAAGTTACTAAGAGAAGACATGATGGGTAGGAGATTTTTGTCAAACCAGTAGAACACGATTCCTGTTGAAGAAAGGCCAAGGTGACCCCTGGGGATAAAAATACATTATATGTTTATTAAAATAAAAGAAATAAAAAAAGAAAAAAGAAAAAAAGAAAAACAGTAAAGGATTTGTTAAAAAAAAAAAAAAAGTAAGGAGTGATATTAGCAATATTTTGATCCCTCAAAGTCTGATTGTTTAAATCTTAGGGTCTGATGTTAATATGTGTCTCCTTTAGTTATTTCCTGGGAATTCTGCGTTATTGTTGGAGGGTATGTTTTGAATTTGTATATGAAGACTTCTTCTGGTTATATCTTGTATATTTGTTGATAAATTTTTAGTGGCTCTGGTAGGTGGTTTAACCATGTTGTGTATCAATATCATTTGTGGAGATTCAAGATTTTTAAAAAAACAATAGAAATAAATCTATCATTATCATTGTTGTTATCATAATCATCATCTACTTAGCTTGATCATCAGCGTCATCTACCTCTTTATCATCATCATCAACCTCTACCTCTATACCTCTGTCCGTATGTCCACATAAAATGTGTGAATGAGGGAGCAGAAAGTGAGTCACTCTTACTTGCTTAGCTATCTATTTTCTTCTCTTGGATGTGAATTAAAACATTTTTATAAATTATTAATGGTAAAGTAAAATATTTTAAAATGTACATCAATCAATTGTTTGGGGCTGAATTATTTATTAATTTGTTTTCAAATATTTAGATTTTATCTAATTATTTCAATTAACATTCTAATTAAAATACATATTTTGCTTCCATAGTTTAGTGGATGTCTACATTAGATTCTTAGAAGTTGGAGTAGTTAAAGATACATATTGTCAAGGTGTTTGTCAAAAAAGTACTTCTAGCACTATAGAAAGTTACTAATCTCTAATCATCCCTGCTTATATTATCTATTTTCATTTTCTTGAATTCTTAATTTACCAATCTCACTATTTCCATTTGTATTTCTTTCATTAATAATTTAATTTTTTTTCACTTATTTTTTTATTTCTTTGAGAATTGACTTTTCATATGTTGGACAAATTCAACATTTTGTTATTAGAATTGTTAAAATTATTTTATATCATACTTGTTTTTCTCATAATTTTTAACTGCTTCCCAAGAATTGCTTCCTTTACATATTCTTAAGGATATATTTGGATGTTTAAAAGATAAATTTTACTACGTGCAAAGAGACACAAACACACAAGTGTTTTGCTGTATAATTTTGGAGCCATTCTCTCAACTCACATTCTTTCTGATACTTTGTTTTCTAAAAAATGAGACCATTATGTTCTCAATCTTATTCATCCTCCCCTTTATTATTAGCTATGGACTTGGAAAAAGCTACTTTTTCTACAGATGCTTTAATTTATCATAAACCAGATTTCTTAATTTTCCTGCCATATAAGATATATTAAATGAGTTGATACATGTAAAGTACTTAGCACAGTTCCTGGAAGAGAGCAGAGGCTATGTGTATTTGCTATCATCACCATCATTTATATTTACTTCATTATTTTTGTGCTTAGGAATCCTTCTTGGTTTATATAACTACTAAAGTAATGACAAGGTAATTTTACATTCATGTGTCACTATAAAACTTTGACAACCTCTATGACTTTCTAGACTTATTATCCTCTGAAAATAAAGCTATAAAATAAAATTGCTGTCATAATTTCAACTATGATAATAGCAATAGCAGCTCTTTATTGTAAGTTTTCTATAATCAACCTGTCTAATGTTTGTAAAACAGATAAAGTAACACTAATTAACATACTTTATTTTCTGGCAGAATTGTGACCTATTTAGAAACAATTCATAATAAAATACTTTATATCATTATTTCAAAGAAGAATTTTATAAAATAAAGTAAAATAAATAAAAGAAGAATTGTACTTCCGTTGGTTTTGTAAAGCATTTACACAATACAAAATGAAAGACTGAATTTATATAAATATTTGCCTCTTTCAATTTTTATTTATTTATTTTTAAATTTAATTTAATTTAATTCTTTTCAGTGTTCCAGCCTTCATTGTTTATGCACCACACCCAATGCTCCATGCAATATGTGCCCTCCTTAATACCCACCACCACGCTCACCCAACCCTCTCCAAAACCTTTAGTTTGTTTCTCAGAGTCCACAATCTCCCATGGTTTGTCTACCCCTCCGATTTCCCCCATTCACTTCTCCTCTCCCTCTCCCAATGTCCTCCATGTTATTCCTTGTGCTCCACAAGTAAGTGAAACCATATGATAATTGACTCCCTCTGCATGACTTATTTCACTCAGCATAATCTCCTCTAGTCCCATCCACATTGATACAAAAGTTGGGTATTCATCCTTTTTGATGGAGGCATAACACTCCATTGTATATATGGACCATATCTTCTTTATCCATTCATCCATTGAAGGGCATCTTGGTTCTTTCCACGGTTTGGTGACTGTGGCCATTGCTGCTATGAACTTTGGGGTACAGATGACTCTTCTTTTCACTACATCTGTATCTTTGGGGTAAATACCCAGTAGTGCAATTACAGGGTCATAGGGTAGCTCTATTTTTAATTTTTTTAGTAATCTCCACACAGTTTTCCAAAGTGGCTGCACCAACTTGCATTCCCACCAACAGTGTAAGAGGGTTCCCTTTTCTCCACATCCTCTCCAATGCATGTTGTTTACTGTCTTATTAATTTTTATAAGGTCCTCTTTAAATCTTAGTTATTATGGTGAGAATGTGACATGAATATAGTCACTGCTCACATGGATCTCAGAGTATGTGGAATAATCTATGCATGTTTTGAAGGCAATGCAAATAAAGTTATTGTGTGAAAAATATTCAAGGGGTTTGGCTTTTAAATCCTTTATAATTTATATCCTTGTATATAAAATATAATTTAAATCCTTGTAAATATTCAAGAGGAATTGGATGCCTATGTCTAACATCTTAAGTCATTCACCTATATAAGTACACTCACTTTGAGTATAAAAAAATGCATTATTGAAAATATGCTCCAAATCCTCAGTTTTCTATAAGACTAGGCTTTAACTGGTGCTGGAAAGACAAGTGGTATCAGGAAGTACACTAGGTTAAAAACTAGATAGAAATAACTGCTTCTTCATGATATTTAAAATATATCTATTATCTACAAAGATAACTTACTCAGAGATGATACTCAAAACTTACCATCTCATTAGATACCTAGATAGGTAAACCTGAGCAAAGTTGTAACAGAGTAGATATTTATCCTCAGTCCTGAAACTGGAGAAGGAGGCAGAAAGGAAAAGAAGTGGAGAGAGAAAATCATCTTTGAAACTATATGGTCAACTAATCTTTGACAAAGTAGGAAAGAATATCCAATGTTAAAAAGATGGTGTTCTCAACTAATGGTGTTGGGATAACTGGACAGCTACATGAAAAAGAATGAAACTGGACTACTCTCTTATACCATCCACAAAAATAAATTTAAAATGGATGAAAGACCTAAATGTGAGAAAGGAATCCATCAAAATCCTAGAGAACAGAGGTAGCAACTACTCTGACTTCAGCTGTAGGAACTTCTTGCTAGCCACGTCTTCGGAGGCAAGGGAAACAAAAGCAAAAAATGAATGGCTCAGACCTCATGAAGATAAAAAGCTTCTGACAACTACCATATAATCTCACTTATATGTGAAATATAAACAAACAAACAAACAAAATACCTCATAGACAAAGAGAACAGATTGGGGGTTACCAGAGGCATGGAAGTGGGGAGCAGCAAGTGAAATGTATGAAGATACAAAAGTCAATAGGTGCAAACATCTAGTGATAAAATGAGTCAGTTACAGGGATGTAACATGCAGTGTTGAAGACTATAGTTAATAATACTGTACCATATATTGAAAGTTGCTAAGAGACTAGATCTTAAAATTCCTCTTCACAAGAAAAAAAGTTATAACTATGTATGGTGATGGATGCTAACTAGACTTAATGTAGTGATCACTGCAAAATACACAAATATTGAGTCATTATGTTGTATACCTGTAGTTAATATAATGTTACATGTTAGTTATATCTCAATAGAAAATAAAACATGACCCCCTGCCCCCCACACACACAAAATGAAAAGCTTCTTCACGACTGACAGAATGGGAGAAGATGTTTGCAAAGGACATATCTGATAAAGGGTTAATATTAAAAAATCTATAAAGAACTTCTCAAACTCAACACTCATAAAAGGAATAATCCAGTTAAAAAATGGGCAGAAGACATGAACAGACATTTCTGCAAAGAAGACATCCACAGGGCCAACAGACACATGAAAAAGTGCTCCACATCACTTGGCATCAGGGAACTACAAATCAAAACCACAATGAGATACCACCTCACACCAGTCAGAATGGCTAAAATTAACAAGTCAGGAAATGACAGATGCTGGTGAAGATGTGGAGAAAGAGGAACCCTCCTACACTCTTGGTGGCAATGCAAGCTGGGCAGCCACTCTGGAAAACAGTATAGAAGTTCCTCAAAAAGTTGAAAATAGAGCTACCTTATGACCCAGTGATTGCATTGCTAGGTATTTACCCCAAAGATACAAATGTACTGATTTGAATGGGCACCGGCACCCCAATGCTTATAGCAGCATTGTCCACACTAGCCAAACTATGGAAAGATCCCAGATGTCCATCAACAGATGAATGGATAAAGAAGATGTGATATCACACCTTCTTTATCCATTCATATGGGTATTTATACACACACACACACACACACACACACACACACTGGAATAGTACTCAGCCACCCAAAGGAATGAAATCTTGCCATTTGCAATGACATGGATGGAACTAGAGGGTTTTATGCCAAGTGAAATAAGTCAATCAGAGAAAGACAATTATCATGTGATCTCACTCATATGTGGAATTTAAGAAACAAAACAGAAGATCATAGGGGAAGAGAGGGAAATATAAAACAAGATGAAATCAGAGAGGGAGGTAAAGCATAAGAGACACTTAACAATAGGAAACAAACTGAAGGTTGATGAAGGGGAGGGAGTGGCAAATGGGGAAACTGGGTGATAGCTATTAAGGAGGGCATGTGATGTAATGAGCACTGGGTATTATATAACACTGACGAATCACTCACCTCTATCTCTGAAATTAATAATATATGTTAATTGAATTTAAATAAAAATTTTTAAAAATAAGTAAAAATGTCATTTGGCATAAATTATATTGATGCAAAGGTTTATATTCTTTTTATTGTAGCCAGATTCATCTAAGCAAAGGGTCAAAGCATCTTTATATTAAAACGACATGGATGGGTGTAGTATTTTGGAATGCAAAAAAGAAAATTTTTAGAAAAGGAGTGACAAAACAGATGGAAGGGTTGTCATTATCATAGCTATTAGAGAAATATAGGTTGAGGGGGTGAGTAATGAGATGGGAATTGATAGAGCAAACTATCCATATTCCAGTGATTTTTATCTCCTTAATCCCAATAAACTCTGTGATCTCTTTTTAAATTCTAGGAAACAGGAATTTTCTATTTATATTTTTCTATTTATAAACTAATTTTCTATTTATAAACTTTTCTATTTATAAACTAATACCTGAGAGTGATATGGCTACCTCTCCAGAGGCTATGAACAACCAAAAACAGATGCAAATTTTATTCAATTCTTGCTAGAAAAATAAGTTAGTTTACAGAAGAATGAAATGGATTCTAGATTAATTTAAGGCTTTATTCAACTCTAGTTTATCTTTAGAAAGTACTTAAGGAAAATGATTTATTATATGGGTTAATTGATTTATTATATTGGTTTATTATATTGGTTGATGGCTGGTATTGATTAAAGAAATTAAGTCTTTGACAATTCACATATTTTGTCAGGAAAATCAAGCACTTTCTAATTATGTGTATATAAATTAACAAAAATTCATATAAAAAGCTAGGAACCTTCAAGACTATTCATTAATGCATACATTAATTCATTGAATTATTTAACAAAAATATACATATCAACCACATGTCAGGTATTACTTTAGTCTCTAGGAAAGAGGTAAGATTTTGGAAAGAAAAAAATAATTTCACTGTTGTTCAGATTTATAAAACTGTTATATAGAGATATATAATTTACATGTTAATATAACACATTCATTCAATACATAATATATGTTCACCAGAAGTGGCATGGCTGAATCATATGATGATTCTATTTATTACTTATTTGAGGAATTACCATACTGTTTTCTGTAGTGGCTGTGCCATTTTATAATCTCACCAACAGTACATAAGAGTTCCAATTTTTCCATATTCTAAACACCACTTACTATTTTCTGTTTGTTTTACTCATTTACTTAATAGTAACCATCATAATGGGTATGAGACAGTATCTTATTGTTGCTTTGATCTACATTTCACTAATGATTAGTCATAGTGGTCATCTTTTCATGTGTTTATTTGTCATTTGTGTATTTTATTTGGAGAAATGTCTTTTCAAGACCTTTGCCCATGTTTCAATAAGGTTTTTTTTTTTTTTAATTTGTTCTATGACTTTAATGTGGTGGTGGCTATACGCCTCTATAGACCTGTAAAAATTCATTAAATTTTACACTTAAATATGGTGAAACTTACTGAATAAAAATTATAATTCACTGAACTATATTATACAATATAATTATCATATAAAATATATTTTAAAAGCAAAATAAAATAAGTAAATAGGTAATTTTACTACTGGAGAGATCTGAATGTCAAATTAGTATGTGGAAACATCCTCAAATTATCCATCTTTACAGAAATGAAAATTCAAAGCACAGTGAAATACAGGTACCTACCTCCTGAGTAGATAAAACTTAAATGATTAACATTTGGAGTACAGAGAAGCTATGAAGCAACTACAGCTCCCATACATGTGGATGCAAAATGGTATAGCCACTTTGGGGCCCTTGGATGGCTTAGTGGGTTAAACTTCTGCCTTTGCCTCAGGTCGAGATTCCAGAGTCCTGGGATCAAGTCCTGCACTGGGCTCCCTGCTCAGCAGGGAGTAAGTTTCTTCCTCTCTCTCTATGCCTCCCCCCTGCTCATGTTCTTTCTCTCTCTTATGTCTCTCAAATAAATAAATAAAATCTTAAAAAAAAAAAAGTATAGCCACTTTGAAACATAGTTTGGATGTTTCATACAACGTAAAACCTACATCTCCCATTAGCCTCAGTCATCCCATTCATAGATATTTACCAACAAAGAATAAAAATATTTGGTCATAAAAAGATGTATACAAGAATGCTTATAGTAGCCTCATTTATAAAAGTGAGTACAGGATCAACCCAAATATTCATCAATTGGTGAATAAATAAACACATTGTGAATGTCTATATGATGAGATTTTATGCAGTAATAAAATCAAGTGAACTATAGATATGTGCAAAAGCATTAATGAATTTCAAAAAACATACCAAATGAAATTGGTCTAAATGCTGTATGATTCCTTTTAAATGATATTCATTTAAATCCAAAATTATGAAAACACTTCAGATAAGTGGCAGTCAGAAACTTGGTATAAGATTATCAGAGTCAAAGGGGAACTTGTGAAATAATTATAATGTTCTATATTCTGACAATGGTGGTGGTGATTATATGATTATGTCCCTTATCAAAAATCAGTGAACAATATAGATATAGTCTGTTCAATTTAATTCTCATAAATCTGACTCTAAAAATATCTACCATACAACACACAATGATGTGCCAGGCAGTGGTAAATGTTCCACAGAAAAATGAGACAGATTCTGTGGGTGTGTTTGTGTTTTCATTTGTCATGGAAAGTATATTTGCAAGTTAAAATACTACGAATCAGAAATTCATCTGAGAATGTAATTTGTGGGTATTGTAGATATTGTAGATACTGGTTTTATTCCTATTAGAGGAATAGGTAGAAGGCTCTACTGTGGCAGAAGATCAGCAAAGATGCCCATGTGATTGGTGTAGAAAAAGGTAGGAAAATGACAATATGTAGTAGTACAGAGATAATGAGCTAGGTTGCACAGGATTCCAAGGTTATTGTAAGATTTCGGCTTTTCTCTGAATGAAGTAAAAAGCTATTGATAGATGGAATGGGTAAGCTCTATGAAAAGATTACTCTTTTAAAAAGAGTCTTATGGCTATAGCTTAAGGAATAGGCTAGAGGGAGGAAAGGCAGGAAAGGAAAATCCTTTAGGGAAACATTGCCTAATTAAAGAAAGTGGGACTTGAGTATGAAAGAATGGACCAAGATAATTTTATGTTAAAGTAGTAGGTTCTTGATTTTTTTTTTTTTTGACATAACACAGAATTTGCTGTATGGTTGATTGTAAGCCGTCTGAAAACAAAAACTGGTGGTAATTTCAATTTTCTGGATTTAAGAAACATGAAAAAGGGCAAGTAAGATTACTGAAGAGATAGATTGGATTATATTAAAGGATAAAGTGTGATTTTGACAGTTTAAATTAGAAATACATATCAGGTTTCCAAGAAGAGATTTTAAGTAGGTGATTGGAAATTTTGATCTGGGATTGACAAAGAATTGGAGACTAGAGAAATAAATTTAGGAGTGTCCAATATCAATTATTACTGAACAAATTTGGTTACTTAAGAGATAAATAATAGAAAAATTCAGACTGAACCCTGGGATTTGCCAATATTTCTACTCTTAATGTGAAAATGTGCCTGTGAAGATTCAACAAAATAATACAGAAAATAAATTTAGTTAAAAAAAACTCAACAAAAATGAAGAGATATCAATTGTTATTTTTAGAAAGGAAATATGAGGTGATGGTTAAAATTTATAGCAGTATCAATTTAAACACTTATATGAACAAAATAATGTTATTCAAAATGCTGATGTGATACTCTATTTGTAAACATATTAAAGTCAGAGAGCAAGATATTCATAAAATAAACTGCAATAGAGTAAATGTAGAAATTCCTACCAAAGGATTTTTTTTTAATTTGTCATTTTATTGATGTTTGATTTTCCCTTGTGGTAAAACATAAGCCAATTTTCACAATAAAAATCTTGGAAAGAATGAAAAAATATCAAAGTAATGACCTTATAAACTGGAACCTTTTAAATTTCGGAGATGATATGAGGTAAATCCCTTTGGAAAGAAATCTTAAACCAAAGGTTATGAAAAAGATTATTTTAGATAGAAATAGATCCAAGACTCAATTTAGACTGCAAGAAAACAGAGAAGGTACAATTACTTTTTCCATAATATAACCTTGAGGAAATGTATTTTTGTGGTTTTTAACATACTTCTAAGTTTTAATAGTATTTGTGCTTCATTTATATGTAAGTGGAAATATTTAATTTTCTTATTAGTAAAGAGAAAACATTATAACTTTTATAAACATTTTAGGATTTGTAATAAAAGTTCAATTTGGGATGGCATAAAGCTTATAGTTTTAAAATGAAGAATTGTTGAAATACAATTATTAAAGCTAAATTTATGGTGACTACCTAATTAAAAAAATAATGCATTTATATAATTTTACATGTAAACATATGTGTGTGTATATATATATACTTTAAATAAAACTATACATATTTTTTTTAATTTTTATTTATTTATTTGTTTGACAGACAGAGAGAGATCACAAGTAGGCAGAGCAGCAGGCAGAGAGAGAGAGGGGGAAGTAGGCTCCCTGCTGAGCAGAGAGCCGATGCAGGGCTGGATCCCAGGACCCTGAGATCATGACCAGAGCCGAAGGCAGAGGATTTAACCCACTGAGCCACCCAGGTGCCCCAAAACTATACATATTTTAAATGAATCTTACTTATTATATGGAGAAAACTGAAAATTTTTTTATTTTAAAATATTAAATTGGATTTCTACTCTGGTATTGACATACTAAGACCCTTCTGGATGATTATCCTGTATAAAACTATTACAAACAGGGGTGCCTAGGTGGCTCAGTTGTTCAGTGTCTGCCTTTGACTCACGTCATTATCCCAGGTCCTGGGATCGAGCCCTGCTTTGGGCTCTCTTTTCAGCAGGAAGCCTGCTTCTCCTTCTCCCACTTCCCCTGTTTGTATTCCTGCTCCCACTTCCTGTATCCCTCTCTGTCAAATAAATAAATAAATAAAATCTTAAAAAATTATAAACAATGAACACAAGAAATAAAACTAACTGACTGGATGCACTGGAGAGTGTATAGAGCGGAAGAGACATTCCATGGCTAGAAGGACATATTGGAGAAAGGGTAGACAGGATCATAGAATGTAAATTCTTGTTTTCATTTTTTCTCCAGATAAGGACAATCTGGTATAGTGTGTGCATGAGGTAACTGGGATGGCAATAAAAAAAAGACACAGAGGGCGCCTGGGTGGCTCAGTTGGTTGAGCAACTGCCTTCGGCTCAGGTCATGATCCCGGACTTCCAGGATCGAGTCCCGCATCGGGCTCCCAGCTCCTTGGGAAGTCTGCTTCTCCCTCTGACCTTCTCCTCTCTTGTGCTCTCTCTTACTCATTGTCCCTCAAATAAAAAAAAAAAAAAAAAAAGACACAGATCTTTCTGGTCAAGGGAACAGAAAAAAAGGAATCTGAGGATACAGGCTGCTGAAGAGTAGGAGAATCTGGTATTCAGAAGGAGAATACACTAATATCTCTAACTGACACATAAACCATGCATTCATGAAATATATTCACATTTACAATGTTCAATATGAATTGCCCAGTACAAAGAATAAAGAAAATGAAATGCATTTTCTAGATTAAAGAAAATAATCTATGACTGATCTGAAATAAATTAAATGTTAAAAGTAGCACACAAAGATTTTAAAATTATTATTTTAATAATACCAATTAAATAAATCAAAAAAGCTGCACAATGAATAAAAGAAATGGAAATTTCATTATGGAGTAGAAAGATTAAAAGGAACCAAAGAGAAATTCTAGAGCTGGAAAATACAATATCTGAAATTAAAAAGTGAACTTAAAGACAAATCTTTAGAAATCATCCACAGTGAAGGAGGAGTTAAGATGGTGGCGTAGTAGAGGGACCCTGAGCTTGCCTTGGTCCTTGAATACAGCTGGATTGATATCAGATCAGTTGGAACATCTAGAAAATTGATCTGAGGATGGGAGAATGATCTGCATGGTTGGAGGGAGAGAGTATGGCAAGTGCAAGGTGTGTGGACATAAACTGGGGAGAAAAAAGCCAATGTTGTAGAGGCTAGGGAGCCCTTTCCATGGAGATAGTCAAGGGGGAGAGAGAGTGAGGGGAAGAGAGAGTGGTGTATAGTGTTTACACAGGAAAAACATAGTGTTTACATAGGAAAAACACCACCTGGGACTACTGACTAGAGAGTCAAGGGGAACTGTGGTAGGTTTTTGTAAGCATTGTGTGAAGCTCGAATTCCAAGGTTTTAGAGGTCCATGACATTCACCAGAATCAAGCCATGGCATGTACTCCTGAGAAGAAGGGTGCAGCCCAGGAGTCCATGTACTGGTATAGGGATTCCCTGGGTCACACTGGGAGAGAATATTCACCTTCCTGGAGGGTATCTTGCCTATTTAGAGATTATTTTTCTTTTAAAAAAATATATTTTATTTATTTATTTATTTGAGAGAGAGAGAGAGAGAGAGAGAGCGCGCAAGCAGGTGGAGTGCCAGGCAGACCAGGAACCTGGGATCATGACCTGAGCTGAAGGCTGCTGCTTAACCAACTGAGCCACTCAGGTACCCTTGCTTGTTTTTTTAGGTTTGTTTTTCCTTCTTTTGGATCAGGCTTCTTTTGTTCTTTTTCTCTTTTCTTTTTGCTTCTCTCTCTTTGGATTCAAAATTCTAGTTTTTTTATTTGTCTATTTTTTGTTTTTGTTTTTATTTTTTTTTCTCATTCTTTTCCCTCCCCACCCCCTTTTTTTTTTGATCAGGCTTTTTTCTTTTTTCTTTTTTCTTATTTTCCAAGCTTATTTTATATTTTAACAAATCAAAGCACACCTAATTAAATGTTCGAACACTCCCTTGAAAGCAAAGAGCAACTCTTCAGAGGACTGACCTGGGGAAAGAGGAGCCAAAATGCAACACCAAAGTGTACAGAGCATACATCAGAAACACTTCCTGAAGTGTCAGGCCTGGGATGGTGTATGACCCTTTCTTAATATAGCATTACTTTCAGGAACTGAAAACATAGAAAATGACAAGATGAAGAAATTCTTCCCAAAAGAAAGATCAAGAAGAAATCACAGCCAGAGATTTTCTCAAGATATAAGATATTTTCTCAAGATTTTTATGAAGAAAGAAGACACCAGAGAAACCCCTGCTGGAGAGAAAAAAGACCTAGAAACTAGTCAGGTCAAAGTAAAAACAAAAACAAAAACAAAAACAAAACAAAAAACAATACGCTATAACTGAGATGCAAAACTGAATGGATGTAATAACAAGTATGGAAGAAGCACAGGAATGAATAGGTGAGCTGAAATTAAGAGTCAGACACTTAACCAGCTGAACCACCCCGGTGCCCCAGACAAACTAGATTTTAAACCAAAGGCTATAGGGGTGCCTGAGTGGCTCTGTTCATTGAGCATCTGACTCTTGGTTTCAGCTTAGGTCATGATCTCATGGGTCATGGGATCAAGTCCTATGTCTAGCTCAGTGTTCAGTGGGGAGTCTGTTTGAGATTCCCTATCTTTACCTTTCCCCCCTCACATGTGTGGGTATACATGTGCTTGCTCTCTCTCTCTCTCTAATAAGTAAATCTTAAAAAAATAAAAAAAAAAATAACCAAAAACTGTAATGAGATGAAAAAGCACTATATCATAATAAACAGATCTATCCAACAAGAAGACCTAACAATTGGAAATAATTCTGCTCCCATTTGGAGCAACTAAATATATAAGTCAATTAATAACAAACTTAAAGAAACTCATTTTTATAATACAATAATAGTAGGGGACTTGAACCCTCCACTGACAACAATGGACAGATCATCAAGGAAACAATGGCTTTGAATGAAACAGTGGACCAGATGGACTTCACAGATATTTTCAGAATATTTCATCCTAAAGCAGAATACACATTCTTTTTGAGTGCACTTGGAACATTCTCCAGAATAGATCACATATTGGGTCGCAAATCGGGCCTCAAACAGTACAAAAAGATTGAGAGCATATGATGCATATTTTTAAATCACAATGCTATGAAACTTCAAGTCAACCACAAGAAAAAATTTGGAAAGACAACAAATACGTGGAGGTTAAAGAACATCCTACTTACTAAACAGGTAATTAAAGAAGAAATTAAAAAAAATCCATGGAAGCAAATGAAAATGAACACACAATAATCTAAAGCCTTTGGGGTGCAGCAAAAGTGGCCATAAGAGGAACTATATAGCAATACTATCTAGCCTTTGTCAAGATGCAAGAAAAACCTTGAATAGACAACCTAACCTTATAGCTAAAGGAGCTGGAAAAAGAATAGCAAATAAAGTCTAAAACCAGAAGAAGAAGGGAAATAAGAAAGATAAGAGCAGAAATAAATGATACGGAAATTAAAAACAACAACAACAACAACAACAGTAGAACAGCTCAACAAAACTAGGAGCTGGTTCTTTGAAAGAATTAACAAAATTAATAAACCCCTAGCCAGACTTATCAAAAAGAAAAAAAGAAAGGACCCAAATAAATAAAACTACAAATGAAAGGGGAGAGATCACAAACAATACCATAGAAATATAAACAATTGTATGAGAATATTATAAGCAACTATGTGCCAACAAATTGGGCCATCTGGTAGAAATGGATATATGCCTAGAAGCAATAAACTAACAAAACTGAAATAGGAAGAAATAGAAAATTTGAACAGACCCACAACCAGCAAAGAAATTGAATCAATAATAAAAAATCTCCCAATAAACAGAAAAGAGTATAGGACCAGATGGCTTCCCAGGGGAATTCTACCAAACATGCAAACATCCATCTGAAAGTGTTCCAAAAAATAGAAACAGAAGGAAAATTTCCAAACTCATTCTAGGAGGCTACATTACTTTGATTCCAAAACCAGACAAAGATACCTCTAAAAAGGAGAATTACAGGCCAACATCCCTAATGAACACAGATGCAAAAATTCTCAACAGATACTAGCAAATCAAATCAAACAGTATATTAAAAGAATTATTCACCACCGTCAAGTGGGATTTATTCCTGGGCTTCAGGGGCAGTTCAGTATCTACAAATCAAACATGATACACCGCATTAACAAAAGAAAAGAACTATATGATCCTTTCCATAGATGTAGGAAAAAGCATTGACAAAATAAAGCATTCTTTCTTGATAAAAACCCTCAAGAAACTAGGGATAGAAAGAACATCTCTCAACATCATAAAGACCATATATGAAAAACCCACAACTAATATCATCCTCAAAGGGGAAAAACCTCCCCTGAGGTCAGGAATACAACAGGGATGTTCACTCTTACCACTTGTTCAGATAGTATTGGAAGTCCCAGCCTCAGCAATCAGACAACAGACAGAAATAAAAGGCATGTAAATCATCAAGGAAGAAATCAAACTCTCACTATTTGCAGATGACATGATACTCTGTAGAAAACCCAAAAGACTCCACAAAATAATTGCCAGAATGGATAAATGAATTCAGCAAATCAACACATACAGAAATCTGTTGAATTTCTATACACCAATAATGAAGCAGCAGAAATAAGTCACGGAATTGATCCCATTTACAATTACACCAAAACCCATAAGGTACGTAGGAATAAACCTAACCAAAGAGGTAAAAGATCTATACTCTGAAAATTATAGAACAGTTCTGAAGGAAACTGAAGAAGACACAAAGAAATGGAAAGACATTTAGTGCTCATAGATTGGAAGAACAAATATTATTAAAATATCTATACTACCCAAAGCAATCTACACATTCAGTGAAATCTCAATCAAAACAAATCCAGCATTTTTTCACAGAGCTAGAACAAACAATCCTAAAATTTGTGTGGAACCAGAAGAGACTGCAAATAACCAAAATAATGTTGAAAAAGAAAAACAAAGCGGGAGGCATGACAATCCTAGACTTTAAGCTCTATTGTGGAACTGTAATCATCACACAGATCTGTACCCCTGAGGTTAATAATACATTATATGTTTATAAAAGAAATTTAAAAAATTAAAAAAAAAAACTGTAATCAGCAAGACAGTATGATTCTGGCATAAAAAAAGACACAAAGATCAATGGAACAGAATAGAGAACCCAGAAATGGACCCACAACTATATGATCAACTAATCTCTGACAAAGCAGGAAAGGTTATCCTATGGTAAAAAGACAGTGTCCTCAAAAAATTGTGTTGGGAAAACTCAATAGCTACATGCAAAAGAATGACAACAGACCACTTTCTTACACCATCCATAAAAATAAATTCAAAATGGATGAAAGACCTAAATGTGAGAATGAATCCATCAAAATCCTATAGGAGAACTCAAGACAGCAACCTATTTGACTTGAGCCAAAGCAACTTCTTAATAGCCACATCTCTGAAGGCAAGGAAAAAAAAAATGAACTATTGGGACCTCATCAAGATAAAAAAACTTCTGCACAGCAAAGGAAAACAATCAACAAAACTAAAAAGCAATCGACAAAAATGGGAGAAGATATTTGAAAATGACTATCAGATAAAGGGCTAGTATCCAGCAACTATAAAGAACTCCTTTGTTATAGTGTTCAGAAGATTCACATCTATAATCATGGTCATACTTTAAAAATATGTGCATATTTTTAACTCTTCTAATGGTGGCTATGACCATAAAAATTATAGCATATACCACACGGGTATCTTTTGTTCAGTATTTATAACAACAGTCTTCTTGACAACTTTGGAAGAGCATTATCATATCCTAAAACCACGGGCCATCTGCTACTGCAGATGCCAGGTTATGGTCTATTGGCAGTTTCGATAGTGGCAGAATTGAAGTATTTCTTTGTTAGGGGCAATGAAAAATGCATACATCTGGTTCCTCCAAATATAATTCAAGTAATACATCTTGTATCATAAAGGTTTATAATACAGATGGGCCAGGGTGGCAAGGCCACATTCATCATATATGGGGTATGTAAGAATAGAAAACTACCTGCAGGGCTAGAGCTAGGGGTTGTCTGAAGACAACAGAGTGTAAGAGAACAAATGTGTTCCATGCTTCCTGGTCCAGTCTCTCATTAGTCCCCCAAGCCCTGACCTCAGAATATCTTTCTGATTCCCACTCCCATCCCTTCTTTTAGTTTTATGTAATGATATCTCCTATTAATTTGGTTGTTAAATTTGGCCTATGACCAACTTTGCTCCCACTTCACCCATGGTAAGTTGAGGCCCTACTAATTCTCTCTACATTAGGTAATTAAAAAAGAAAAGAAAAGAAAGGAAAAATCTCTTTTTTATAAATTGGCCTTTAAACTCTCCTATCATTCCTGATATCTTGAAGAAATTCTGACACATAGTATGTGCCAGTGTGGTGAATATTGAAGTCTATGAATACATCCGCACAGTATATGTTAAAATACCAACATCCTCACTCACAAGCCATGCAGTCTTAAGAGAATTAATTCATTTTCTTCAGTTTCTTAATCTGAAAAGTGTGGATATGACAGTGCCTTCATACAGACTTGTTAAAAAGTTGAAATAAATAATCAGTTTTAAAATGCTTAACACAGAAGCAATTATCACATGAATATTAGCATTCATTATTAAGCATAAAGTCCTTCCAAGGTAAATCAAATATGGTGTATCAGATGCTCTACATATAGCATAGATATTGCTTTACCCACATATACTCAACTTTCATTATTCATGGATTCCATATTTATGAATTTGTCATTTATTTATAACTCCAAAATGAATACCTGACACTTCGTAGCTATTTGTAGACATGCACACAACCTCAAAAACTGGGTTGCTCAATGTCCAAGCTCCCAGCTAAAGTTTGCTAGAGTTAGTGCTACATTTTTTTGCTTTTTGTTGGTAATTTGGCTGTTTATAATGGCTTCCAAGCATAGTGCTGAAGTGTTATCTAATGTTCCTAAACATAGTGTGCCTTATGGATAAATACATGTGTCAGACAAGCTCCGTTCAGGCATGAGTTATAGTGCTTTTGGCAGTGAGTTTGATGTTAATGAACCAATAATATACCCATGTAGAAAAAGGAAGAGAAAATTCTTCAATCTGTATGTTAAGTCCACTCTATAAAGTGCTAAAGTAATGTCTATAGTACATGATAAAGCTATGGAAAAGATAGAAAACTTGCTAAATTTATGAATTCAAGAGATGAGAACTATAAAAAAGTACAGTGGACAGCATTGCTGTAAGGTTGAAAGCCAATAAAATATACAGTGACATTACCCAAGATTAAGGAAATCTTAAATCCTTCTTTATCAATATTGGCTGGCTCATCTGTTTCAAAAGGCAACATATCACTAAAAAATAAACCCATAGGTCAAGCAGATTCTGTAGATTAGGAGACTACAAAATAACTTTTAAATGCCTGCCAAATGTTATACAAGAGATGAGTTATACAGAAGAACACACTTTTCAATACTATGAGACTAGTATGTCTCATAAAGATACTAGTAAATGAACCTATATAGTGCATGTGGCTTTTTGGTTGAAGAAAATGTAACCAGAGGCTTATAAGAACCTTACCCTGCATTTTCCCTGGGAGCAGTCATGAAGTATTTGCTAATACAATGTTTAAAGCAACTTTATAGAATATAGCTACCATAAGTAAAATAAATAGTTAAAATAAATAAGTAAAAGTCAACCAGACTACTGAGAAGAGGAAGCAGAAATTCTTCCATCACTCTGATATATTGCAGGATGGCAGACTTTTACTTTCTCACAAACTGGTACAACAAGATTTTTATTTATTATTTTTATGTACGAGGTTACCTTGATACTGCTTTAAAGATAGTTATTGATAAATTTAAAAGTTGATTTTTATGTCGGGGTTTCCGATTTAATATAAGTATATTAAGCTTATATATTTGTGTCATTGGTTACATAAGGTGGTGTTAGGTAAGAATGGCTAAATAAGTGCCATGAAAAGTTCCCCACATTCCTTACCAGTCTTGAAACACTAACTAACACACTATGAAGGTCTGATATCAAAGGTAAATACAAAGGGATTCAACCACTTTATTAAGTTTAAACTTACACAGGTCACAATACTCTGCTGGGCAGAAATTGGAAACATCTTGTGCTGGGGATATTTTTAACCTTTGCAATTCTCAGTGTGTCAGTTTTAATAAAACAGCAATCATATAAACCTTCTTCAGGGAAGAAACTAGAAGTGGGTAATTTGTTTTAAATAGTAGTTTGCATTTGTTGGTATAATTCTTTGAAGGAGTAACTGTGTTTGTGCTAAGTCAAGCACCTAAAGCTTCTGTAAACTAACTGCATTACAATTTGCTATAGTATTAGTAATTGATAGTGATTGTGTCTATGTGAGGAAAGTTGTTCAACCAAATTTGCATTAAAATAAATCAATTTTGGATTTATGATTTTTTTTAAATTTATGATTTTAAGTGACATTAGGTTTGGTTCCCACTATGTTTTTTTTATGTTTTATATTATCTAGATTATGTTTAATTTCTTTTCAATATGCCATGTGTAGAATCTCTTCTTTTTATAATGAATGTTTTGTTTAACAGAGATGTCAATCAACAAGTCATTATAGTGTTCTCTTCTTTTTTTGCATTTCTTGTTTTTTGATTTATTATTATTTTTAAAGATTTTATTTATTTATTTGAGAGAGAAAGTGAGTAAGAGAGAGAGAGAGCACAAGTAGGGGAAGGCACAGAGGGAGAAGCAGATTCCCGGCTGAGTGGGGAGCCTAACGTGGGGCTTGATCCCAGGACCCTGGATCATGACCTGAACAAAAGGCAGACACTTAATGGATGGGGCCACCCAGGTGCTTCTCTTTTATTATTTTCTAATACCATAAAAACTTAGCTCCAGGAGAATTTATGTCATATTTGTGCTTTGTAGATTATGGTGTAGAATGTTAGAGTTACTTATAAAGCAAGTATCACAATGTTTGTGTGACAGTGAAGGCCAAAAATGCAATTCTATAAACACCAATATTAGAAAACACTTATATAGCTTTAACAGCACTTACCAAGTCCCAGTTCTAAGCACTTCACATGTACTAACTCATTTAATCAGTGAAGTAACCCTATGAAGTAGGAACCATCTTTATCATTTCCAATTTACAAACTAAAGGAACTGAGCAAAGAGAATTTAACTTATCCTAGGTTACCCAACCAGAAAGCAGCAAAGTCAAAATCTAAACCCAAGGGAGGTTGATTGTAAAATCTTTTCTCTAAAGCATTAAATTATTTTACCCAATGTAAAACTGAAGAAAATAGTTTTAGGTACGTTATCTCACTGATATCACAATAAATCTACAAAATAAGGTGCTTCAAAAATTCCCTGGCATTCTTTTTGCTTCAATTTAATTTGCTCTTCCTGACTCTTAGCCTCAACTATGCCCATGTTCCCACTTTCAACATTCCTGCCTGGAAGCTGGAGTCTGTACTTCCTGGTTGATTCATTTTCTAGAACTGTATAACACATCACCATCCCAGGAGCAATAACCTCTGCTGCGATCCATCTGGGCAACAGTCTAGGGTTTTAATCAAGGTTCTTTTGGTTACAAGTTATAACAAAACAAAACAAAACAAAACTACACAAATGACTTAAGCAGGAAAAATCAGAAAAGTAGAATCAACAGGAGACACGGATAGTCCATGGAACCCAAAGAAAGGAAATACAATCAAAAGAGGTTAAAACCTCGAAACATTAGAAACCTATTAAAAATATCAAGCCTCAAACTTTCTCTATCTTTCCTACCCTCTGTGGCATCATGCCCCAACCTATGTTTTGTTTACATGTCTCCCTTATTCTATTCTTCCTACAAATTGGTTTTCTCTCCTTTTCTGGGTATACAGCAGAAAAAGGTCATCCTAAAGGTCCAAAGTTCACATGCCTTTCATATGTGACCGGTATAATCTAACACCTTTGAATCCCAATTCTAAATCCTGAATATTGGAAAATATGATTGAACCATTTTGGGCACATGTGCCCACTTTTGATTCTATAAGCTATATTACTCTATGTAGATTAATACACTTTTACTCACATGACTCCTTTAACATTTTTGGGTGCCACTAAAATCCAGGATCAAATTCCCAACCTGAATCTAATGCAAAATAGAAATACTCCATTATGTATCTTTCTACTATGCTACAGTAAGGTAGCCTGCTGTGGGGCTGTTGTTCTGGGTCTTCAGCATTAAGCATAATTATCCAAGTCTACAAGAAACACAATATTCAAATCTTTTTTTGAATTTGAGAAGAAACTGCTATATTCACAATGTAAAAATAAAATTTGGCAATTACAGAGTCAAGATATAAGTGATCTTGACTTCATAAAAATAAGACTTCATAGCCTGGGGGAGGATTTTAGAGTAAAGAAAAGAAATATGAGCAGTAAGCAATTCCAAACTTTAATAGTGAGCAAGAAAATTAGGAAGATCCTAAACAGGAGAATGATTCATGAAAACTATGAGTAGAGAAAAATATGAAGAAGCAGTATATTTTTATGTGAAAATATTGGAAGTGAAGTAAAAATTAATATGCTATTAATTTATTGCTGTATTCATGTGATAAGAGTATATCTTGTCTCATTATTCCCCTATCTCTTTTAACTTCCATTTATCTTGTTCTACAAAATGTTACAATATGAATATTCTTTAAATATCCATTTTATTAGTTTTACTTGATATTCCTACAGCTCTACATTGCCCTAATGTGTCCTTACTATGATTAAATTGTGCATAAAAGTGAACAAAATTTAATGCAATGATTCAGAATTTATAGATATTCAGAGTTATAGTTACAGAAAACTAAGTCAAATATTGCAGTTGTTGAATTAAACACTCATCTTTATAAATTTTATAGAACTAATGTCTCATATTAGCTATACTCTACCTATTTTCTGTAGCAGAATTTCAAAAAAAATATATTTTTAAATCAATTTATTTTACCAAAACTATGAAAAAATAGGGACTTTTAAAATGACAAAATTTTCTGAGTTTTAGCTTTTAGTTTACTGTACCAGTTTAACTGAAAGATCTGTGCATAAACACAGTTCAGATAATGCTTTAAGATAATATCCTGAATATGATATTAATAACGTAGTATATCTGAATAAAGGCCTTCTGGAATATAGGCTTATCATAGTTATAATTATTTTTAACCCATTTCTTTAAAGAACACATATACTTCCCAACAGATGAGAGTACAAAAATCTTAATTGTTGCTATTGTTTCACCTGTACATAAACCTCTATAAATCAACTGTAATTGATTTTGGAGGGGCTTTATTTAAGTTTGGGGAAATTGAGCTGAATTAAGCAGAATTGTAAATGTAAATCAATTCAGTTCCATATATCCTCTCCACAGCCTTCCTCTAAGATTACCATCGTTGTCATTAGAGACTTATGAAAAAATCTACCCAGAAGGAACTATTTCAATCCAGAAGGAGAGAGCTGAATAAGCAGCTAAGCTGGCTTAACTAGCTATTGTGTAGCTAGGCTACCATGTCCAGGGAAAATCAGTGGGAAGTAGGTGTTATCCACTACAACTCAGGAGAACCTAAGTTGGGAAAAATAGTCTTTAAATAGAATCTGGGTTTCAGAGAAGGATAGAAAAATGAGGGTTATCACTGGGCTACACAGTCTGAAATAACCATCAGCACATGTAACCTTATATCAAGGTCCATTTTCCCCAATGTTTCTGGGACACAACTTTATGGGGAAAATGAACCTAATGATTGATCTTGATTATGATATTTCTTTTTTTTTTTTTAAGATTTTATTTATTTATTTGACAGAGAGAGATCACAAGTAGGCAGAGAGGCAGGCAGAGAGAGAGGAGGAAGCAGGCCCCCCGCTGAGCAGAGAGCCAGATGCGGGGCTTGATCCCAGGACCCTGGGATCATGACCTGAGCTGAAGGCAGAGGCTTTAACCCACTGAGCCACCCAGGTGCCCCGATTATGATATTTCTTATGTAGAATGCAAAATAATAGAGATTACAAACTAACTGACAGTTTAAGGATACTTAAAGTAAAAAAGAACATGATGGGCTTAAATGAAAGAATGTTCCTAAACAAACTGGAACACACAAATATATCTTGAAAATATTATATATTCATATGCTAGTAATAAGGGAAAATCATTATAAATTATTAGAATCCTGCCTTTCAATGTTTGTATTTGAAAAATATTTAGCTATCACTTGGACATTGATACAGCTACTTCTTTCTTCAAATGGCAAAAGTCTATGGTCTCAAGTACAGTACTAAAATTGAACATACATTTTTACAGCCAATAAAACAGTTGTTTATAATTTGTTCTGTAGTTGATATTTAAATTATGATGAAATCAAGCATTGATCATTTGAAACTTGCTAATTGCGGTAAAACTGAACTAATCTCCTCCTTGCATTTTAAGAATTAGGATGAAGAACAGCTTCATGTGCAGTCTAACCAAATTATTTTACATCCTCATTGATCACATGCCATCAGATGAGACTAATAAGGGTCAAGTAAAACTTCTTTCTGAATTATAACTTACTGTCTGGTTAGACTTTCATCTTAAAATGTTCCCTTTTCTTAATCAGAAAAAATTGAGAAAAACAATTTTTTATAAATGAATTCTCTTTTGATAAATATTCCAAGAATATGAGACTTAGAGCTTTATGATATTTTGTATTTAAAAGGGTATTTAAAACAGTTTTTAAATTGTTAGTGATGTTTAAGACTATTTTATTTTTTTTTTCAATCTGCATTTCAATTGCCAATTCTGTGGGAAAAGTAAAAGCATAATACCTACCACTCTAGATTTTTGGGAGGTCCTTCTGCAGGGATATTTTGCTTACTAGAGCCATCTCAATATTGGGAGGAGAAGCAGCTCCTAATGTGTTCAACTTTTGCCCTTCTCTTGACAGTGGCAAGGTTCAAACTTTGTCAGCATGTAGAAAATAACCTCATCAATGCAAAAAAGAAAGAACATGATTCCTTAAATCACCCCTTACTGGTTATTGAAAAAAAATGGTAAACAGTACAATGGGAAGGAAATGAAAAGTATCTGAAATCAAATTAAATATTTTTTGGAATGCTCTAAACCTCTGAAAGAGTTTTACTTCCTTTTAATAAAAGTTGTTTTTTTTTTATCATCTAGTCTTTTATATCACAGATTTTCATAATGCACAGCTTTTCTGAAGAAATATGAAAGCCACTTTTATTCTCTCTGCCATATTCTACCTTCTTTCTTTTCCCACAGTAAAAAATATATTACAGCTCATATTATTTTCTCCTATGATAGAACCTGAGCCAAAAGAAATCTAACAGAATTTAAAGCTTTATAACAGAGGTAATATTTTTGAACTTTCATTAGAGTGGAAGTCTTAGCTCTCTAATATTATTATCCCATTGATTTCCTAGCCCAGTGGCTAAATATAATACAACTCAAGGATAGCTATTTCTTCTCCGATACTGTATAGCATAATTATGATTTTTTTTGCCATAATTTTTTGTCTGTCCTACTTATTATTTTATTACTTATCCAAAATGTCTAATAAAGAAGGAAATACAAACAAAATGGCATTCATTCATCTACATATCTAATTATCATTATTGATCGAAATTGACATTAGGGGTGCCTGGTTGGCTCAGATGGTTGAGCAGCTGACTCTTGATTTCCATTCAGGTCAAGATATCAGAGTCCTAGGATCAGAGGCCTCTGGCTTTGCATTCAATGGAGTATGCTCTCTCCCTCTGCCCCTCCCCATCACAAATAAATAAATAAATCTTAAAAAAAAAAAAAAAAGATTGACATTTGTGTCCATATTGTGACGATGCATATTGATGAATACTGCAATAATATATGTTGTGTCTGTTATATATAAACCTTTTATGCATAAGGCTGTAACTGCCTGTGAAAAATTTCAGGCAATGACCTTCAAGAGTGATGGTTTGGGGATCTTTAATCAATATATGTTTCCTACTCAAATGAGTAGTTATTAATTACTTCATTAAAAAGTTCAGAAAGTGGGGTGCCTGAGTACTGCAGTCAGTTAAGCATGTGAATCTTGAGTTCCGGCTCAGGTCATGATCTCAGATTGTGAGATGGAGCCCTGCCATAGGGCTTCATGCTCAACAGGGGTCTGCTTCTCTCCCTCTTCCTCTCCCTCTGCTCCTCCCCCTGCAGTGTGTGTGTGTGTGTGTGTGTGTGTGTGTGTGTGTGTGGTAAATCTTTTTTTACAAAATTAAAAGTTAAAAAAATAAGAAAAAATTGGAAGTACAGAAAGCTGGGGCACCTGGGTGGCTCAGCCTAATGAGTGTCAGACTCTTGGTTTGGGCCTGGATCATGATATCGGGGTGGGGAGATCCGCCTGCATGGGGCTTTGTACTGAGCATGGAATCTGCTGGATATTGTCTCCCTCTCCTTCTCCCTCTGCTCCTGCTTATGCACACTCTCTCTCACTCTCTTTAAAATAAATAAAATCTTTTTTTGAAGATATATTTTATTTATTTGAAGGAGAAAGAGCACAAGCTGGGGGAGCAGCAGTCAGAGGGGGAGGGAGAAGCAGGCTCAATGCCAGGGGCTCATCGGGCTTAATCCAGGACCTAGAGATCATGACCTGAGCCAAAGACAGACGCTGAACCAAATGAGCCCCCAGGTGCCCCCCAAATAAATAAATAAATAAAATCTTAAAAAAAAAAGTACAGAAAGATAATTTGGTTCTTTTTATTCCATTTGGTCCACAACTTGACAGATATTCAACTTTCTAACCTCTTTTAAAAAAATATTTGAATCAAAAGAAATGGATGCATTTATTGTGACATCTTAATTTTGAGCCTATTATCATCCTTATGTGAATAACTTATTGAAAAATTCTCAGAATTTTCATATGCCAAAGACAATGAAAAGGGAGAATGAAACACGTATTCTCTTGCTTTTCCCCAAACTTCTAACATTATTATTAAACCTTGTGTTCACCAAAGTGCATATATATATATGCACACACACACATACACACACACACACACACATCTAAATTCTTAAACTGGTAAACAGGTGAAAATTGTTTTTCCCACAATGGAATGTTACACAGTAATAAGAAGAAACTATCGCTACACAAAACACAGATTAACCTCAAATTAATTTTGCTAAGGGAAAGAAGCATATTCAAAAGGCTATAACAATACATTTATATTAATGTAGCCTCCTGTCAAAATCAAAATTATAGGGAAGAAATTGATGGTTACCAGATGGAATGTTAGTGGGGGAATGCGTTAAATAAGTGATGGTCATTAAGGAGCACACTTGTGATAAGCACGGGATATTGTACCTAAGTGTTGAATCACTAGACTGTACACCTGAAACCAATATTACAATGTATGTTAACTAACTAGAATTTAAATAAAGATTTTTTTAAAATATCAAAACTATAGGGATGGCGTTTAAGGAATTGCTATTGGATAGGGAGGTATTGATTACAAAGGAACAAAGGGATTCCTGGAAATGATTTGGAAGTATGTGACTATATCTCAATAAAAATAATAATTTGTGTGACCATTATCAAAATCATATTGTAGACTCCTGGGGATTTTCACTCAGACATAAGTATAGGTAAATACATACAGAGTAAAAGGTTTTGCTCTAATAGTAAAATAACTATAGAAAACAGATTATGGATAGTGAGGCCTCTACTCTATGCCCAACACCATCCTCAATGCTTTATTTACATTATATCTTTTAAAATTTAAAACTGTAGCCATTTTCCAGATAAGGAACAACATCTTAAATAGGTTAAATTCACATATTCAACAAACAGAATTTGGGAAGGCAGAGACTGATGCCAGTCTTGTTTTGTCTCTTTAACTTGGTATGTGTTCAGAAAATGTCTTGCACTTAGCTAATAACTAAACGAGAGAATGAAATGATCCTTTACTTCAAGAAGATTCCACTGAAGTCGTGTTCAGAAAGGAAATTGTTAAAATGAGTTCTTAAATAAATTTTAAAAAATTTTCTAAATGATATGAAAAACAATAGAGGGGACAAATAGGAACATGGACTTAGGAAGCACTTAAATTTTGTAGAAAAAACCTAAAATTTTAACAATGGGATCAACATTTGTTTTTTAATGTGAATCACTCAATACTTCTAAATGTTCAGTTGCAATGCACTATGCATAGATGTTACACTTACCAGTTAGATTAGGGTAATAATTATATATCAAGTTGATAACCTCTTGAATAATGAGGCTGAAGAGGATACTTGATCAAATCAAATTCTAAGAATAACAGAATGACATACATTCAAATGAGATTCAAGCAGGAACTATGATAAGTAAATCAAGATTTCAAATTTCTGAATTTCATTTATAACATATCAAAAACTTTCTCAATTCTCCTGAAAGACTAGTTTTTTTTTTTTAAAGATTTTATTTATTTCTTTGACAGACAGAGATCACAAGCAGGCAGAGAGGCAGGCAGAGAGAGAGAGGAGGATGCAGGCTCCCTGCTGAGCAGAGAGCCCGATGCGGGGCTCGATCCCAGGACCCCGAGATCATGACCTGAGCCGAAGGCAGCAGCTTAACCCACTGAGCCACCCAGGTGCCCCAAGACTAGTTTTTTGTTATCAATTGTTTATAAACACATGCTTAAAGTATAAACAGAAGCATGAACATTTGGCCATGAAAAAAAAATCAAGATTATCATTATGTCAATATTAATAAATACAGCTTTTATGATGTAGAAATGAAAGATTTATGTATTTGTATTATCATTAAGAATGTATTTTTATTTTGTATTAAATAAATACTAAAATTATACACATTTTATACACATGCCTGAAGATAAATACAGTACATATGCTTTCATGATAAACATTTGATAAGGTTTGTATCTTCTTTTAATAAAACTTGATCAGGTTTTACTACCTCAATCTTTCATACATATGATAAATAATGAGTAAACATTTGTAAAATAAATGAACTTTGGTATATAGTGAACTGAATTAAGCCAATTTGGTTTGGAACATCTTTATTTATTTATTTATTCACTCATTCATTCCTTCATTCATTTGGCTAATAATTGTAACCACAGAAAAATTACGAGGACCTTTAGAGAATTAGCTATTTCCCTCCAAAAACTTACTATTTATAGCAAAAGTAAGTCTCAGATTATTCTGCCAATTATCATACATTTCATTAGCTGAACATGTACTAACAGATGATCACTAAGATATTTACTTCAACCTGCTCACCAATCTCAAACAAGTCCCAACTCCCTGTCCTTTCAGGTGTTTACAGAACAACTTAAATGAATGTTCACTCAAAACAAGATTCCAAAGGCATTCATCCACCACTCTTCTAACAAGAATCAGGCGTTTGGAGTTCCTAGGTAAAAGGCTAGCACAGAGCTATTTAGCATTTTAGCCTAAGGCATCATCAATAAGGGCAATGATAGGTTTTGCTGTTATACTGACTGTTCAGCTAAGGGGAAGGAATATCTCTAATATAATTTACCCAATCTATATTTTTCATTTTCAGTGAGAGCTCATTTTTAATATTCAGCATGCTCACTAATGGTTCACCATGTACACCATTAAAGCCTATTTCTCAAATTTACCATGCTAATTAAGAAAGTGCTAATCAGCGGTACCTGGGTGGCTCAATGGGTTAAAGCCTCTGCCTTCGGCTCAGGTCATGGTCCCAGGGTCCTGGGATGGAGCCCCACATTGGGCTCTCTGCTCAGCGGGGAGCCTGCTTCCTCCTTTCTCTCTCTGCCTGCCTCTCTGCCTACTTGTGATCTGTCTGTCAGATAAATAAATAAAAAAACCTTTAAAAAAAAAAAAAAGAAAGTGCTAATCACAATAGAAAAAATAAAATCACCTTTTAACCACACCTTGCAGAATATGGAGTATCTGATGAAAAAGTGTATTTTTTTGGAATGCTGACTGTACTTGGGATATAGCTTAACATAAGAAACACAAATGCCAGGGCGACTGGGTGGCTCAGTGGGTTAAGCCCCTGCCTTCTGGCTCAGGTCATGGTATCAGGGTCCTGGGATTGAGTCCCACCTCTGGCTCTCTGCTCAGTAGGGAGCCTGCTTCCTCCTCTCCCTCTGCCTGCCTCACAGCCTACTTATGATGTCAATCTCTCTGTTAAATAAATAAAATCTTAAATACATATATAAAAAAGAAACACAAATGCCACAATCCATGGTGAAGTGTTTTCAAGAATTACACCTGCCATAATATGATGGGGAGAGAGGAGTATTAACAGTGTTAATCATATTTTGTTCTCTTCTTGTTTTTGTTTTAGTAACTTTGGGCCAGTTTTTTGTTTTTTTGTTTTGGTAGGAAATTGTCATTCTTACTCTATATAAACTTAGACAAACTTGTTGTCTTCAAAAACAAAGATTACACACCAAAGAACTTTTACCAAAATGGACAAAATGATATTTCTAGACAATATACTGCTTTAGTTAGAGGTTGTCTTGTTTCTTCAGACTATCATTTTTCCAAACTTAAAAATTATGAAAGTAAATAAGTTTTCCATGAGTTTATACTAAAAAGTTTTCAAAATATATGCATGGTATATGTTTCAAACTATGTGCATTAATTTAAGGCATATCTAAGATAACCACTGGCATTTTAAGCTTTTGCAAGTTAAGGAAAATATTTGAATGGAAGAAGCTATTTTAGTCTTTTATCACAAACTGAGAAAAGAACCAGAGAAATGAGTAGTTTCTTATAATAGAAATTTTATGCCAGTGTGGCTCCACTGAAGGCATCACACCGCAGGAGTAAAGTAGAAAGAAATGTACACCTAATAAATAACATTTTCCTTTATAGGTTAGTATATTCAACAAATTAGATCAACTACCATAAAGGGAAAAACAACATTGCAAAAGTATTCAATTCTTGAGAATAGAAGGACAGTCAGAGATGTAGCCAATTGCCCTAGATACATGTATTTTTCTTACATGTATTTTTCTTAGTAATTTCTAATTAGTTCTAAATAATTCTTTCATTCCCTTAAGTGGGAGCCTTAAGTAAAAGCACATGTTGGAAAGACAAGATGCCTTATATATCACAACTGGTATCTTGATTACAAAGGCCATCACGTCTCTAGACTTTTAGTTTCTCATTTGTTGAAAATATGGACTAGTAGTCTAGGTAATTCAATAAATTCTCACTTTTCATCCACTGTCCTCTTCCAAACATGTAGAAATGGTTCATAAATTATACAAAAATGGAAAATCAAATGACAGAGGCTCCAAAACAAGATAAACACTTTCAGGCAATGTATGGACTCAGAACATAACCACAGTGATCAGTACTGAAGCCACTTCTGCATTCCAGAAGTAAGCAGAGGTATGTAGAAATTTTGTGAGGGTGAGAAATAAGATCTAGTTTCACTTCTTGAAAGCAAGGGGTGGATGGTGGGATAAAAGAGGTAAGAGAAGTTTTTTCCCATTGTGAAAGAAAGCTAAAATCAAACAGATATTGAAAAGAACTGCCTCCCCTCATGCCAGGTTGGGGGATGGGTGGGAGGAAATGATAGGATAAGACCATGTCAAGCCATATTAGAGTCTGAGGCAAAAGGAAAAAATGTGCATCTTTTTATACACTTAGCCAAATGTCCTCCTATATTTTGAACCAAGAGAAAAAAGTGAATTAATGCTGAATCAGAAAACCTTATTTATTTATAAAGCCCATGTTGCCCAACATCTTCTCTAATCATTGTCAACCCTCATAAATCCAGAAGCATGGGACTACCACTTCTCAAAGCAATTAAGAGTATACTTATCACAATGAGCACTGAGTAATGTATAGAACTGCTAAGTCACTATATTGTACACATGAAACTACTGTGACACTGTGTTAATGATACTGGAATTAAAATAAAAAAAAGATTATTCCCCAAAACAATAATTTAAGGTAATAAAACAAACATTTTGTCCTTCTTTAATATTTTTTATTGTTTCTGTTTTATAGTTGTTCATTATGAATTATTTATATTAATGTTGATTTTTAAAATTTTATATTATTATTTATTTTGACTATTGAAGTTTTTGACACCACCTTAAATCTTGCATCCACGGAGAGTACCTCAGTATCTTCTCCTAGATCTAATTCTGGCCCTCTAGTAGGATATATAAACATAATTCCATGACCATTAAATAAATAAAGTTCTCTCCAAACTTTTTGACTCTGTATTCTCTCTATTACCACTACTAGGTAGCTAAAAAATGACTTTACATGACCTTGTAAGTCTCCATATTGTAACCTCAGGCAGAACAAATTTAGCACAGCAGTTGTGCGTAGTTTTTAAGGAGTCTTTTCAACAAAAGACTACAAAGGAAAGTGAAATAGAGAAGTTTATTACTCACAGGTCTTACACACACACACACAGATATCAAGGGTCCACAAAGGGAGGTTAAGTCAAGATGCTGGCAGAGAAAGCAAGGCAGAATCTGAGGCACATGGCTTTATCCAAGTCTGAGAGTGGAGTGCTTTAAGTTACCAGACCAAGGCCAGGTTGACCAGTTCAAACCAAAAAGAGTGAGTGGGATTTTTGGTTAGCTTGATTAGGGTCTTATCTAATGGGAGGCTTATCTAAGGCCCTGGAAAGCAGGGGAGAAGTGTTCATCACAAGGGTCTTTGGGGAAGTCATATTAGGAACTCATATTTACTTGTGACTCTGTAGGCTATTGTCTAGGGCATGTGCTGCTAGGATGGGCTGTCAGTTTGAGGCTGTTGCAGGCCAACTGGCCACACAACATATGTAGGCAGCAATATTATGGAATAATTCAGCTACACTCTCAATGCTGGAGAACTAGTGTTTTCATTCTCTTGTACCAGTACATGGTTTTCATTCTCATCAAAATAGTTATCCACACAACATATCATTTTCTAAGTAGGACTAAGAAAAGGAAGAAGGGCCATTTCCCCTTTCCTTTGGCTTTAAGGACACATGCTTCTTGTTCCATTAGCTAGAGCATACTCATAAGATCACAACTATCTTTAGGCTAGGGGGCTACAATAAACAGCCTATATTTCAGTTGACTATTTGTTTAATTTTGTTTAATTTTGTTGTTACTGTTAGATTTGCTTTATTTCCTGGCTTCTCTAAAATGGAACACTCCCACCTCTGAGAACAACTTTCTCTTTGCAGTGATTTCGCTGGATAGTTAGAGAGCCCATCTATACTCAGAACCAGAGGCTCTGGTATCAAGCTCTTCACCATTCTTCTGCAGCAGAAATGGGAGAAGATAACTTCTGACCTGCTCACCTCATTGGGCAATGGGGAGAAGTGACAATTTTGCATAGATGCAAATTTCACAAGGATTAACTCATTTGATCTTCACAACAACCCTATGAAGCTAAGTTTTCTGTTAACCTCTTTTACAGATAAGGAAACTGAGACACAGGGATATTAAGAAATTTGTATAACTCACTAATAAGAGATAAGAGTCAAGATTCAAAATCAATCAACTTGGTTCCAGAATTGCACCATTCAGCACTGTGGTCTGTGCAGGACACCATCTAAACAGGGCAGGTCAAAGGCACCCAGAAGCTCTGAAACCTGAGAACACAGAACTCTTTGACAATCTGATAAGATCTATGGCTCCTCTTCCCCAGGGAAGCACTCATATGTCTATTTAGCAAGTTTGTTCACTCTTCAAAACGTGTGAGCTAGTTTTATAAGCTGCTGGAGTCACATGAGACTTGAGACCCTAAGCAGCCAAATCCTGTGAGCCAGTACACTGGCTGGGGAAGAAGGACACCTGAACTCTACCGTCAGCTCCTCTGCCTGGATATGCACTTTTATTTTCCTTCCACCTTCCCTGAGAAGGAATGGTGTTTAGTGAAATGTCCACTAAGGTGAGCAACAAAGATCAGTGGGCAAAGCCAAAATAACCCCTTTTCCCCCTGCTACCAACCCTAGCAGCCAAGCAGCTGGCCCCTTGCAACTAAGAACAACCTCTCCTCCCCCAGGAAGCTAGCAGTAACCAGACCAGCCTCTCATCTCCTTAGCACTCCATCCCAGTGCTCCATCCTCATAACTGGCCACACTCTTCCCCCTTCACTCCATGCTAATTTCAAATCACTTCAACAACAGGCATACCTCTTCTACTTCAGAAAGCTATCCCTCTTCAACCAAGAACATGAGGCCCCCACTCTTCTTTCTCTGCTTGCTCCAGGGTGGTCTCCATCTCTGAGCCCAAAGACAGCTGTTTTACTTTAAAACAGGCATGCCACCCATTTGTAAAACACCTGAGGCTGTGTTAAGTCACCAGCCAGAGGAATGCCCCAGTCAATACTCTCCAGCATTAAAACAGGTGAAAAAAACAGGGGGGAGATCTCAGTCTCCCACAAGGAAAGGGGAGAGGAGAGAATTTAAAGTTAAATTTGTTTTGTCTTGTTTTGTTTAGGTGTCAAGTTTTAGCAAACCTCTTAAGGGTGTCCTCTTCAAGTCTCTAGCCAAAGAGAAGGAGTGTGTACTAGCCCGAGATGGTGGGAATGCTAGCTACTGCTACTGGTGGATTACTAGCTGCTTCCCATTTAATCCCCACCTGACAATTTAGGTGTGCTATTACTGTAGAAAAAAGAAACTGGATCTCTGGGACAACAAGCAATCTCTGCCACAAATTTTGAATTGATAAATGCACGTGTAGTTAAGAATGCATTGAATTTAATATTAAGTATAAAATATTTTGTAAGGGATATTAAAACTACATGAAATTAAAAGGATGGAAGAGAGAATGTTCAATGGTATTTAAAGTAATCATGAGATAAATAAGCTAAATAGTTAATACAAAATAGAGAATTTAAAGCAACAAAATGAATGGCTTGATTTTATGTATTTATGGAAAAAGATGTACTCTTTATATAGAGATAATATATATTAGTTTCAAGTTATCAAGGAATTACCACAAATGTTAACCATTTTCTAATTTAAAATGGAGATATTAACAATTTTTAGTTGAATATTTAACTAAAAATACAAATAATTAAAAGTAAGCAGTATATGCTTATAGACCAGAAAGTACATGTCTTAAGACATGCATGATAGGTAAATTCCAATTAAAACAGAAACTTGGGGGCGCCTGGGTGGCTCAGTGGTTTGGGTCCCTGCCTTTGGCTCAGGTCGTGATCTCAGAGTCCTGGGATCGAGCCCCACGTCGGGCTCTCTGCTCAGCAGGGAGCCTGCTTCCCCGACCCCCACCTCTCTGCCTACTTGTGATCTATCTCTCTCTCTGTCAAATAAATAAATAAAATCTTAAAAAAAAAATTTAAAACACAGAAACTTGTAGGAAGAATAACAACAGTACCTCTCCTCCCCACCCTACCTAAGTCCTAAAACTCAGAACTTGTGACCACTATAGGTTACACCACCAAGGGAATTTAAGGTTGCCGGTGGAATTAATTTTCCTAAGCAGTTGACCTTAAAATACAAAGATTATCCTGGATTACTGAGGTGACCCCAATGTAATCAAAGCATCCTTCAAAATGGAAGAGGGTGGCAGAAAAGAGGTCAAAGTCAGTTAAAGAGATATATCAATGAAAACAAGATCAGAGATATGCTATTTTTCTGGCTCTGAAATTAAGAAAGAAGCCAAAATTAAGCAATATTTGTAGCTTCTAGAAGCTGGAAAAAGCAGTAAAACAAATTATCCTCCAAAAGTACCATACTTTTGCAGAGACCTTGACCTTAGCCTGGTGAGGAAGATGTGGGATTTCTGTTATTCAGAACTACAGGAAAATAAATGTGTGTTGTTGTAAGCTACCAAGTTTGTGATAACTTATTGCAGTTACAAATAGAGAAACTAGTATGTTATTTAGAACTGATTTAAAATCAGCTTGCTATATATCAATATCATATAGCATGCTACTAAAGTAGTACTTAGATAAAAACAATTAAATCTGGGTGTTGGAAAAAGAAGAAATGTATAGATTAAGTGAAGTATATATTTGAATTTAAGAAGCTAGACAGCCTATGATTTGAAGATAGCAGCATTTCCTTCCCTTTTCCTAGGAAAATATGTAATATTTGTATTACTTTTATTACTTATAAGAAAGTTGAGAAGTAAAAATGTAACTTTCATTTTTCGGAAAAACTAGGACATAGATAAATATCCATGAAAAACATGTTAAAAAGTGGGTAGAACTGCATCCCAAAGCAATGAGCCTCAAATAGTATTGACTGTTTTAGGAAAAAGAAAACATTATGGCAATCAATCTCAGAAGTCACCAGAAAAATAAGTTTCTTGAAGGCGATAGCAGTGAATCCCCTTCGTTTATCAGAGAAAGATTAATCATATCACTATATGACAGAACTTCTTAGCTTGCTTCCTAGAGACAAGAGGCAAAGGAATCACACAGGAAGGCTATGTATTCAGGACAAAGCCTGTCTTCCTGTCAGAGGGACAGAAGAGTTTTTATCCTCCTCGACTGATGAAAATTAAAGATAAACAAATTTACCTTTATCCTGGGGTGAAAGGAAAATTATAAGTAACCTGGTACATGGTACTAATCATTTTCCTACTTGAAACTCCTATAAATACATTATCTAAGAAATGTTCACCTCCTTCAACAACGAACGTTGAGATATTACAAAAAAAAGACAATTAAAAAAAAAAGAGGCAACAGGTAGTAACTAGATTTTGTTGCACTCTAATGGAAATGGAGAATTAAAATAATACTCTTTTTTAAAAAGACTTGTTTTATTAGAGAGAGAGAGAGAAAGAGCATGAGCAGTGGGGAGGGGTAGAGGGTTGAGTGGGGAGCCCGATGTTGGGCTCAATCCCAGGACCTGGGATCATGACCTGAGCTGAAGGCATACTCAACTGACTGAGCCACACAGGCATCCCCCAATTAATTCATTTAAAAGTAAACTTGCTAAACAGTCTATATTCAGAAAAATTGGGACTCCATTCACGCCATTCGATATCTTCCAGGATAAGTTCCTTTCCTAATTAGGGCAGAAGGCACATTGAAAATGGGAGTTTTGCTTTAAACATCCCTAATTGAACTCTTGATGTTCTACTGACTTAACAATCATGGCAATAGTTTTATAAATCTTTCAATTAAAAACCATAGTAATTATTGGGCATTTCTGCTTTCCAAGAAGTTAACATATTGAAAACAATACAGAGAATCTCTATGTAGAATTTGGATCTGATCCAAGCTGGGTGTTATGCTGATTATTGCCTTTACAGGTATGTGAAATGACTGTGCAGGTACCTTGTCATCATGTTGCCATACAAAACTATTTTATTTGAAAGATAGTTATTCTCCACAGTATTTAGCAAACCTAATTCAGAAAATGTCTGAGGTTAGAAGTTAGCATATTAGTAAATTATAGTAATGAGAATTTATACCAAATTAAGGAAGAAAATGTTGCTGATTCAGGTTTCTCCTCCTATTCTTGCTACTGATGGAAGAATGCCTGTAGGCTCTTCCATGGTTGAATGAAGGATAGTCATAAGGTAGTAGAAGCTCTTGACTCCCAGACAAACTTTCTACGCTATGGAGCAGTGTGCAGTAAACAGTTCATTGCCATGCAGGCCATTTCCATTCTTTTTTGCTTAATATATTTCCTGTGTTTATACATATGGGTGTGTATACATAAACATATATGCATATTTAAAATAAAAAGACACTAAAATCTGAAGTAATTAATTGTGGACTGCTGGTTGTTTCCCTAAATCATCTTATCTTATTCCCCCGACATGGCTGCTGTGGTACATAACTCTAATAGGGTTGAATTCACTCTGTAGAATATATAAATGTTGGCCAAGGTATGTAAGCCACAGTGACCCTACCTAGTCACCTGTCTCCCTAACTAGATTCTAAATTTGTAAGTATATTAGTTACCTTAGGGTGCCATAATAAAAGACCACAGACTGGGTGAATTAAATAAACTTTTTTTTTTCCCCCCTCATATTTCTAGAGGCTGGAAAGTTCAAGATTAAGGTCTGGCTGATTCAATTCCTGGTGAGGGAACTCTTCCTGGCTAACAGATGGTCACAATCTCACCATTTCCTCACATGAGTTGCTTGCAGAAAGCAAGCAAGCTCTCTGGTGTATCTTTTTATAAGAGTACTCATCCCATGGGATCAGGGCCTCATCCTTAACACCTTATCTAACTCTAATTATATTATGATGCTTAAGACTATAATTTATTTCAAAATATGATTTAATATTTTTACAGCTTAATAACAATATAAATATTATAAAACAAAAAATACAGGAGATAGAGAAGTAGATAGCAACACTTTAGTAGTGGAAGACTTCAATTTCCTCAATGATAAATTAAAAAATTAAAGATAAAGTAAGGATACAAAGAGACTAAGTCACAAAATAATTATGTAGACATCAAGAACACATACAGGGGCGCCTGGGTGGCTCAGTGTGTTAAACCTCTGTCTTCAGCTCAGGTCATGATCCCAGGGTCCTGGGACCGAACCCCACATCGGGCTCTCTGCTCAGCAGGGAGTCTGCTTCCCTTCCTTTCTCTCTGCCTGCCTCTCTGTCTACTTGTAATCTGTCTGTCAAATAAATAAATAAAATCTTAAAAAAAAGAACACATACAAAAAGGAGGATAAAACTTTTCAGAAGTAAGGAAACATTCATAAAAATTGATCATAATTAGGCTACAAGGTAAATTAAAATGAATACAGGAAGTTGTGTCAATGGTACTACCTTAAAACAATGTAAGAAAAAATTAAGAAAATTTAAAATGAAATTAATAAAAACTAGAAATCAGAAAAGGCTCTCTTTCATGGAATTTACACTAAACAGACCAAATTCCCTCCTAAACATATTTTGGGTCAAATTTAAAATATAGGGGTGCGCAGGTTGCTTAGTCAGTTGAGCATCCTACTCTTTGTTTCAGCTCAGGTCATGATCTCAGGGTCATAAGATAAACGCCCAAGTGGGGCTCCTTGCTCAGCACAGAGTCCACTTGCTTTCCTCCTCCATTTCCCTCCCCCTGTGCTTCTCCCCATCTGCTCCCTCCTCTCACTTGCACTCATTCTTTCTCTAAAATAAATAAATAAATAAATAAGCAAGCAAAATAAATATTTTTAAATGTAAAATATAAAAAAGCAAATTAATAAAAAAATAACCCTAGAATAATATGAAAGCCTAAATATCAGGATCTTGACATAGTTAAATTAGTGTTCAGGGGACAATTTAAAGCCTTGTCAATTGCTATAGGCATATTGCCAAGATATTGCAGATTCCATTGCAGACCGCTGCAATAAAGCAAGTCAAATAAGTTTTCTGGCTTCCCAGGGCATATAAAAGTTATGTTTACACTATACTGCAGTCTATTAAGTGTGCAATAGCATGATGTCTGAAAAAACAATGTGCATACCTTAATTTAAAAAATACTTAATTCCTGTGGCACCTGAGTGGCTCAGTTCGTTAAGTATCTGACTTTTGATTTTGGCTCAGGTCATGATCTCAAGGGTTGTGAGACTAAGCCCCGAGTACAGCCTCTGAGAGATTCTCTCTATCCCTCCAACTGAAACGGCCCACCTCACTCATGAGCACTCTCTCCCAAAAAAAACCCCAAAACCCCAAAAAAACAAACAACAACCCAACAAAACTCAAAACACAACAACAACAAAAAAACGTCATTGCTAAAAAATTGCTAACCAGCATCTGCGCTTTCACTGAATCATAGCCTTTTTGCTGGTGGAGAGTCTTGCCTCGGTGTTGAGGGCTGCTGACTGATCTGGGTGGTGGTTGCTGAAGTTTAGGGTGGCTGTGGCAATTTATTAAAATAATACAACAATAAAGTTTGCACATGGATTGACTTTCCTTTTCATGGACAATTTCTCTGTAGCATGTGATGCTGTCTGATAGCATTTTAGCCTCATCAGAACTTCTTTCAGAATTGTAGTCAAGCCTCTCAAATCTTGTTGCTTTATCAACTAAGTTTATCTCATAATCTAAATCTAAATCTAAATCCAAATCTAAATCTAAATCCTTTGTTGTCATTTCAGCAATTTTTACAGCGTCTTTACCAGGAGTAGATTCCATCTCAAGAAACCACTTTTGTTGCTCATCTATAAGAAACAACTCCTCATCCATTAAGTTTTCTTCAAGAGATTGATCAATTAAATTACCTCTTCAGGTACCACTTCTAATTCTAGTTCTCTTGCTATTTCTACCACATCTAGAGTCACTTCCACCCTGAAGTATTGAACCCCTCAAATTCATCCACTAGGGTTAGAATTTCAACCTCTTCCCATAAATGTCAAATGTTATTAATGGCATCTAAAATGGTAATCCTTCCCAGAATGTTTTCAATTTACTTGTCCAAAACATCAGAGGAATCATTATCCATAGCAGCTACAGCCTTACAAAATGAATTTCTGAAATAGTAAGATTTGAAAGTCTAAATGATTCCTTGATCCATGGACTACAGAATGGATGTTGTGTTAGCAGTCATGAAAACAACATTCATCTCCTTGTGTATCTTCATCAGAGCTCTTGGGTGACCAGGTGCATTGTCAGTGAGCAGTAATATTTGAAAAAGATCCCTTTTTTTCTGAGCAGCAAGTCTCAACAGTTGGCTTAAAATAGTCAGTAAACCATGTTGTAAACAGATGTACTGTCATCTAGGCTTTGTTGTTCCATTTATGGAATACAGATGGAATAGATTTGGCATAATTTTAAAGGGCCCTAGAATGTTCAGAATAGTAAATAAGCATTGGCTTCAGCTTAAAGTCACCAGCCCCTAACAAGGATGTCAGCCTATCTTTTGAAGCTTTGAAATGAGGCATTAGCTTCTCTCTAATTATAAAAGTCCTACAAGGCAATAGACTTCCTCACACAGGGTTGCCATAAAACATCAGTTTGTAAAAAACACAGTATCTGTGAAGTACATAAAATGAAGGACATTAAAACAAGGTATGCCTATAATGAAATTATATTGTATATTAAATATATTAGAAAAGCACAACAGAATAATTTTATTATTATTTTATAATTATATTATATTTATATAATTATGTTATAATTATATAATAAAATTATAATTTTATTATCTTTTATTGCAATAAAGGGCAATAAAAGAAAAAGATTTATTAAAATAATAATAGTTGTCTTAGTGGGTTATGTAATACATAGTTTATAATTGGTAGCTTAAGTAACATCATTACCTTGTGACCCATGACACCTAATCCAAGAGCAAACACTGATATTTTTCAAAATAAGGAAAAATACTTATGAAAGAAGGTGTTGCTCCAATACTCTAGAGGACTCCTCTGTAATTCTCTGATTAGAACGTGGCACATTCTCATTAGGCATCTCAGGTCTTCTATGTACTTACCAACATTTGATCAGCTGGTACAAAAGGACCAAGTGGCAGGTTATAGACACACTGCAGTTTCTACCCAGTGGAGACCCTTCTGTCCTCTGGGTCATATTCAAAGATGGCAGACTTCCAGGTTATTTAATAAATTGTTCTGAATAATATGCCCAGAGGTGATATACGTTGCCCTCTAATTCCTGAAATGTCAACTGCAACAACCAGTCCTGACAATTTTAGGTTCAACTGAATATTTCAAACTCAAAAATTGAAATAGGCCAAATCTAGCACTAGTTTTCTCAGATTTATGGAATGATACAAAACAGGAAACCCAGTGTGCCAGCATCAAGAACAACACTTCTAACAACACTTGCAGATGCCCAGGAGCTAGTTATTAGCCCCAACAACATTAACTTAACATTATGAAATGAGACCATGGAGCAGTGAGGGGAGTCACATTGACTAAGGAATCCCAAGCTTCATACAGGAATTAATATTTCTTCTCATAGTTTCAAGGGCTTCATTTCCAATTTACCAAAAGAGGAACATACGCATTTAGAAAAATCACCAAGCTCAGGAAAACCCAAAGCTATGGCTTTATCCAGGTTTTTAATGTTGGTATAATAGTCCCCTAGTCCAGATTCACTCTTTTTATTTATTTGTTTGTTTGTTTGTTTTAAAGATTTTTATTTATTCATTTGACAGAGAGAGAGCATGAGCAGGGGCAGTGGCAGGCAGAGGGAGAGGAAGAAGGAGGCTTCCTGCTGAGCAGAGAGCCAGACCTGGGGTTGATCCCAGGACCCTGGATCATGACCTGAGCTGGAGGCAGCCTCTTAACTGACTGAGCCACCCAGGAGCCCCCAGATTCAAGTTAGTAATCAGTTTTTTCTCTTTCCTCCTTCCTTCTTTCCCCTCATACCTCTCTCCCTCCCTCCCTACCTCTGTGTGTCTGTCTCTCTCTTTCTCTTCTTTTTTTCCTTTGTTTTTCCTTCCCTCCTTCCTCCCTTCCTTTCTTTTCTTTTGTTTTACCCATAAACAATGCTGCCTGGTAATACAGATGAAATTCCACCTTTGTCAATAAGGTTTCTAGTAACTAGAAGAAGACAAATTCAAGGCACATTTGCATTGGGAGAAAATAGGAGAAAGGTTTCTTGTTATCTTCACCCATGTGGACCATGCATAAATGATTCTGTAACTATCTTGCAAATATCCTTTAGTGGAGTTATCTAATATGTTTTAGGCCACAGAATTCCGTAATTTGATTGAGATGATAAGCTTAAACAGAGTTATTTTCTTGGAATTACCTTCACCCTGTAGCACACATGTCTCTCAACAAAACATCAACTCAATTTCCCCTAGTATCTATTACCACAACGTCTTCAGGTCATCATTTACTGGACCGCCCCCTCTAGACTAAACTGTGTAAGAGCAAAGAGTTCATGGAGTCCTAAAGCAAGAGTGATGATGTAATCAGAGGCAGATTTCTAATGAAGTTAACAAATTTTAAATTTCAGAACCTCTATTTTATACATCTCCTTATGTAGCCCTCAGAAATATTTTACCAACTTTATATTAATATTTGAAATTTTTTCTAAGAAAAATGTTCCTTTATTTATAGAAGCTTTAGGTCCTAAAATATAAGTCCATCAGTGGTATTTTAATATATTTTAGAAGAAAAAACCAAGGCAACTTCCAGAGCAATAAATAAAATAACATTGGCTATATTAAGTTACAACAATAGAGACACATCCAGAAAAGAAGCTTCAACTTGCATCACCACTTGACTAAATGTTTTATGATCCACAGTAATTTCCCAAGCTCTACCCATATTCTGTACAGTACAAAAGAAAACTAAATGGGGATCCTCTAGGGGTGCCTGTCTGACTATTGATTTTAGCTCAGGTGGTGATCTCAGGGCTCTGCCTTAGGTGTGGAGCTTGCTTAAGATTATCTTGCTCCCTCTGCCCTCCACCCATTTAGCACATGCATGCATGCGTCCTCTCTTGGTCTCTTAAAAAAAAAAGAAAAGTGAACCAAAGGGGGATCTTCTAGGGCCCAATTAACCTATATAGCATATACTCCTTTCTAGCATAATAGACCTTACTCCATAAATCAGTAAGCTAATTTGGACAATATACCAGTTGCCAAGTGAATCTAGTAAAATTTTATCTTCAGCCACCGGAAAGGTAATCAAAGAATCGGTTTGAGGCCCTAGAGACAAGCTATGCAGAATCATGAGTGAAAACTCTATCACTAGGCCATGCTAGCCCTCTACATGGAATACGATGTTGTTCTGGGTCCCAAAAAATCTGTATTCATTTAAACCTAATAATTCCTGAAATCCCTAACAATTACCATAGTGCACACTTGACAGGTCTCTTTGGGAAAAGTAAAAATGGAGATTTATATAATATATACTTAGTTATCATAGGATTTCACTTTGTTACCTGGATTAAACCTCATTAAAGTGGTTCTAGGATTGTGAACAGATCCATTTCTGAGAATTTTGTAAGCTATTCTAAGTTTCTACTATTTCATATTTCATTTTATTTAAATTTAATTAGTTAACATATAGTGTATCATTAGTTTCAGATGTAGAGTACAGTTAATCATCAGTTGCACATAACACCTAGTGCTCCTTACATCACGTGCCCTTCTTAATAACCATCATCCAGTTACCCCACCCCTCACCCACCTCCCCTACAGCAACCCTCATTTTGTTTCCTCTAGTTAAGAATTTCTTATGGTTTGTCTCCCTCTCTGATTTTGTCTTATTTCATTTTTCCTGCCCTTCCTCTATGATCTTCTGTTTTGTTTCTTAAATTCCACATGAGTGAAACCTTATGATAGTTGTCTTTCTCTGATTAACTTATTTCACTTAGGGTATTCACATTAGGGTATTTCACATTAGGGTATTCACTAATACCCTCTAGTTCCATCCACATCATTGTAAATGGTAAGATTTCATCCTTTTTGATGGCTGAGGAATATTCCATTGTGTGTGTGTGTGTGTGTGTGTGTACCACAGCTTTATCCATTCATCTGTTGATGGGACAGCTGGGCATTTTCCATAGTTCAGCAATTGTGGACATTGCTTCAGTAAACACTGGATGGAGGTGCCCCTTCAGATTACAACGTTTGCATCCTTTGGGTAAATACCTAGTGGGGCAATTGCTGGGTCATAGGGTAGTAGGGTAGCTCTATTTTCAACTTTTTGACCAACCTCCATACTGTTTTTCAGAGTGGCTGCACCACCTTGCATTCCCACCAACAATGTAGGAGGGTTCTCCTTTCTCCACATCCTTGCTAGCATTTGTTGTTAGCAAATGACTTGCTAATTTTAGCCATTTTGACTGGCATGGGGTGGTATCTCATTGCAATTTTGATTTGTTATTTCCCTGATGCTGAGCGATGTTGAGCACTTTTTTTTTTTTTTTTTCCACGTGCCTGCTGGTCATTTCTATGTCTTCTTTGGAGAAATGTCTGTTCATGTCTTCTGCCCCTTTCCTGACTGTATTTGGGGGGTGGGGGGATGTTGAGTTTGATAAGTTCTTCATAGAGCTTGGATACTAGCCCTTTATCTGGTAAGACATTTGCAAATCTCTTCTCCCATTCTGTAGGTTGTCTTCTGGTTTTGTTGGGTCTTTCCTTTGCTGCACAAGATTTTTATCTTTTTTAAAAAGATTTTATTTATTTATTTGAGAGAGAGATCACAAGTAGGCAGAGTGGCAGGCAGAGGGAGGGAGAGAAGAAGTCTTCCTGCTGAGCAGAGAGCCTGATGCAGGGCTAGATCCCAGGACCGTGGGATCCTGACCTGAGCCAGAGGCAGATGTTTAACTGGCTAAGCCACACAAACACCCCTAGATTTTTATCTTGATGAAGTCCCAGTAGTTCATTTTTGCTTTGTTTCCCTTGGAAGATTTTATTTATTCATTTGAAAGAGAGAGGGAATAAGATCGAATGGGGGCAGACAGAGAGAGAGGGAGAGGGAGAACCAGACTCCCTACTGAGCAGGGAGCTCAAGCAGGGCTTGGTCCTAGGATCCTGATATCATGATCAGAGCCAAAGGCAGATGCTTAACCAACTAAACCACCAAGGTGCCCCTTTAATTTCCTATTATAAGGATTCAAGATAGACCTCTACTTCCCTTATCTAGATTTTTTGTTTTGTTTTGTTAGTTTTCCATAACTCTTTACTTTTTTTTTTATAATCCAATTGTACTTTAATGATTTGCCTACCTCTTTCTTAATCCCAAGAACTCCATAATCCACTAATAGTTTTTTCATTTAAATGAAATTCTTTGGCCTCTATTACCCTATGGTTATATTAGCCCAAATAAGCTCAGGGAATCCACTTAAAAAGTAGAATCCACTAGCAACACCTCTGATTAAAAAAATAAATGCCACTGTAATACACTTCAATAATATTATCAATGTCATAAAAATGCAATTCTTAATGCTTTGATGAAATCAATACCTTGTAAACCATCTCTGGGTACATTAGATAGGAGCCAGGTAGGAGTAGATTTCATGTCTTAAATCTATTTTGACAATCATAAATAGAAATTTTCCTATTTCTTCCACTATCTTAGGCCAAGGAATTTCTGGCATCTCATCCTTACTTAGTAAGAGATAACTTTGAATACAGAGCTCAGTCAACAAATAACTAAAACCATTTATTTATTTATTTATTTATTTATTTATTTATTTATTACTAGTTGGGATATGAAATCTTCAATGTACTCTTTAAAAAACAGCTTTTCTAGACTAAAACTCTTTTTTTCTTTGGTCAAATGCTTTCAGATCCATACTTAAAAACAGTATTCAGGGACGCCTGGGTGGCTCAGTTGGTTAAGCGGCTGCCTTCGGCTCAGGTCATGATCCCAGCGTCCTGGGATCGAGTCCCACATCGGGCTCCTTGCTCCGCAGGGAGCCTGCTTCTCCCTCTGCCACTCTGTCTGCCTGTGCTCGCTCTCTCTCTCTCTCTGACAAATAAATAAATAAAATCTTAAAAAAAAAAAAAAAAAATTTAAAAAAAAAAAAACAGTATTCATAGTTTTTTTCCAATATAAATTAAAAAGCTTTGCAATGCTTTTACTTTTTTTTCTCCAAGGTTAACTTTATAATTGGCCCCCTGGGGAATGCTAGATTCTCAGACTCATTATAGATCTGTATAAAATGATAAAATTAGAGTTGGTGGAGGTGTGCATGAGAAGATTTGACTGCTCCAGAGGTTCTTATAAAGTCTTCAAGTAAAGCAAAAACAGCCTCATGAGATCCTGGGGAAAAAAGGTTGTTTCTATTGACAAGAGAGGTGTGGTTAGTGGGGTTTTGGAGTATTCCAACAATCTAATTACCCATCCCCCATGCAGACATCTCTGTTTTTATGTTCATACTCTTTTATACACTTCATTAATTATCTAAATTTAACATGAGATAATAAGTTCTATAATTAATAATGGCTAAACCTCATAGAGTAAGTCCTATTTCAGATGCTATTTTGAGCATGTCACATGTATTAGTTCACTTACCCTTCATAACATTTTATAAAGAAGCATAATTATTCAAATAAGAAAGCTGAAGCACAGAGGTGTTAAGTTACCTAAAATTACAAAGTTAGAAAATAGCAGAACAGAGCTTACATCAAAGTAGTATAGCCCTTATATTTAACTACCATAGATAGGCTCAGAGTTCAGCAAGCACTGTAATTTATAAACTCACAGGATCAAATTTTAATTTAAACTTTCAGGTGCATCACCCAAGAAGATGTAATTGATAAAAAATTCTTTAAATGTAGTCACAGAAATGCTATGATCAGAGAAACTAGGGGTTTGTGCTTTCCATTCTCTTTCTTCAAGATGTTCAGTGTGGAATTTAAGAAACAAAACAAATGACAACAACAACAAAAAAAAAAAAAGAAAGAAAGAAAAAAAAGACACACACACACACACACACACACACACCAAAAAACAGACTCCTAACTATAGAGAACAAACAAATGGTTACCAGAGGGAAGGTAGGTGGGAAGATGGGTGAAATAGTGAAAGGGAATAAGAGTACACTTATCTTGATGAACACTGAGTAATATATATGGCATTGCTGAATCACTATATTGTATAACTGAAAATAATAACACTTTATGTTAACTACACTGGAATTAAAATAAAATATAAGATGAAAAATAAAAACAGATGTCCAGTATAGATGGAAGAAACCAGCTCATCACATATACTCCTTGGATTCCTCATGTCTTTTATATCTTTTTTTATGGAAATGGTTTCCTTTAGACTTTATTCTAGAGGTAGGTAATAATCTAGCTACTTTGCCAATGCATGCCATAGACTGCCATGAATCACATAGGTTAATTTAGCTTTTAAGTGACAGAATTCCAAGTAAGGCCAAATGACCAACTTCAGACTCCCAAATGTACCTTGAAAGTGAATTTTTTCTATTCATATCTGCCACCAAATTATGTAGATTCAAGATAGTTAATTTAACAGACATATATTGTTTGTGGTCAATTAAACAGAAAGTCCACTGAGTTGCTTGTTAAATCACTGGAAAGTTGACGAAGTCTTAAAGTTAAGCTACCAGGTGTGATACCCAAAACATCCTAGGTACTTTTGATGGCAAAATGAATTCTACAAAGATTCTGAATACTCAAGTCGCTGACTTCTGAAAAGTTTCTGGGGATAGGTGTATGATGGGAATATTGGTCCTAGATCTAAACCTTGACCTTTAATTGGTCCTCACTCAATAATTAACTATTCTAGATACTAATATGGTGGGATGACTATCATAAGGCTGGGAATTCCACAAAAAAAGGACATTAAGAGGTAATGAGCAGTCAGAAAATGAGGCAAGACCAACATTCTAAGAAGAAAAGAATCGTATGTTATTCTATTTCTAACCATTCTAAAAATACATCTTGTAATAATGATCATTAGGTAACGGGTACAAAAGAAAAACCTAAACAAAATGATAACATGAAGATATATTTTTTTAATGGAAAGCATATAATGTGACAAACAAAAAGCTAGCACGTGCTAAATGAGAAATACTAGAAGCAATGCCATTGAATTCAAATCTAGATGGTTTTCAGCCATCATTATTATTACTCAGCCCTTGGAAGTCCCAGCCAATATCATCTGGCAAGATGATACACTAACAGATATAAAAATAGAAAAGGAAGAGTTTTAATGGTTATTACTTGCCAACAATTTTTTTTTGATAATTGGAAAATCCAAGATAATCCAAACAATACAAAAATAAATAAATACATAGATAACTAGAAAGACTCCAAAATAATGTTTAAAAATATCTCAGGTTTTTTTGTTTGTTTGTTTGTTTGTTTTTGTTTTTTCTCTTTTCTTGTTTTTTTTTAATTTTTTATTTATTTTCAGTGTAACAATATTCATTGTTTTTTCACCACACCCAGTGCTCCATGCAATCTGTGCCCTCCCTAATACCCACCACCTGGTTTATAGATAGGAAGATTCAAAAGAACAAAATATCCATTCTCCCTATGTTAATCAATACACCCAATGTACTCAGTAAAAACGACAGAGGAGGTGGTTTTTTTTTTTTTCATTTTATTTTATTTCTTTTCAGTATTCCAGCATTCATTGTTTTTGCACCACACCCAGTGCTCCATGCATATGTGCCCTCCATAATACCCACCACCACGCTCACCCAACCCCTCAACACCTTCCCCTCCAAAACCCTCAGTTTGTTTCTCAAAGTCCACAGTCTTTCATGGTTTGTCTCCCTCTTTGATTTTCCCCACTCACTTCAACTCTCCATCTCCCAATGTCCTCTGAGTTATTTCTTATGCTCCACAAGTAAATGAAACCATATGATACTTGACTCTCTCTGTTTGACTTATTTCACTCAGCATAATCTCTTCCAGTCCCACCCATGTTGATACAAAACTTGGGTATTCATCCTTTCTGATGGAGGCATAATACTCCATAGTGTATATGGACCACATCTTCTTTATCCATTCATCCATTAAAGGGCATCTTGGCTCTTTCCACAGTTTGGTGACTGTGACCATTGCTGCTATGAACATTGGGATGCAATGGCCCTTCTTTTCCTACATCAGTATCTTTGAGGTAAATACCCACTAGTGCAATTGCAGGGTCATAAGGTAGCTCTATTTTTAATTTCTTAATGAATCTCCACACTGCTTTCTAAAGTGGCTGCACCAACTTGCATCCCCACCAACAGTGTGAGAGGGTTCCTCTTTCTCCACATCCTCTCCAACATTTGTTGTTTACTGTCTTGTTGATTTTGACCATTCTAACTGGTGTAAGGTGGTATCTCCATGTGGTTTTGATTTGAATCTCCCTGATGGCTAATGATGATGAACATTTCTTTTCATGTGTCTGTTAACCATTTGTATGTCTTCTTTGGAGAAGTGTTTGTTCATGTCTTCTGCCCATTTTTTTGACGTGATTATCTGTTTTGTGTGTGTTGAGTTGGGGGAGTTCTTTATAGATCTTGGATATAAGCCCTTTGTCTGTAGTGTCATTTGTGAATATTTTCTCCCATTCCGTGGGTTGCCTCTTTGTTTTGTTGACTGTTTCCTTTGCTGTGCAGAAGCTTTTGATCTTGATGAAGTCCCAAAAGTTCATTTTCACTCTTGTTCCCTTTGCCTTTGGAGACATATCTTGAAAGAAGCTGCTGTGGCTGATGTCGAAGAGATTACTGCCTGTGTTCTCCTCTAGGATTTTGACAGATTCCTGTCTCATGTTGAGGCCGTTTATCCATTTCAAGTTTATCTTTGTGTATGGTGTAAGAGAATGGCGAGTTTCATTCTTCTACATGTAGCTGTCCAATTTTCCCAGCACCATTTATTGAAGAGACTGTCTTTTTTCCACTGTATATTTTTTCCTGCTTTGTTGAAGATTATTTGACCACAGAGTTGAGGGTCCATATCTGGCCTCTCTACTCTGTCCCACTGGTCTATGTGTCTGTTTTTGTGCCAGTACCATGCTGTTTTGGTGATCACAGCTTTGTAGTGAAGCTTGAAATCAAGCAATGTGATGCCCCCAGTTTTGTTTTTCTTTTTCAACTCCTTCTTAGCAATTTGGGGTCTCTTCTGGTTCCGTACAAATTTTGGGATTGTTTGTTCAGGCTTTTTGAAAAATGCCAGTGGAATTTTGATCAGGATGGCATTGAAAGCATAGATTGCTCTAGGCAGTATAGACATTTTAACAATGTTTTTTCTTCCATCTGTACTCCAATATTCCTAGCAGCAATGGCCACAGTTGCCAAACTCTGGAAAGAACCAAGATGCCCTTTAATGGACGAATGGATAAAGAAGATATTATGGTCCATATACACAATGGAGTATTATGTCTCCATCAGAAAGGGTGAATACCGAATTTTTGTATCAACATGGATGGGACTGGAAGAGATTATGCTGAGTGAAATAAGTTAAGCAGAGAGAGTCAAGTATTATATGGTTTCACTTACTTGTGGAGCATAAGGAATAATATGGAGGACATTAGGAGATGGAGAGGAGAAGTGAGTTGGGGGAAACTGGAGTGGGAGATGGACCGTGAGAGACTGTGGACTCTGAGAAACAAACTGAGGGTTTTGGAGGGGAGGGGGTTTGGGGTTGGGTGAGCCTGGTGGTGGGTATTATGGACGGCACATATTGCATGGAGCCCTGGGTGTGATGTATAAACAATGAAATTTGGAACACTGAAAAAAATTAAATTAAATTAAATTAAATTTTAAAAAATGTGTTACTATAATCCTAATATACCACTGGGAGAAGGAACTTGAATAATATAGAATTAAAAATCTGCATTTGCTAGTGAAATGACCAGGAATCAAAGAATTATGGATGGCGTTAAGCATCTAAGAAGGCCGTTCTAAGAAAAGGCTAGAGAATGTTTGACTGGTGAGGATTTCGTACCTAATCCACTAAGGTACAAGTTTAGTAGTAAACTATAATTAAAGACCTTGATGCAGTTTAAGAAGGATGGACTTTAACACCAGATAGACCTGCATTAAAATTTAGCAAGCATACCTTATAGCTTCATGGTAGGTTAATTTCATCCTGTAGACTTTTCTCTGATAGGTTTTTGTCTATTTTTTTTTAATTTTATTATGTTCACTTAGCCACCATATAGTACATCATTAGTTTTTGATGTAGTATTCAGTGATTCATTAGTTACATATAACACCCAGTTCTCATCCCAGCATGTGCCCTTCTTATTACCCATCACCCTGTTACCCCCTCTCCCCACCTCGAAAACCCTCATTTTGTTTCCTGGGGTCCATTGTCTCTCATGGTTCATCTCCATCTCTGATCTGTCCCCTTTCAAATTTCCCTCCCTTCCGATATGGTCCTCCATGCTATTGCTTATGTTCTACATATGAATGAAAACATATGTTCATTGTCTTTGTTTGACTAACTTCACTTAGCATAATCCCTACCAGCTTCATTCATGTTGATGCAAATGGTGGGTATTCATCATTTCTGATGGCTGAATAATATTCCACCATATATATGTAGCACATCTTCTTTATCCATTCATCTGTTGAAGGGCATCTCAACTCCTTCCACAGTTTGGCTATTGTGGACATTGCTGCTATGAACATTAAGGTACATCTGTCCTTCTTTTCACTACATTTGTATCTTTGGGGTAAATACCTGGTAGGGCAATTGCTGGGTCATAGGGTAGCTCTATTCTTAACATCCTGAGGAACTTTCATACTGTTTTCCCAGAGTGACTGTACCAGCTTGCATTCCCACCAATAATGTAAGAGTGTTCCCCTTTCTCCACATCTCCAACACATGCTGTTTACTGTCTTAATTTTGGCCGTTCTAACTGGTGTGAGGTGGTTTCTCATTGTGGTTTTGATTTGTATTTCTATGATGGCTAGTGATGTTGAGCATATTTTCATGTGTCATTTAGCCATTTGTATGTCTTCTTTGACATGTCTGTTCATGTCTTCTCCCATTTTTTGACTGGATTTTTGTTTTGTTTTGTTTTTTGTTTTGTTGTGTTGTGGTTTTTTTTTTTTTTTTTTGAGTGTTGAGTTTGAGAAGTTCTTTATAGATCTTGGATATCGGCCCTTTATCTATAATGTCATTTGCAAATATCTTCTCCCATTCCTCGGGCTGCCTCTTAGATTTGTTGACTGTTTCCTTTGCTTTACAGAAACTTTTGATCTTGAAGAAGTCCCAAAAGTTCATTTTTTTGCTTTTGTTTCCCTTATCTTTGGAGATGTGTCTTGAAAGAAGTTACTGTGGCCAATGCCAAAGAGGTTACTGCCTATGTTCTCCTCTAGGATTTTGATGGATTCCTGTTTCACACTGAGGTCTTTTATCCATTTTGAGTTTATCTATGTGTATGGTGTAAGAGAATGGTCCAGTTTCATTCTTCTATATTAGCTGTCCAATTTTCCCAACACCACTTATTGAAGAGACTGTCTATTTATATTTGGATATAAACATCAGTTTTTTACAAGTCCCCTCACTCACTGTAGCCACATGACTTCCTGGAACACCCATACCTTTCACTTAATTTTCTCTTATGATCCATGCAGGTTCACTGACTCACCTTTTCTTGGTCTTCCAGTTACTAGTCTGAATGAAATTAAGAAAACTAGAAATTAATAATTGTCCACATTAACAATATTCAGAAAGAGGTTAATAAGTTGGAAAATATATTTTCTATTCATACAGTTATGCATTATGCATTTTAATAGACAATTTTTTTTAAATCAGAGGAGGAATACATTATTTCAAAAAGATCAGACATCAGAAATTAATACTTTGCTTGTCCTGTGTAATTCTGAGGGGACTGTGAGACCCTCTGAAATAGGAATTGCATTTATTTATCTCAGAATCATTAATAAGAGATGACAAAATGCCATGCACTAGGAGATGGTCCAAAAATAAAATTTAAGTAATTAGTAATCTCACTAAATCATTACCTATTTTTTCTATTTTTAATATGTAGCCACATTCCAAAATATTATTTCAGGGGCCCGTAAAATTCATAGACTAGAATAAGACTATTGATACATTAGAGGAAACTTCTGCAGCCCAAAGGGGTTGTATCAGAATGGAAATACTTGATTTGCCTAAGAGTAGAGCTGTGTGCTTAAGCACAACTGGCTGAAGTAACAACAGGTAGGATCTCTGAAATAAGTTTGACAAACTAGAAACCAAGCTGTTACAAAAGCATACCTATTTGAGCATGATTTGATTATAATAGGAGATAACACATCAGTGTTTTCTGTGTAGCATTATTTGCAAGTCTGTAGTGCCTTATAAAAAGAATAACAGAACAATCTTATAGAGGTGATAATGTTATTAAATGACTAATGTGCAGTTATAGAGTTCTAGGCATTCCTTTAATATTTTGCATATATTATCTTACCAAATGTATGGGTCTGTCTAATCATGTATCTGTGTCACATCATGTAATGATTATGGTATTATAATATATTTATTTGTATCTTAGGTGTAGCATTGATTTATTACTCTTAATTTTCAGAATTTCCCCAGATATTTTCCCCCAGATATTCTATTTTTTTCTGTAAAATTTAGAAATAGTTTTCTAGTCAAAAACTCCTCTGTCAGGTGGGGGCAAGATTGCAGAGAAGTAAGAGACCCTGTTTCAACTGGTCCCCTAAAGTGAGCTAATTATCTACCAGAACACTCTGAACACCCATGAAATCAGCCTGAGATGTAGGATGATACACTTCTCAATCTCTACGAGGGCAGAAGATGCCAGTCAAGAGGTAAAGCAAGCTGGAATTGGACTTTTATCAGAGGATAAACAAAAGGGGGAGGGAGCCACCAGAAGCAACCTACTGGAAAGTAATACCCCCATATGAAAGTGCCCTGTGATTGGGGCCCAGCATTAACTTGGAGTCTGGTTAAAAGCACTCAAAAAGAGCAAAAGGTCTTAAGGGGCAACTGGTGGAATGGGGCAGTCACAGGCATGGGCCCAAGCCAACAGACCCAGGACAGCCACCGTGGGAGACCATCTGTGCCAGAGAAAGTGCAGCAAAGCCTCCAGACCATGATCCCTGAGCCAAGGATTTTCTGCTACTTGCACCGGCTCTGGACCAGGCACCCTCCACGTGTGAGGGAGTCTGATGTGTGCACCAGCTGTCTCTCTCTAGAACCATAGTCTTTTGCACTCTGCATGTGCACTGCATGACCCAGGACTGAACCCCAGCTCCCCGCCCATGCCTGAGAGTGCTCTGTGTGGGCGCTAGCTGGTGGGTGCTAGAACCGGCCAAGAATCTGAACACTCCCAGCCCGGGCATGAAAATCTCAACACGCTATCTTTGGTCTACCCTACCGCAGTCTGGGCAAAGGCAGCCAATGTAAATGGGCTCCCTGGACCAATATCGCTCATGGTTTTAGTAGCATGGGGGTGCAGAGACAAGCAGGGGTGCTTTGCCCAACCCCTGAGATGGTGGCTGGGGGCGTGCACCGCCTGTGGGAGGAGGCACAGCTCAGCGGATTTTGCAGAGGGGGAGTCTGTGTGTTCTGAACCACCCAGAGGGGAGCAGACTGAGGCTTCTTTCTTAGATCTGGACTAAGTTTGCTTTCCACTAAACCTCCTAAAAGCCACAAAAAGCCTCTAAAGAACAAAAACCTCCAGAGAACAAAAGCTTGAAAAACCAGTTTCCACAGAGCCCAGCCTCTTGATAGGTAGCAGGAGGACTCAACCCAAGCAAGACTGACTCAAAAACAACATGGTAGGACCCTCCCCTAGAAAGCCAACTGAAAAAACAAGAGGACAACCACCACAGGGTCCCCATAAAACTGAAAACCCCAATATCAGGGGAAAAGAAGATATTAAGCTCCTGGTATTGGCCTAAAACCTGTATATTTTAGATACAACTTTTATTTTTAATTCGTTCTCACTATTCTTGTTCTTTCTAATTTTTTTAACCTATTTACCATTACAACAAGAGGTTCAATACAACAAATTCCATAATAACCTTTTTTCATACCTATACCTGTGTTTTTCTTTTTCTTTTCTATTTTTTAAATATACATATAGATATAAGCTTCAAGGTAATCCTCTTTCCCTAAACAATACTACCCCTATATATAAACCAGTTTTAATCTCCCTTTATCTCTGGAATGTTGAGTCCTTTAACAAAGATATCAAGATACACCCAGGAAGAATCAAAATAATCTTCCTCGACCACATCAAGGATTTATAACCACCCTCCCATCTTTTTCTTCTATTACTGTTTCTGTGTATTTGTTTTTGTTCTGGTATTATATAAATCTTATCCTTGGGCTTCATTTTGGCAGGATTCTTTTTTTTTTTTTTCTTCTCATTTACTTTTGTCAGTCTTTTTGTTTGTCTGTTTTTGTTTGTATACCTTATAAATCTTACCTTTGGGGCCCATTCTGGCTAGGTCTGGGTCTTTTTCTTCTTCTTGTTTTTCATGTCTCTCTCTTTCTCTCTCTCTTTTCTTTTTTCTTTCTTTTTGGTGGTAACTTCCAGTCGCTCAGAATGTTCCAGGGTACACCTTGCCTGGATCACATTTGATATATTCAGCTACACATCTCCTCAAACACCTCTCAGCAAAATGACTACAAGGAGAAATGCCCAACAGAGGAAAAATTCAGAGACTGTGCCCTTTCCATCAGAGCTGCTGGATATGGACATAAACAGTATGTTGGAAAGGGAATTCAGGATAAGAATTATCCAGCCAATGACGAGGTTGGAGAAAACCATTAATGACAACATGGAATCTAATAGGGCAGAAGTGAAAGCCACCAAGGAAGAAGTTAAAAATGCTATCAATGAGATCCAATCTAATCTAAATTCTCTAACACCTAGGGTAGCTAAGGCAGATAGAATTAGTGATCTAGAGGACAAAATGATAGAGAAAAAGGAGGAGGAAGAGGCCTGGGGCAAACAGCTTACAAGCCATGAAAACAGAATTAGGGAAATAAATGACACCATGAAATGTTCCAACATCAGAATTATTGGGATACCTAAGAGGGAGGAGAAAGAAAGAAGACTAGAAGATATAGTTGAAGAAATTCTCCATGAAAATATTCCCAATCGGGGGAAAGGAACCAGTGTTCGTGTTCTAGAGGCAGAAAGATTTCCCCCCAAGATCATAGAATCTAGAGACCTTGACACCTGATTATTAAACTGATGAATCATAATTTTAGACAGAAGCTCTTGAGAGTAGCTAGTGGGAAGAGATTCCTTCCGTACAGAGGAAGGTCCATCAGAATAACATCAGACCTGTCCACAGAAACCTGGCAAGCCAGAAGAGGCTGGCAAGACTTATTCAGGGCACTAAATGAGAAGAACATGCATCCAAGAATACTTTATCCAGCTAGGCTGACATTCAAAATGGATGGAGAGATAAAGAGCTTCTAAGACTGGCAAGGTTTAAAGGAGTATATGACCACCAAGCCAGCACTACAAGAAATATTAAGGGGTGGGGGCACTATAAAAGAAGAAAAACCCAAGAGTGTCCTAGAACTGAAATTTACAGAGACAATATTTAGAAACAAGGACTTCACAGGCAACAGGATGTCAATAAAAATGTATTATTTTGATAATCACTATCAATGTGAATGGCCTAAACACTCCCATAAAACAGCACAGGGTTGCAGATTGAATTAAATGACAGGACCCGTCCATATGTTGTCTACAAGAGACCCATTTTGGACTTAAGGATACATCCAGACTGAACTGAAGGGATGGAGAAGCATCTTTCATGCCAGTGGACCTCAAAAGAAAGCTGGAGTAGTGATTCTCATATCAGATAAATTAGATTTTAAACTAAAGACTATAGTCAGAGATACAGAAGGACACTACTTCATTCTTAAAGGGTCTATCCACCAAGAAGATCTAACAATTGTAAATATTTATGCCCCCAATATGGGAGCAGCCAACTACATAAGACAACCATTAATCAAGATAAAGAGTCATATTTATATGAATGCATTAATAGTAGGGGATCTTAACACACCTCTCTCAGTAATAGATCATCCAAGCAAAAAATCAATAAAGAAACAAGAACATTGAATGACACATTGGACCAGATGGACCTCATAGATATATACAGAACACTACATGACTACTGATTCTTCTCAAGCTCACATGGAACTTTCTCCAGAATAGACCACATACTGGGTCACAAATCAGGGTTCAACCAATACCAAAGATTGAGATTATTCCCTGCATATTCTTAGACCACAATGCTTTGAAACTGGAACTCAGCCACAAGATAAAGGTTGGAAAGAATACAACGCTTGGAAGCTAAAGATCACCTGGCTTAAGAATGTTTGGATCAGCCAGGAAATCAAACAACTTAAACAATTCATGGAAACCAATGAGAATGAAGACACTTTGATCCAAAACCTATGGGATATGGTAAGACGGTTCTAAGAGGGAAATACATAGCCATCCAAGCCTCCCTCAAAAAATTAAAAAACCCAAATATACCAGCTCTCTTTATACCTTAAAGAACTGGAGAATCAACAACAAATTAAGCAAACTCCACACACAAAAAGGGAAATAATCAAGATTAGAGCAGAGATCAATGAGATAGAAACTAGGCATATAGCAGAAAACATCAATGAAACTAGAAGCTGGTTTTTAAAAGAATCAATAAGATCAATAAACTAATCCAAAAGAAAAGAGAGAGCCTCAAATTAATAAAATTATGAATGAAAAGGGAGAGATCATGACTAACACCAAGGAAATAGAAACATCAGAAATTATTATCCACAGTTGTATGTCAATAAGTTAAGCAACCTAGATAAAATGGATGCATTCCTTGAAACCTATAAACTTCTAAAACTGAATCAGGAAGAAACTGACAATCCGAATAAACCAATATCTACTAACGAGATTGAAGCAGTGATTAAAAAAACTCCCAAGGTTTTTGGAGCCCAGGATCTGATAGATTCCCTGGAGAATTCTACCAAACATTCAAAGAAGAAATAATACATGTTCTCCTAAAACTGTTTCAAAAATTAGAAACAGAAGAAAAATTTACAGACTTTTCTTATGAAGCCAATATTACCCTGATCCCCAAACCAGGCAAAGACCCCACTAAAAAGAATTTCAGACCAATATCCCTAATGAATGTGGATGCTAAGATTCTCAACAAGATCCTAGCTAACAGGATCCAACAATACATTGAAAAGATTATCCACCGTGACCAGATGGGATTTATCCCGGGGATACAAGGGTGGTTGAATATTCGCAACTCAATCAATGTGATAGAGCAAATCAATAAGAGAAGAGAGAGAAACCACATGGTCCTCTCCATTGATGCAGAAAAAGCATTTTACAAGATACAGCATTCATTCCTGATTAAAACGATTCAAAGTATAGGAATAGAGGGAACATTCCTCAACTTCATAAAATCTATCTATGAAAAACCCACAGTGAATATCATCCTCAATGGGGAAAGCTACAGACTTCCTTTTGAGATCAGGAACACGACAAGGATGCCCACTCTCCCCACTATTGTTCAACATATTAATAGAAGTCCTAGCAACAACAATGAGACAACAAAAAGAAATAAAAGGTATTCAAATTGGCAGTGAAGAAGTCAAACTCTCTCTCTTTGCAGATGACATGATACTTGATATGGACAACTTAAAACACTCCACCCCAAACTACTAGAACTCATAACAGCACTTTAGTAATGTGGCAGGATACAAAATCAATGTACAGAAATCAGTTCTTTCTTATACACTAACAATGAATATATAGAAAGGGAAATTAGAGAATCAATTCCATTTTCTATAGCACCAAGAACCATAAGATACCTCGGAATAAACCTAACCGAAGAGGTAAAGGATCTATACCCAAGGAACTACAGAACACTCATGAAAGAAATCGAAGAAGACACAGAAAGATGGAAGAGCATTCCATGCTCATGGATTGGGAGAATAAACATTGTTAAAGTGTCTATACTGCCTAGAGCAATCTATGCTTTCAATGCCATCCTGATCAAAATTCCACTGGCATTTTTCAAAAAGCCTGAACAAATAATCCCAAAATTTGTACGGAACCAGAAGAGACCCCAAATTGCTAAGAAGGAGTTGAAAAAGAAAAACAAAACTGGGGGCATCACATTGCTTGATTTCAAGCTTCACTACAAAGCTGTGATCACCAAAACAGCATGGTACTGGCACAAAAACAGACACATAGACCAGTGGGACAGAGTAGAGAGGCCAGATACGGACCCTCAACTCTGTGGTCAAATAATCTTCAACAAAGCAGGAAAAAAATATACAGTGGAAAAAAGACAGTCTCTTCAATAAATGGTGCTGGGAAAATTGGACAGCTACATGTAGAAGAATGAAACTCGCCATTCTCTTACACCATACACAAAGATAAACTTGAAATGGATAAACGGCCTCAACATGAGACAGGAATCTGTCAAAATCCTAGAGGAGAACACAGGCAGTAATCTCTTCGACATCAGCCACAGCAGCTTCTTTCAAGATATGTCTCCAAAGGCAAAGGGAACAAGAGTGAAAATGAACTTTTGGGACTTCATCAAGATCAAAAGCTTCTGCACAGCAAAGGAAACAGTCAACAAAACAAAGAGGCAACCCACGGAATGGGAGAAAATATTCACAAATGACACTACAGACAAAGGGCTTATATCCAAGATCTATAAAGAACTCCCCCAACTCAACACACACAAAACAGATAATCACGTCAAAAAAATGGGCAGAAGACATGAACAAACACTTCTCCAAAGAAGACATACAAATGGTTAACAGACACATGAAAAGAAATGTTCATCATCATTAGCCATCAGGGAGATTCAAATCAAAACCACATGGAGATACCACCTTACACCAGTTAGAATGGTCAAAATCAACAAGACAGTAAACAACAAATGTTGGAGAGGATGTGGAGAAAGAGGAACCCTCTCACACTGTTGGTGGGGATGCAAGTTGGTGCAGCCACTTTGGAAAGCAGTGTGGAGATTCATTAAGAAATTAAAAATAGAGCTACCTTATGATCTTGCAATTGCATGACTGGGTAGTAACACATTTTTTTTTAAAGGTCTATTGTGTAGTTAATTTTCCATCTTGCCTGACTGCATGACAAGCAAATGGCTAAACCTAAATATTTCTATGCTTTATGCCCCTTTTAGCACTTTCCTTGCCACAATACTATGTCACTTAAGTTTTATGTGCAGAAGGAATCAGAAAAGTTGGGAATGTATACATTATATTCTAGGACAGTCTATTTTATCAGAAGAAGAAATGGCGCCTTGATCACTTTCCAAGTTTACTTTGAATATTAGACAATAAATTAATAGTGAACAAGGGAATGAATAAATTAACCCAAAGCCAGTTCCTGCTTCACTACTTAAGAGATATATATCAGTATGTCATTTAACCATAATATATCGTTTCTTCTTCTAGTATAGAATGCTAATATGAAGTTGCTTAAAACTATTTAAGTGAATTTTAATAAAAGTTATTTTGTGGGGAAATGTGTGATTATTGGTTTTTTGTGTAAATACTGATTTGAAGGATAAAATATGATACTCTTCTCTTTTTTTCCCTTTTTACTTCCTTTATCTGTGTCAGTATCAATATAATGTAATCCAACACAACCAATCTTATTAGAGGACTGGAACTATGAAGTATCATATGCTAGTAACTGGGTAAATAAAGCCTGTCTCTTTAAAGTGTAAAATTTCAGAGTGTTTTGGTGGTTTACAGGAACTATGAAGTATCATATGCTAGTAACTGGGTAAATAAAGCCTGTCTCTTTAAAGTGTAAAATTTCAGAGTGCTTTGGTGGTTTACAGGTTTTAATGCTACTTCCAGTAAGTCTCTTTGCTTAAGAGAAAAAAATTGATTTTCTAATATATGTCAAATATCCTGTTCAGAGTTGAAACCCAGTTGAAAATGACAGTAGCTATGAAAAGCTGAAAAGAATGTGGGTGAGAGAGAACAGAATTTACTTTACCTTGAAAATAGATTTATATAGAATGGTATAAAAAACCATACCTCTGTCAGAAAGTTCTAAATATGGATCAAAGGGATGAAAGTATAAAAAAATCAAACTTTGCTTGCCAAAGATTAGGAACTGGTTATCAAATACATTTTGTCCAAGCTGGTTAAAAGGTACTGGAAAAAAATCCTTGCTCTTTGAGAAATTATAATTTTGTATTTCTTTTTCATTAGAAGCAGTAAAATAAATTTTTTTTTATAAATCTTCCATTTAAAAATTAAGTTAACTTTCTACTTATGTACTTCAACTGCTTTTATGAATAAACTGACTATTCGAGTGCCTAGGCTGTGAAGTGGTTATGAGCACTAGTTTTAAGGTCAAGTAGGACTTTGTTTTGAATCCTTGCTCTGTTATGTCTTGATGTTTAACAAGTAAGTTATCTGAGCACTCAATGCCTCAGTAATATAATTATAATAATACCCCCTTCTCAACAACTGCTTTAAGAATACAAAGAGGAGGGGTGCCTGGGTGGCTCAGTGGGTTAAGCTTCTGCCTTCTGCTCAGGTCATAATCCCAGAGTCCTGGGATCAAGCCCCACATTGGGCTCTCTGCTCAGCAGGTAGCCTGCTTCCTCCTCTCTCTCTGCCTACTTGTGATCTCTGTCTGTCAAATAAATAAACAAAATTAAAAAAAAAAAAAGATTCTCTCTCCCTCTCCCTCCTCTCTCCACTGGCACATGACTGTGCTCTCTCTTAAAAAAAAAAAAAAAGAATACAAAGAGGAGGGGGAGGAGTCAAGATGGCAGAGAAGTAACAGGCTGAGATGACATCAGGTAGCAGGAGATCAGCTAGATAGCTTATCAAACCATTCCGAACACCTACAAATCCAACAGGAGATCAGAGAGAAGAGCAACAATTATAGAAACAGAAAATCGATCACTTTCTGAAAGGTAGGACCGGCAGAGAAGTGAATCCAAAGCGACAGGACAATAGACCATGAGGGGGAGGGGCCGGCTCCCGGCAAGCGGCAGAACAACAGAGCACAAAATCAGGACTTTTAAAAGTCTGCTCCACTGAGGGACATTGCTCCAGAGGCTAAACCGGGGTGAAGCCCAAGTGGGGGCAGCATGGCCCCAGGTCCCTCAGGGTCACAGAAGGATCGGGGGTGTCTGAGTGTCATGGAGCTCACAGGTATTAGAGTGGGGAAGCTGACTACAGAGACAGAGCCAAGGAATGAGCTCTCAGCTTGGGGTCACCTTGAACCAAAATCCGTGGTGCAGGCCACTGCTCTGTGATTGGGGTCCCCACAAGATCCAGGGAGATCCCTGTTGTAAAAGCTCAGGGATTTGCAGGGTTCAGAGACTCCAGGTGGAGCTGTGTGCCAGAGACAGAGAAGCTTGTTCACAGGCTGGGTGAGCTCAGAGTGCAGCCGGAGGCCAGGGAGATGGGAGTGCTTGGGCGCTTTTCTCTGAGGGTGCACTGAGGAGTGGGGCCCTAGCTTGGCTCCTCCAGGCCGGAGGTTGGGAGGCCGCCATTTTCATTCCCATCCTCCAGAACTCTACAGGAAGCATTCAGGGAACAAAAGCTCCCCAAAGTGAACCCGAGCGGATTACTTAGCCTGGTCCCTGGTAACGGTGGTGCAATTCTGCCTCAGGCAAAGACACTTGAGAATCATTACAACAGAGCCCTCCCCCAGAAGATCAACAAGAAATCAAGGCAAGACCAAGTTCACTTACCAAGGAGAGCAGCAGAATTCCAGAGGAGGAGAATGCAAAGCACGGAATTCAAGGCTTTCTCCCCATGATTCTTAAGTCTTGCAAAGTTAATAAACTTTTTTAATTTATTTTTTTCTTCTATTAATTTTTTTAAACTTTTACCCTTTCCTCTATTAACGTTTTTTTAACTTGTTTATCTTAACAATATCTTTCATAAAAAAATCTTTTTTGAACATTCATTTTTATACTCATATTTTATACTTCATTGTATCTAACTTTAGTTTTTGTATACACATAGGGGTTTTTTCTTCTAAAAAATTTTGGGGTAGAACTTCTTCTAATAGATCAAAATACACCCTAAGTCTACCACCGGGCTTTTTCTAGTCTCCAGCCTGAGCAAATTCTCTCCACTTTCTTTTTCTTTATTCTCCCAACCAACTTACCTTATCAACTCCTTTTCTAGAAATTAAATTTTTTTTCATCTTTATAGTCATATTTCATCTCTTCATTGTGTTTACCCTTATATATGTTTTTAATTCTTTAAAATTTTGGGAGGTGGTTTCTTCTAAGAGACCAAAATACTCCCAAAACTAAGTGGGTGACCCTGTTCTAGTTACTATACTAGTCTAATATATATATATATTTTCTTTTTTATATTTTTTCTTTATTTGTTTTCTTTTTTTAATTTTTTTCCTGAACTTCTTTTTACCCTCCCCCTGCCCCCCCACAATTTGGAGTCTCTTCTGATTTGGTTAAAGCACATTTTCCTGGGGTCTTTACCACCCTTTTAGTATTTTATTTGCTCCTTCATATACTCTTATCTGGACAAAATGACAAGGTGGAAAAACTCACCACAAGAAAAAGAACAAGAGGCAATACCGACGACTAGGGACCTAATCAATACAGACATTGGTAATATGTCAGATCTAAGTTCAAAATGAAAATTCTCAAGGTTCTAGCCAGGCTTGAAAAGGCATGGAAGATATTAGAGAAACCCTGTCCAGAGAAATAAAATCCCTTTCTGGAGAAATAAAAGAAGTAAAATCTAAACAAGTTGAAATTTAAAAAAGCTATTAATGAGGTGCAATAAAAAAATGGAGGTTCTTACAGCTAGGATAAATGAGGCAGAACAAAGAACTAGTGATATAGAAGACCAAATGACAGAGATTAAAGAAGCTGAGCAAAAGAGAGACAAACAACTACTGGATCATGAGGGGAGAATTTGAGAGATAAGTGATACCATAAGACGAAATAGTATTAGAATAATTGGGATTCCAGAAGAAGAAGAGAGAGAGGTGAGCAGAAGGTATATTGGAGAGAATTATTGTAGAGAATTTCCTTAATATGGCAAAGGGAACAAGCATCAAAATCCAGGAGGTACAGAGAACCCCCCTCAAAATCAATAAGAATAGGTCCACACCCCATCATCTAATAGTAAAATTTACAAGTCTTAGCGACAAAGAGAAAATCCTGAGAGCAGCCTGGGAAAAGAAATCTGTAACATACAATGGTAAAAATATTAGATTGGCAGTAGACTTATCCACAGAGACCTGGCAGGCCAGAAAGAACTGGCATGATATATTCAGAGCACTAAACGAGAAAAATGTGCAGCCAAGAGTACCATATCCTGCTAGGTTATCATTGAAAATAGAAGGAGAGATAAAAAGCTTCCAGGACAAACAAAAACTGAAAGAATTTGCAAACACCAAACCAGCTCTACAGGAAATATTGAAAGGGGTCCTCCAAGCAAAAGAGACCCTAAAAGTAGTAGATCAGAAAGGAACAGAGACAATATACAGTAACAGTCACCATACAGGCAATACAATGGCACTAAATTCGTATCTCTCAATAGTTACCCTGAATGTAAATGGGCTAAATGCCCCAATCAAAGGACACAGGGTATCACAATGGATTAAAAAAAAAAAAATCAATATGCTACCTACAAGAAACTATTTTAGACCCGAAGACACCTCCAGATTTAATGTAAAAGGGTGGAAAACAATGTACCATGCTAATGGACATCAAAAGAAAGCTGGGGTGGCAATCCTTATATCAGATCAATTAGATTTTAAGCCAAAGACTATAATAAGAGATGAGGAAGAACACTATATCATACTTAAAGGGTCTGTCCAACAAGAAGATCTAACAATTTTAAATATCTATCCCCCTAACATGGGAACACTCAGCTATATAAACCAATTAATAACAAAATGAAAGAAGCACATTGACAATAATACAACAATAGTAGGGTTCTTTTTATTTTTTTTTTTTTTTAACAGTAGGGTTCTTTAACACTCCCTTCACTGAAATGCACAGATCATCCAAGCAAAAGATCAACAAGGAAATAAAGGCCTTAAATGACACACTGGACCAGACAGACATCACAGATAGATTCAGAACATTCCATCCCAAAGCAACAGAATACACATTCTTCTCTAGTGCACATGGAACATTCTCCAGAATAGATCACATCCTGGGTCATAAATCAGGTCTCAACTGGTATCAAAAGATTGGAATCATTCCCTGCATATTTTCAGAGCACAATGCTCTGAAGCTAGAACTCTATCACAAGAGGTAATTTGGAAAGAACCCAATACATGGAGGCTAAGGAGCCTCCTTCTAAAGAATGAGTAGGTCAACCAGGAAATTAAAGAAGAATTGAAAAAATTCATGGAAACAAATGGAAATGAAAACACAAGTGTTCAAAATCTGTGGGACACAGCAAAGGCAGTCCTGAGAGGAAAATATATAGCGGTACAAGCCTTTCTCAAGAAACAAGAAAAGTCTGAAATACACAACCTAACCCTACACCTAAAGAAGCTAGAGAAAGAACAACAAAGAAAGCATAATCCCAGCAGGAGAAGAGAAATAATAAAGATCAGAGCAGAAATCAATGAAATAGAAACAAACAAACAAACAAAAAAAATAGACCAAATCAACAAAACTAGGAGCTGGTTCTTTGAAAGAATTAATAAGATTGATAAATCCCTGGCCAGACTTATCAAAAAGAAAAGAGAAAGGACTCAAATAAATAAAATTGTGAATGAAGGAGGAGAAATCACAACCAACACCAAAGAAATACAAACAATTAAAATAACATATTATGAACAACTCTATACCAACAAATTTGACAATCTGGAAGAAATGGATGCATTCCTAGAGACATATAAACTACCACAACTGAATCAGGAAGAAATAGAAAACCTGAACAGACCCATAACCAGTAAGGAGATTGAATCAGTCATCACAAATCTCCAAACAAACAAAAGCCCAGGTCCAGACAGCTTTCTAGGGGAATTCTACCAAACATTTAAAGAAGAATTAATTCTTATTCTCCTGAAACTGTTCCAAAAAATAGAAATGGAAGGAAAACTTCCAAACTCATTCTATGAGGCCAGCATCACCTTGATCCTAAAACCAGACAAGGATCCCATCAAAAAAAGAGAATCACAGAACAATATCCTCGATGAACACAGATGCAAAAATTCTCACCAAAATACTAGCCAATAGGATCCAACAGTACATTAAAAGGATTATTCACCACGACCAAGTGGGATTTCTTCCAGGGCTGCAAGGTTGATTCCACATCCGCAAATCCATCAATGTGATACAATACATTAATAAAAGAAAGAACAAGAACCATATGATACTCTCAATAGATGCTGAAAAAGCATTTGGCAAAGTATAGCATCCCTTTCTGACCAAAACTCTTCAAAGTGTAGGGATAGAGGGCACATACCTCAATATTATCAAAGCCATCTGTGAAAAACCCACAGCAAATATCATTCTCAATGGAGAAAAACTGAGAGCTTTTCCTCTAAGGTCAGGAACAAGGCAGGGATGTCCATTATCACCACTGCTATTCAACATAGTACTAGAAGTCCTATCCTCGGCAATCAGACAACAAAAAGAAATTAATGGCATCCAAATCAGCAAAGAAGTAGTCAAACTATCACTCTTTGTAGATGATATGATACTGTATTTGGAAAACCCAAAAGACTCCACTCCAAACCTGCTAGAACTTGTATAGGAATTCAGTAAAGTGTCAGGATATAAAATCAATGCACAGAAATCAGTTGCATTTCTTTACACCAACAAGACAGAAGAAAGGGAAATTAAGGAGTCAATCCCATTTACAATTGCACCCAAAACCATAAGATACCTAGGAATAAACCTAACCAAAGAGGCAAAGAATCTGACCTCTGAAAACTCTAAAGTACTCATGAAAGAAATTGAGGAAGACACAAAGAAATGGAAAAATGTTCCATGCTCATGGATTGGAAGAACAAACATTGTGAAAATGTCTATTCTACCTAAAGCAATCTACACATTTAATTCAATCCCTATCAAAATGTCATCCATTTTTTTCACATAAATGGAACAAAGAATCCTAAAATTTATATGGAACCAGAAAAGACCTCGAATAGCAAAAGGAATATTGAGAAAGAAAGCCAAAGTTCGTGGCATCACAATTCCAGACTTCAAGCTCTATTACAAAGCTGTCATCGTCAAGACAGTATGGTACTGGCACAAAAACAGACACATAGATAATGGAACAGAATAGAGAGCCCAGAAATGGACCCTCAACTCTATGGTCAACTAATCTTCGACAAAGCAGGAAAGAATATCCAATGGAAAAAGACAGTCTTCAACAAATGGTGTTGGGAAAATTGGACAGCCACATGCAGAAAAATGAAATAGGACCATTTCCTTACACCACACATGAAAATAGACTCAAAATGGATGAAAGACCTCAATATGAAAAAGGAATCCATCAAATTCCTTGAGGAGAACACAGGCAGCAACCTCTTCGACCTCAGCCACAGCAACTTCTTCCTACATACATCGCCAAAGGCAAGGGAAGCAAGGGAAACTTGAACTATTGGGACTTCATCAAGATCAAAAGCTTTCGAACAGCAAAGGAAACAGTTAACAAAACCAAAAGACAACCGACAGAATGGGAGAAGATATTTGCAAACAACATATCAGATAAAGGGCTAGTATCCAAAATCTATAAAGAGCTTAGCAAACTCAACACCCAAAGAACAAATAATCCAATCAAGAAATGGGCAGAAGACATGAACAGACATTTCTGCAAAGAAGACATCCAGATGGCCAACAGACACATGAAAAAGTGTTCCACGTAACTCAGCATCAGGGAAATACAAATCAAAACCACAATGAGATACCACCTCACACCATTCAGACTGGCTAAAATTAACAAGTCAGGAAATGACAGATGCTGGTGAGGATGCGGAGAAAGGGGAACCCTCCTACACTGTTGGTGGGCATGCAAGCTGGTGCAGCCATTCTGGAAAACAGCATGGAGGTTTCTCAAAAAGTTGAAAATAGAGCTACCCTATGACCCAGCAATTGCACTACTGGGTATTTACCCTAAAGATAGAAACGTAGTGATCCGAAGGGGCATGTGCACCCGAATGTTTTTAGCAGCAATGTCCACAATAGCCAAACTATGGAAAGAACCTAGATGTCCATCAATAGATGAACGGATAAAGAAGAGGTGGTATGTATATGTATGTATATATATATATATGTATATATACATACACACACACACATACATACACACAATGGAATACTATGCAGCCCTCAAAAGAAATGAAATCTTGCCATTTGCGATGACGTGGGTGGAACTAGAGGGTATTATGCTTAGCGAAATAAGTCAGTCAGAGAAAGACAACTATCATATGATCTCCCAGATATGAGAAAGTGGAGATGCAACGTGGGGGGTTTGGGGGGTAGGAAGGAAGGCTAACAAAGCATGAAAGACTCTTAATCTCACAAAACAAACGGAGGGTTGCTGGGGGGAGGGGGGCAGGGAGAGGGTTATGGGGTTATGGACATTGGGGTGGGTACCTGTACCCCTGAAGCTAATAATACATTATATGTTTATAATACAGAAAAAAAATTTAAAAATTAAAAAAAAAAATACAAAGAGATGTTAATGCAAAACATGTAGCAGAGTACCTGGCAAATATTAAGTGTAGTAGCATTCATCATTTGTCATCAAGGATAAATATGATGGTGGTGATTACATGGTACACACACACACACACACACACACACACACACACACATACTCTATAGCATAAAAGTCACAAAATATTAAAGTGTGTGTGTGTATGTGTGTGTGTGTGTCTATGGGTGTGATATCAAGTTGGTACCTGATATCAACAGAGTCATCTTCACCTAGATGGTGCTTTACAGTTCCTTTATCAAGAAGGACAAACACTGCTGCAGTACAGCTAGCAGCATTTTATCCTATATTAGAAAACAGTGACTTTAGGGCACCTGGGTTGGTCAGTCGGTTAACCGTCTTCTTTGGCTCAGATCATGATCCCAGGGTCCTAGGATTGGAGCCACATATCAGGCTCTAGGCTCAGGGGGAGCCTGCTTCTTCCTCTCCCTCTGCTGCTCCCCCTGCTTGTGCTCTCTCTGTCAAATAAATAAATAAAATCTTTAAAAAAAAAAAAAAGTGACTTTACTGATTGAGCACTTACTTTGTGTTAACTTATGTTTTAAGAGGCTTAAAACTTTAAATTATGATTCTCTCAATAAACAAACAGAATAAGTTATTTTTGATATCTCTGTTCACAAGCAGAAAAACCGAGACCCTGGACAGTTTAAAAATGTGCACAAAAGGGGGCCTGGGTGGCTCAGTGCTTTAAGCCTCTGCCTTCGGCTCAGGGTCCTGGGATGGAGCCCCACATAGGGCTCTCTGTTCAGCAGGGAGTCTGCTTCCCCCTCTCTTTGTCTGCCTCTCTGCCTATTTGCGATCTCTCTTTGTCAAATAAATAAAATCTTTAAAATAAATAAATAAAAATATGCACAAAGTTGCAATTGGAGTGCAGGGATTACATCATATGCTTTATGGCTCCCAGCCTGTATTATTATTCTCTATTGCTTTGGATGGGGCAATTAGAAATTTTAACCCTTGAGAATTTCAATATCAGTAGGAATCAGAAGCACTCTGATTTTCATCAAATGATATTTTACCTGCATTCTTTTTATAAGGAGGCATATAAAAACTGAATATTGTGCATTTCCAAGACAGTGCATTTGAAAAGAATTAGTAAATACTGTTAAAGAAATGTTATGGCCAGCCACTCTCCATTTTCTCTTTCAAAAAGCGTGCAGGGATCTACAATTGAGCAATAATTTCAGAACATAAAGAGGGACAATCAAGTTTTCTGGCTTTTACCTCATATAGCTGCCCAAGAGGCCTGTTTCAACCACACAGGCTCAATCATAAGCAGTGGAAAATAAACTGATATTAAGGATAAAATAATAGATTTTAAAAAACTTTTGATCATCTGTAGGGCTTACAGAAATGATTGGAGAATTCCTAAAGGGATTTCCAAGGCTTGAATTCTGAGGATAAAGCTGAGCTGAGGATCATCAGCTGGGCACTTCAGGACTGTTTGTGCTTCTGTGTAAAGTTAAATTATTGATCTAAATTCTTCATGACTCTTATCCCTTAACTACTGACATTTCAAGAGAATAGAGTATTAAGTCAATGTCATTTTCATTATTATACACATTACACAAGAATTTATGATTTTTTAAAAAATTTTATTTAAAAATGCTTCTTCCTACATTTAATAAATTTCAGTTAACTTAGCTATACATAGTTAATCTATTTTCAGTTAGTATTTTTCACTCATGGAAATAGAAAAAAATATATGAAGTCATCTATTATATGACAGACTATCTACTGACCGGTGATTATTGTTTTGAACTTGTGAAATATTTGGGAAAATTTGTAAAGTGCTCGTTGGTTTTCTGAATACCTCATTATGAACAAAGACTGTTATTTATGTCAGAGTGGTCCAATAAGAACAGCTGCAATCTAAACATCAAAAGAATAGTGTACTAGTTTTCATCACCTGAACTCCACAATATCAGAAAGACTATTTTTGGAATTTCTTTGCTTGTTTTTAATCTTTAAATTTAAGATTGTATTATGTAATTTTTTAGATTGAAAATCAAATAATAAAGGGAGACTTTCAACTTCCAAGAGGGATTTTTAGCTAGCATAGGATCAGCTCTCCCACAAAAACCACTAGAAAAATGTAATTAAAACACAGAAGTCAACTGGCTTAAGGCAGTAGAGAGCTCCAAAGGCAAGGAGGCCCCAGAGAGGTAAGACTCCAGAGTGGGGAGAACCTGTGTGAGGTGCACTTTGATAGCCTTTTACCTGCATGCATGTGGCAATTGCAGGTATGAACTAGTAAATATTGTTAAAGAAATGTGGCCAGCCACTCTTCATTTTCCCTTTCAAAAAAGCATTCAGGGATTTACAATTGAGCAATAATTTCAGAACATAAAAAGAGACAATTGAGTTTTCTGGCTTTTTCTCAAATGGTTGCCTCAATGACCTGTTTCTACCACAAAGGTCTAAACTCAAGCAAGGCAGAATAATACCCCTGGAAACCTGTAAAAGGGCATTGAGGTTGCAGATGCATTTAAGGTTGGAAATCAGCTAACCTCAAGATATAGAGATTATCCTGGATTATCCAGGAGGGCCCAACTTAATTGCCTGAGTCCTTAAAAGTGAAAAGCCTTTCTGGATATGGTCAAAAAGGAAGGAAAAATAGTAGAAGTGTCACAGAGATGCTATAAGGCTGAGCCTGAAGACAGAGGAAGGTTGCAACAAGTTAAAAGATGCAAGCACCCTCTCTAGAAGCTGCAGTATCAGAAGTACAGTTAAAAAGCATCACATAAAAAGACATCTTAATAAATGGCCCTGTCACCATAGGTTTGTTCAAACCATGAAATCAGGCATTTTAATTTTAATTTAATTTTAAAATTTTTAACTGAAATATAGTTGACTCACAACATTACATTGGTTTCAGGTGTACAGCACAGTGATTTGACAAGTCATATGTTATACTACACAAGTATACCCACCATCGGTCACCAATACAACGCTATTACAGTATCACTGACTATATTCCCCGTGATGTGACTTATTCCCCATGACTTATCCATTCCACAACTGGAAGTGTGTATCTCCCCAAATTAGACATTTTAAAATCCTCTGTGCTCCCCTACCTCCAAATCTAATTCATCAATACACCCTATCAACTCCAGCTCTAAAATAAAGCTGGAAAATGTACACTTCTCTTCTCCACTACTTTTACCTTAGGTCACACAAACACCACCTAATGCTCAGCATACTCCTATAGCCCCCTAGCTAGTTTCTGCACTTCCCTTCTCTCTACCTAGAAATAATTTCTACATACAGTTGCCAAAGTAAGTAGTCAAACATAGTAATTAGATCGTGGTCCCTCGCTGCTTAACATTACTCAGTGGATTCCCAATTATACTTAGAAATATCAAAGACAAATAGACAGAAACTTAAACAACAAAAAAATCTTTTTTCCCTGTCTTACAAAATATGTGATATAGCACTGCCCACCTCTTATCACATAACTTTCCCTTCTTACACTATGCTCTAGCCACTTGCCTTTAGATCCCTCTGCTTCTGCTAAGATTGTTCCAAAATTTACGGTAGCCATTCTTGCAACCTGCAATGTTCTTCTACTTGTTACCATCTGGCTTTCTCTTGTCATTTGGAATTCAATATAAACAGTAAGGTTTTAAAAAGGCCTTTCCCCAGCATCAAACCTGTTGAATCATCTATTCAATAACTACCATATTCCCCTATTTTAATTTTCCACACAACCATTATATAATATTTTACTATATATATTTATCTTATTTTTTATCTCCTGTCACAAGAATGTAAAGTTACAAAAAGACTGTGTGTGTAGTAAACCAGTATCCCAGGTGCCTAGAGTGTAATGGGATTACAGTATCAAAAATTCAAGAAATATTTGTTACATGTATCATTGAATATAAAGGCACAGAAATATTTTTAGGTGTTTTTGGTAAACTATTTGTTTTAAAATTTAAAGTGAAAATTATAACATATGAGAGGAAGAGAAAATAAATATGAATAGGTCAAGCAGTGATAGATCATGAAGGATACATATATAATACTTCCTCCTACTTAAAAACTAAGGCTTTCCAAATCAATAGTATAGAGTTGTTTTCAGTAAACGTTAGAGGAGAGACATTATAAAAGTTTTTATTTTCTTTTATTACTTTAAAAATATATTCTGGTATAATGTACATATTGTTAAAGTTCACAAATCTTAAGGGAATAATTTGATCAATTTTTAAATACACAAAATTGAGCCATAAGCCAGATCAATACAGATACCCCTTTCGGCACCCTAGAAGGCTATCTTCTGTCCCATCCAAATCAACAGTCCCCTTCAAACTTAGCATCTATTTGATCACGGTCACAAATTAGTTTTTTGGGTGGAATCATTGAATTTTATGATCTTAATATTTGTGAAGAATACTGGTCAGATATCTGGTAGATGCCCCCTTCATTTGGGTTTCTGTAATGGTTTCTGAGTTCCCCTTCTCTGTGCATGATAACAAGGGGACATGATATCAATGTATTATTACTAGTGATGTTAAACTTTCCAAATTCTATACTGTGCATATATTATTTTCCCTTTTTAACTAATAATTATTTATTTGGGGGGATATACTTTGGGCCTATACAAAAAGCCTTAACTGAACACAAAATGGTTTTAGTAGCCATCAGTGGATCTTGTCAGCAGTGATTATTACTATAGTATTCTAATGATAGTTTTCTATTTTACTCATTTCCTTTATACTTGTTAAAATTATCCTTCAAAAAAGATTACTACCTCTCCTCCCCATTCAGAATATATAAAAAATTTAAAGATATTCATTTCATTTATTAAGATATAATCCAATATTAAGGTTATCTATTTTGCTGCACAAATTGTCATAGCTAGCATTGCCACTTTGACCTCCAGACAGCTCCATGTGTTCTTTCAACATGCCCCCATCCTTTTTTCTTTTTTTACCCTTTATAACAGTTTCTTGGTTTCTGGCAATATAAGAAAAATGATACAGGCTCATCTTGAATTATCCCTACCCCACCCTTAGAATTAACTACTGTCTCAGAGTACACGGAAGTGTCTTTCATTGGAGAATGATATTTAGAAAACAAGATCTGGCACTGGCTATACAATTAATTGCTCCTTGGTGTCACTTCTTTCAGGGCTTCTCAACAGACAGGGCTACTTGAGTTTTATATTGTTATGAATATAATTGAATATAATATGAATATAACAATATATATTGTTATGAGTATCAGTTTACACTGATAAAACATGAGTTTGTATTGATACTTTCAATTCAGTCCAGCACCATAAGATTTGATTTAGCCTTTCCCCATTCCTTACCCATCACTTTGTATTTCCTTCATAGAGAGAAATGTGAGTCTTATTGCCTACAATAATATGTAGATGCATTTGTTCAACACTATTATACATATAAATTAGTTTTAGAAATGTTCACCCATACCTTCTGAAAAACAAATTACCTAAAGCACATTGCATATGATTGTCTTTTGCCTTTAGTATCCTATAAGAACACTGCTTTCCAAAGTTACTTTGGTCAGATCCTTTCTTTGTAAGATTCTTCAAGGCACTATTTGACTTTTTTGAAGTACATTTATGATCATTTGTCACAGTCTCCACTCAACCATAGGTACTGTCACATATTGGTTGATTTAAATAAATATATGTATCAATCAAATTTTACTCTTTATGGTGTGAAGGTACATGAGCTTTGACAAATGCACAAAGCCATGCATCTATGACTACTAGTGTTCACCACTACAGTTATAGAACTGTATGGAACAATTGTTTCATAACAAAACTTCTCATATTGACTCTCTGTAGTCAATCCCTGCCCTTACTTCTCAACCCCAATCACTTACCTTTTTATTCATCCCTATAGTTTTACTTTTCCAAAATGTGACATAAATAAAGTCATACAATACATAGTATTGTATGTTTGAGGTCTGGGTTCTTTCAAGCAAACGTTTTTTAATGTTTTTCCATGTTTTTGTGTAAATCAACAGTTTGTTCTTTTGATGCTATAAGTTAGTATTCTACTGTGAAGTTGTACTACAATTGTTTATTAATTGGTGGAAGGACATCTGTGTTTTTCCCAGTTTCTTGTGATTAAGAATAAATATGATACAAACAACTCTGTCATCATCTTTGGATAAACATATATTTCCATTTCTCATGGAAGATTCCTACTAGTCATGGAATTGTGTCAAATTGCAGTTGTATGTTTAGCTTTCTAAGAAACTGCCAAACTGATTTTCAAAGTTAGCTGGTCCATTTTGTTTTCTTACCAGATAAAAGAGTATTGGGTTATGCAAGAACATGTTGGCCATTATAATTAATTTGGATTTTATTTTAATTGAAATAGAAAGGCACCAAAGCTGTGAAGTATATGACTTACATTTTGGAAAAGTCACTTTGGTTTCTATATTGTCAGGAAAAATTAGATTAGTCAGTAAACTTTCACAAAAATATAGTCAAGAGGTAATAGCATGCACAAAAACCCAAGGAAATACATACTGTCTTTCATATACAAGCACATGCACACACACACACACATACACACACACGCACACACACATCATCTTGTTTCAAAAATAATTTATTTATGGGACTTAAAATAATTTAAAAGTAGTATGTATAACTGAATATTATTCATATTCTCACAAATATATTTAATTACTTACAAGGTATTTGGTGTTATAAGACATTTGGGGATTATTATGGTAATAATGGAGATTACAGTGAATAGAATTATGTTTTTAACCTATGATACTAATGTATATAAATTTATGAAATTAAATATATATCTTCTTGGTCATATTCCCTTGGTAAAATCATATTAGTATTTTCCTAGAAATGTGTAACAAGATAATTATCTAAACTATATTGTAATAATTATTATTGTTTTATATACTTGGAGAAACATTTGGTTCTAGAAATCATTTACCAGAAAATTAAAACTAAACAGATTTTTTAAGAATTTTCTTTCCAAGGAATATTGGCAAGCCTATTAAATGAAAGTCACCAGCGTGCTTTCCATTTTATATTTTATTTGTAGTTTTCTATTTTATGTATTCCACAGAATAAATGGTGACTATTACATGCATGCAGTAATATATCAGAAGAGGAAGAAGAAGTAACCTGACTCATCCCTAAGAATTTAATTTCACTTTTCTCCGAAAGATAAGTTATTCATTGTTTTGTATTTTATGGCTGTTTTACAACATCATGGACTTCTAACTTGGAATCTTTCGATTTTGTATGGTTATTTTGAAAGGAAATAATATATAAATTATGTTTAGGTGGTAAATCAGGTAGCTTCAAATTCCAAAAATAATGACAAATTGACACTTACTCACCTGTTCTCTATTCTAATTTGTTTCAACAATCCCCTTATTTTATAACCTTTTGTTAACATTTCTTCTTGTTTAAAGTAATTCCTATTGTCTTATTCTACAACAGCATATATGTATTTACTATAATTACACTGGGATATGTGAATAGAGTGAAGTAAAGAATTGAAGAAAAATTAGTTTAAGTCTTTCTGCAGAAACAGAATTTTTATTTGACTCAGTTAGGACTATAACCCAACTTTATTTATTCTCTCTTCAGTTAGTATTCCTTAAATCAGCCTATGGGTTTGAGGTATTTAGAAAAAGAGAAACAATAAATTAAATATATTTCAATACAATTTAGATAAAAATTTCCCATTACATAAAGATGACTTGAATATTTCTAATTAAAAACTGATAATATAATTTAAAATACAAAATGTTAGCAAATAACATTTAATAATAATATTAACAAAACGATCTTCGCAATCAATCAGTCTCTCCTGTGTACTGATACACAAATAATAATTTTGAGAATGAATGACAAGTTGTTTTTCCTGTGTCCTCCAACCATGAATCTGTCATGTTTATTCCTGTTCAAAGAGGGTGACAGCAGATGAGAAGAAACTGAATGGCCTTTTAAAAAAATAAAACACACACGACAGATGCCATATGGCTTTCCCCCCCATAACTCTGTTGAATACATTTAGAAAAGAATTTCAAAAAAGGGACTAAAGTGAAAAATTAGTTTAGAAATGACCTTGTATTTCAAAACAAATATACAACAAATGTCACTTAGCATTTAGTAATGTGATATAATCCTAAGCAGTAATTATAAACTAGCTATAAGGTAATAATTTGTGGAGTTGAATAATACAACATTGTATTAATAAATTAAATGTGTTAAAAAAAAAAAGAGGCAGGCATAATGAACAGTATGCTCATTACCCAAATTAAATGTTTTTCAACTATAGAAAATCATATGCTTGCTCGTCTTTTCCTAAATCTGAATTATTTTGAGAGAAGTCCAAGAAATTACACTTTATATTACCACTATAAAAATTAATATCATTTTTAAAGTATAATAAGGTGTAAATTATCATAAAAATGCACAAAACATATTTAATATCATTTAATATGCCATCAAATAGAAAAAGAGGGAAGAGTTTCAATTCATTTTATAAAGTTGGTATTAGTCTGAAACTAGAACCAGAATAAAACAGTAAGTAAAAATTATAGCCCAATAATCCTCATGAATATGGACAAAAAAAATCCTTAACAAAATGTACAAAAAATATATAATTATAATAAGGACATAAACATATATATAATAGGAACTGTTTTATTTTTTCTTTTGAATATATATATATATATTTTTCTTTTTTTTTAATTTAAAAAAATGGTGAGTCCAGGGGTGCCTGGGTGGCTCAGTGGGTTAAGCCCCTGCCTTCAGCTCAGGTGATGGGATCCTGGATCGAGCCCTACATCTGGCTTCCTGCTCAGCGGGGAGCCTGCTTCCCCCTCTCTCTCTGCCTGCCTCTCTGCCTACTTGTGATCTCTGTCTGTCAAATAAATAAATAAAATCTTAAAAAAACAAATGGTGAGTCCATTCTGCTCTCATCAGTTTTTTTCAGTAAATTGGTTGTAGGTTTAGCCAGTAAAATGAAGCAAGCAAAGGAAATAAAATGAATATATATCCAAAAGGAAAAAACAAAACTGTTCCTATTATCATATGACATGTTTTTCTATGTTGGAAATCCTAAAGAATCTAACAATAAATAAAATAAAATTCTACAACTAATAAGTACTTTAGGAAGGTCACAGAACACAAGATAAATACATACAAATCAATTACATTCTATAGGCTAAAAATGAGCTTATAAATACTGAAACATGAAATACAATACAAATGGCTCCCCCAAAATTAAATATTTAGGTACAAACATAGGTTATATATAAACTCTATATGTAAATTATTACAAAACTCTAAAGAAATCAAAGATCTAATTAAAAAAGAGATACTCCATGTTCATAAATTTGAAGATGCAATATTAAGAGGTCCGTTTTCCCAACATGCTCCCTAAAATCTGTGAAATCCTATTCAAAATCCCACAAAAAGTATTGATAGATACTGAAAACTTAAATCTAAAATTACTCTGGAAATGTAAAAGATCTAGAATAGCCAACACGACAGTGAAGAAGAATAAAGCTGGAGGACTCACATTTCAGGATGTATTATATAGTTACAGAAATCAAGACAGCTTGATAGTGAAAAAAGAGCCATCTAGATCAGTGCACCAGAACAGAGAGCCTATAAATAGACCCACACGAATATGGTCAATTGATCTTTGGCACAGGAAAAAAGGCAATTCAATGGAGAAAAGATAATCTTTTTGACAAGATCCAGAGACTTATTGTAACTCAGTTTGGAGATACTGTCCTAGGTGTGTGTCCTAGTAGGAGGCACCTACTAGTATTTTATGTTTGAGATATTAGCAATCACTGATAACCATTACTTAGATTCATCATTTCATTGATAATGAAAAAAATGACAATGGTTTAATTCTGTTATTCTTTCTTAATCTATTAGCTAGGTTCTACTTTAACAGATACTTTTCCTTATTAATAGGTTGATGAAATTCCTAGATGAATTTAAAGATAGATACTTGATTCTTTTTCTTTGTAGCCCATTTTGAAAATATTGATTTGGATGCTTACCATCATCTAGAGGTGAAAATGGGCTGTTTGTTTCATTTTAAAAATACATTATGCCCTCATGGATTTTACATACTAAACCAATTTGTTAAGTACATAATAGTTTTTAATAGCACCCTTAGTTTTCTAATTACAGAATATCCAGCCTCTCTTGGATATTTTCAACTCCAGTCTTAAGATCAACTAATTCACAAATAAGACTTTGTTATTTTATGGGAAATGATACCAGCATTCAAGATAGATGTACCCCTCAAGAAAAGGTTGGTTTTCTGGTAATAAAAGAAAAAAAAGAAAAGAGCAAAAAATCTACTTCTAAAGATCAATTTGTATGAATTTACAATGACACTTCCAATTCCAATTTAATTCTACAGGATTTTCCTCCTTAAACCTATATATCTTTCTTCTTTCTCCCATGCCAAAATCTAAGATCCCAACTACAATAACATATTTATTCATTGATCTCAAAATACATTATATTTACACATATATTACAATTACATCATTATATTACAAGTGATGGCACAATAAATAGACTTGCATACTTCTATTTTTGTAACTTTGAACTAAATTTCCATGAGTGAGATTTCTGGATCAAAATCAAAGACTAAGGGTATCTTCTATATTGGCCAGTTCACTGCACGTGCACACACACACACACACACACACACACCATGTTGTGCACATTAAATATACACAATTTTGTTCATCATACCTCAGTAATGCTGGGGTAAAAAAGAACTATGTAGTTGGAAAAGAGTAGAATATGTTAGTAGCCTTTCCATATAATGTGAATATACTTAAATAATACACAAAATTTGACAAGTGGCCAGTTATTAAAGGTTATTGTTGTATAAGATATGAAACCATATTAATTTTAGAGTCTATTAAATTGTAATTTATCAGTCTATCTTGTACTTTGAATGGATCTTTAACCTATGTTATTATCCAGCATCATGCATTGGTCATTTGGAAAATATCACTTCACTGAGTTATACAAAGCTTTCATACACTAACATAATTGTTATTCAATATAAATAATCATATGTGTTAAAATCAATGATAATCTCATTTTAAGGCAATTTAAGAATTGGTAAGCTCCCAAGTACTCAATGCCATTTATGTTTTCCAAAATTTTAATTTTCACTTTAACGCTCAAATTTTATTACTGGCAACAAATAGTGCCAATTATATTCCTGCGAATGATGCACTTCAGTCATTTTCTAGAAAATACATGCCCAAATCCAAATCTGAATAAGCATACGTTATCATTCACTTTAGTAAAAATGGTGTTCTATGTAAAATTGAACAAACAAAAACTAATTCAGCTCACAGCTCAATTACACAAGAGTTTTCCCTCAAACAAAAAAAGTGATTTATGTGTTCTTACCATTTTCTCTCAGAAATTATTAAAAATAACTTTACTCTGATTTGACATTCAGGAGGATTATATTTTTATTCTAATGGGGAAAAAAAGAAAAGCAGAAAACTCTGGATTTAGACCTTCTTTAGTATGAATCTCCTATTTCTCAGAAAACAAAGTTTGGCTTCACCAACAATATTTTATTTTATTATGTATATATTTATAAATGTATACATTTACTCTTTCAACGTGAAGTTCCTTATATTTACTCTAATTTCACTTATATGATATAATGTTCAGTCAAAAGAACCAATTAAGGTAGGACAGAGGATTTTCAAAAACTATAGGAAATTTGTCTTGTACTGTTAATCACAACTGATGAGTTACCATTATCTGTAAGTAATCTATTTTGACTGAATACTACCTTTTTTGTTAATTATTCATATGAACAATGGGGCAATATTTTCTAATAGGACATGTTAAAAAGAAAATAAAACATGCACACACACATACACACACTTTTAAACAGGATTAATTCATCAAAAGTTTGAATTTTCTAAGTTAAATTAGCATGTGTTCTTGCAGGTGATTAACCACATGCTCAACTAAGTTATAACTGTGAAGTCACCATTGATTTCTAAAACCCAGTAATTACAGAGTGTGACCAAACCTCTTGGCTCATATTTTGTCACAGATGAAGGAATGTATGAACCTAATTGAGAAAAAATGATTTGCCAAGGTCACAGAATATTTTATTTATTTTTGTCAGTACAGTAGGTCTGCATATTGTTCAGAATTTCTTTCTATTTTAATATTTAATATTTATTATAAATATTTAATATTTAATATTTTACTACAAATTGACTCTAAGCTATTTAATTGTTTGTAAATGTTTAGCTAATGAAGCAATTTTAAAAGTTCCCATGAGACAGAACAGGAAGAAATTTTTCTTGCTATTTCAGCACAATGTGGTTTTCATTATTTTAAGAATTTTATTCACTTCTATTTTTGTTTAGTTTTGTTTAGTTTTAATGAGACAAATTTTGAAATTATGTTAAGTTTTCATCTTTAGGAAATGTATTTTGTCACTGAAAGATATATAAACATTCAAAATCAATTTTTTCTATTAGTTAATTTAAAAAACAGACAAAAAAAAAAAACTAACCTCATCCTTCCCTATGATGAAATCTCTTCAGGTATCAGGGGTTACAAATGGCAAAATTTTTTTAATAATATATTGTTGACATCGAGGTAAAATTAGGGATTGTAGTCAGTCTTTTTCAGTATGACAATTTTGAGAATCAATTTCAGTTAATTTTTTTTCAAATTACTATCTCAACATTAATCAAATTATTTTTCCACATGTTAGAAAATATGTAGAATGCAATATGAAATGAATGTATCACATTACATATTTCCAGTAATAAACTAAATAATTTTATTTTCTTTTCATTGTGAGTATTAACTGACTTTTTTGCTCAAACGTATTTCCTTTTCTCACACTACATGGATTTTCATAGCCACTATTTATTGGTAATGATGATGTAGTGATGTTGAAGAAAATAATTGTAGAATATAAATTAAAATCTATTAAAGACAAAGATGATACATGATTTCATATGTATCCTGATTTGTACAAAGCTTTCCAGAACATGGAATCTTACCTGAATTGGCTCTTTCTTTATCTTTTCATAATTTTGAAATAATTTGTCAAAATTTTTAAATTATATGATATGGACATCAAATGCTTTTTTTGTATCTATTAACAGTATCATATAGTTCTTATCTTTTCTTTTATTAAAATGGTATATCATGTTGGTTGATTTGTGAATATTGAACCATCCCTGCAGCCCAGGAATAAATCCCACTTGATCATGGTGAATGTTTCTTTTAATGTACTGTCGGATTTGATTTGTTAGTATTTTATCGAGAATTTCTGCATCCATGTTCATCAGGGATATTGGCCTGTAGCTTTCTTTTTTAGTGGGGTCTTTGGTTATGGAATCAAGGTAATGCTGGCTTCATGGAATGAGTTTGGAAGTTTTCTATCAAATAAGCTATTCTCATTTAAAGTTGCTGCATAGCCACATACATGCTTCTGGAATCCAACAGGATACTTATCTCTTCCTTAGTGATCTAGTTATAAATAACTCTACTTACCATAGATTCAAATTAAAGATGGCATAAATTAAGAGGAAAAAAACGGTTTGGAAGACCTTTTGCTTGTTTTTTGAGTGGTAACTTCAGAGTTGGACCCGTTCCATAGCAGTTTCATTAAAATCTCATGTCACAGTGAGGAAATATTTCTAGTTCAAGAATACTGTACTTTTTGTGTAACTACTAAAATTGCTTATTTTGATACGTTTATTTTATTTGGTCCTTAATTTAGTTATTTGGAGAGCCAGGGTTTATGTGTATGTGTGTGTACATACATGTAAACATATTTATATGCACCTTACATATTATACACTATGTAAACTTACATTATTATATATTGTATCACATCATATATAACATAATATGTAATGTCTTATAATTATGATATGTGTTTTATATATACACACACACACATACACACATACACACACCCCTACACAAAAACGTTAACCATTTTTACTGGATAATTCTAAAATATTTGCAAATTATTTTGTACTTTTCACAAACTGAAAAGTATTGGTATGAAAAATGTAGTGCTCCTTTTTGTAAAATTTTTCTTTGCAATGAGATAATTTTCATATAAGCAAGCACTCAAAAATATTGTTTTTTTTTTTTAATGTCTAATTTCCAAGTCCATATAAAATCATTTGGGTAATATTCCAACCAGGAGTTTTATAAAATTCAACTAAATCTTATTACTTTCATAAAAATTTATCTTTTCTTTAACTTAGGTCAGCCAGCCTATATGGTGGATTAAAAAAAAAAAGTAGAAACAACATGTAAACAATAAAATACTTGAATATAATATATAAATGCTGATTTGATTAACCTACAGCAATACAGGAACAGATATTTTGAAGAGTCCAAAGAGATGCTTACTGGAAAAATTATATTATCATTATTAATATCTCATTATTACACTTACAAAATTTTAGAATGTTCAAAATAATACTCTTTAAATTGGTTTAGAAATTTACTTGGACACCAACAACAGCTAGAATTTGATGAGAATAAAAATATATACAAACATCCAGGAGCATAAGATTTGTAGCATAGAAGTTTTTACTTAAAAATACTAACTCTTCTGATTTCACTAGAATCAGAACCCCTCAGGAACTTCACTTTATAATGATATATGGGGCCAAGCCACACTGCATTCTATAAATCCCCATTTTTACTACATGATCCTTAGATAGGATCATATACAATTTTTGTGGATTTTCATTATGATCATATGCAAATGATTTGATTAGATGTCCTGGAAAAGTTTTTCATCATTTATGTTGCTGTATCAAGTTCAATTTCCTATCCAATCTCTAGAAGGACTCCAGAATATCATTTAATGTGAAAATGCTTGTTCAATGAACTTTATATATGGCTACAAATAATACTGTTTATATGTATTGTATATGTATATAAAATATAGTACTTGTTCACTAAAGTTTAAATATATATAGTTTTGTAAATTCTTTGCTCCGGATTTTTGCCATTTAATAAGAATATGTATTTCTTTTAAAAAAGATTTACTTATTTATTTTAAGGAGAGGGAGATTGCACACAAGCAGAAGGAGGGGCACAGGGAGAGGGAGAGATAGTAAGAAGCAGACTCCCCACTGAACACACAGCCCTACATGGGGTTTAATCTCAGAACCCTGAAATCATGACCTGAACCAAAAGCAAGAGACAGAACCTTAACCAACTGAGACACCCAGGCATCCCCCCTTTATTTTTTTAAGATTTATTTATTTATTTGACACAAAAAGAGAGAGAGAGTGGGGTGGGGGAAGGAACAGAGGGAAAAAATCTCAAGCAGACTCCCCAGTGAGTGGGGTTCAATCTCAGAGCCCTGATCATGACCTGACACAAAATCAAGTCGTACAGTTAACTGAGCCACAACAGACACCCCAGGAATTTATAGTTCTTGAAGAATAATGATTTGGACACAAAAAAGAATACACAATTTGGGTTTATTTATAGAATACATGTAGAAGATATTTAAAATATTTATTGGTGGGGTGCCTGGCTGGCTCAGTGGGTTAATGTCTCTGCCTTCGGCTCAGGTCATGATCCCAAGGTCTGGGATTGAAACCCACATTGGGCTCTCTGCTCAGCAGGGAGCCTGCTTCTCCTTCTCTATCTCCCTGTCTCTGCCTACTTGTGATCTCTGTCTGTCAAATAGATAAATAAAATCTTTAAAAATAATAAAATATTTATTGGTAAGGTTTTCAAAAATAATTTAAATTACCCATGTGAATATAGCATATATGGTTAGATATAATATATACTCTGTGTAGCTACATACATGTACATACATATATACAGATGTCATATATAGTATATATAGCTATATATGCTATATAGTATTTTACATACATTAATAATAATGCAACATAAAACAAAGTATTGATTCAAACAGTAAATCAAGTCAGCATTGGCAATGTCATCAAATAGTCACTAAGTGAAAGCTTACCTATTAAAAGATAAAGACACATAGACCTATTTCAGGAATAATGCAACAAACAGTAACTACCATGAATTGAGCACTCAAAATGTGCTTTTTGTAGGTTCACCAATCCCTTAGAAATCATCTGACTACAGAAGGATTTGAAACAGTATCAAAAGCTTCATTTTCCTCCTTTTTAGGACAGTTTTTCTCCTGTCCACAGCACTATCTGGCTAACCACAACAATACCTAAATGATAAACAACACAAATGGAAAAAAATTTCAACTGTCACTGAAAAATATTCAGTTAATTATTATTAAACAGCAACAAAATCTTTCAAAATATTTCAGCATTCTGAAGGTCAAAAATACAATAAACTAAATACTATATTATATAGGCTGGAAATCTTTGTTTTCTTTCTTAAATCTTTGTGTGTAAGGTTTTCTTTTGATTTGGTCCCCTAGTATTTGCTGTATGGAATAGATTTAATGGATATTTTATAGGCTCATTATGAGGAAAGTTGATTTTACACATTATTGAATTGGAAATCACTCATCTAAAGAGAAATCATCTGTGCATTAGCCAGCATAACTTTATTTTATTACACTTGATATACATTAGAGAGTGATCATGGCTAGTATCATTAAACAGATGGCAGTGAATTTTTCTTCTAGCCTCTGGATTCAGAAGGAGTGCCTTTCTTATTCTACTTCAAAATTAAGTTTAAACTAAAGGGTAATTAAAAGAGGATACCATGGTTTTCCATTTTTAATTAGAACATAACTTCACTGATGACCATCATTTCATGTACTAATAAAAAGTCAAATAGATTATAAAATCTCAGTATCTAAATATAACCATGATAATAAGAACTCAAAAAGAAATAAAAACAAAAAAACAAAATGAATTAAGCTTTGAATAATACCACATCTTTCCATCATAGAGCAATCTATGGTTCTTTCCAAGCCTGGAAAATCAGCAGTAAGAGAAGTGAATACAACGTAAATAACGCTAAGGAGAAATCAACCCAACTTTCATCCATGGTGGGAGGGCTAGAGAGATAACTCAAGGATTCATAATTATACAGTGAGCCAACACCCACCTTTCAGAACACACTGATCCTTTCAGAATACCTGATGTAAATTGTGTAGGCTGGAAGCTTCAGGAGATATAGGTAAGAGAGATTTCCCTGTAAGGTGAACAGTACTTTTACTGAATATGAACTGTGACTATATAAAGGATTGAGATTGGGCAAGAAAACTGAGCAAGATTGTCTCTGATGCACATGGAGCCCCATCTAATCTGAAGGACGAGGATGAGAGAGGAGAAAGGAGAGGCAGCCTCCCAAGGTATTTCATACCTTGGGATTTCATAAAGGGTACTATCTAGGACAAATACAAGTGGGGCTGGAAACAAGGTAGCAAGACAAAAAGACATCAACCAAAGATGACTAAGTTCAAGGTGTGTCTCTATGTAATAAGAGTTATCTAAGAACTTGAAGTCTAGTTGTCATCCTATAAACTAGAGAGATATATTCCAGACTTCACAGCAGTTTGAATGTAGTATACAGAAACTTGGATATAAAGTACAAAGAGTTTTGTAGAATCTCATCACTGCAAAAACTTAGATCTTTGCTTAAAGGGAAATGATGACCCTCTTATAATTTTTAGTGCTGTGTTGAATGCAACATGAACTGAATATAAAGCTCCAATGAAACCCAAATTCACTACAGACATGATTGGCTCACCAGGTTCCTTCCCTATATATACATCTTAGCATATATAGGCATGTGCCCCTTTCTGGAAACAAATAAATTTAATGAATTCTAGATTGTTCTTTTACATGTGATATCTGGCATATGTACAAAAGCAGTAAGAAATTTGAAAAAGCAGGAAAATGTTACACTCAAAGAAGGGAAAAAAAGAGTCAACAGAAATAGACAAAGAGGTGGCCAAATTATTGGAACAATTGGGCAAAAGCTTTGACATTAGCATAAATATATTAAATAATCCAAAAGGAAAGATTAAAAGTATGTGTGAATAGATGGGTGATTTCCACAGATAAATGAAAACTATAAACAAGTACTAATGATAGACACCAGATCCAAAAAATATCACTTCATGGAACTTTATATGAGGTACAAAACTAATTCACAGTGTTAGAAGTCAAAAATGTTTACCTAAATCGGGTATAGGGATTAAGTGAAAAAGGATAAGAGAGAATTTTCTGGAGTAAAGAAAAATATTGTTTTATTTTATGCATCTGCTACATGTATTATACAATTACTGAAAAAAAAAAAATGTAACTGAACTGACCACTAGGGTTCCTAAATTTAATTATCTGTAACGTGGGACTTTTACAGGTATGTCAATAAATAAATAATCCATTAAAATGAATACTCTAAAAGACTTCACTACCTTAAAATTGCCACTACCCACACTGATTATTTTGCATCTATACATCAACTTATGTGGATCGTGCTAGTCTTTTTACATTGTCTTCTTTTAGGATGAAAAATTTTAATATTTTCCATATATTCATTACTTTTTTTTTATTTGTGTGTAGTTGATACACAATGTTACATTAGTTTCAGGTATATAGTATAGTAATTCAACAACTCTGTGTGTTACGTTATGCTTACCACAAGCATAGCTACTACTATCTAGCTTCTGCAGGAAAGAAAGTTTTAATTTTAATGAAGTCCAGCTTATCAATTATTTCTTTCATGGATTGTGCTTTTGGTGCTGTATCTAAAAAGTCATTACTATAGTGACCTCATCTAGATTTTCTCCTATATTCTACTTATAGTTTTTTATTTTTCATTTAGATCTAGGATTTATTTAATTTCAATAAAGCATATAAAAGCTATGTCCAGACTGAATTTTTGCCCATGGATACTGAGCTGTCCCATCACTTTTTGTTGAAAAGACTGTCTTTCTTCCATTGTATTCTCTTTGCTCTTTTGTCAAAAATCAGTTTAAATATATCTGTGTGGGTCTATTTCTGGGTTCTCTATTATTTTCCATTAATTTGTCTTTTCTTTCACTGATCCTACACTATTGTGATTTCTGTAACTGAACAGTCTTTTTTTTTTTTTTTAAGATTGATCGATTCCCCCCACCTTTGGAGAGTGTGGGGAGGAGCAGAGGAAGAGGGAAAGATAATCCTCAAGCCGACTCCCCACTGAGCACAGAGCCTGACACAGGGCTTGATCCCAGAACCTGGGATCATTACCTGAGCCCAAATCAAGAGCTGGCCACTTAACCAACTGAGCCACCCAGGTGTTCCTGAACAATAAGTCTTAAAGTTGGAAAACATCAGTCCTCCAACTTCGTTCTCTCTAGTATTGTGTTGGCTATTCTGAATCCTTTGCCTTTCCATATAAAGATTAGACTCACTTTGTTATATCCACAAGATAATTTTCTGGTATCTTTATTGTGTTTCTGTTTTACCAATAGACCAATTTGGGAAGAACTGGTATCTTGACAACACTGAGTGTGAACACACTCCACATGGACTATATCTCCGTTTCTTTATTTTTTTCTTTATTTTATTCCTTAATTTTACAATTTTCCTCATAGAGATCCTATACATATTCTTAGATTTATATCTGAGAAATTTAATTGTTCATTGTGTTCTATTCTAACACGCATTTATAATTATTTAAATTTTAGTGTTTATTTATGTTTAGTATTTATGTTTAGTATTTATATTTAGTGTATTATAATATTATGTTTAGTATTTATGTTTAGTGTTATTTACGTTTTGACAGTTATTTCTAGTTAATCTGGATCTTGATATTCTATCAGAATAAGAAATGAAATGCATACTACTTTCAATTTCCTCTTCCTCACCAGACCAGCACCATGAAAACTTGTTATGTGAAAAAAACAGGAATTATTATTAAAATTTGTGTTAATATTATTTATTTGCCCTATTTAGACAAACTGAGTTCTAGTATTTCCTTTCCATCATCACTCAATTGGCCATATCCTTCTGTATCTTGGAAGAAATATTCCTTATGCCGAAATATATTCAATGATCATATTTTAAGAGAGTATCTATGATTACTTAATTTTGCATATTCTTTTGTGTACTGTGGCAAAATATAGAATTCAAATTAAAAATCATTTCTTCTCAAAACACTGCAAATAGAGCTTCCTTATTTTCTGATACAAACATAGATGCTTCTCTCAATTGGGCAATTATTGCTTTAAAAGTGGGGACTTTAAAAATGCAAAGAACAGATTACAAAATGGTTATACCTGAAAAACTACCAAATTTGTTATATGACTAGAGGGAATCTATGCTGTTCCTGTCTAGTAATACTCTTATGTCCCAAGCCAGCTTGGTCATTGTGCAAGTCAATATACTAAGGCGAATCTGTCCATAACAACAGAAAGAAAGCTGCTTGAGGGATCCGACTTGATTTGGACAAGGCACAAAACACCTGGAACAGTAACAGGAAAGTCTGTAGTAGCTCACTTAACCTGAGATTGTGGTCTTGGTAGTGCAATGGCAAAACAGAAAACTAGCCAGAAATATAAGAGGATACTAGAAATGAAAAAGTTGTTGAAAGTGGTTGATAACTATCTATCTTTGACTAATTAAAAAGCTATGTACGCATACAGAGGAAACTACTGGATAGGACCCATGCTCTCACAGAACCACAGCGGATAGGAAGGTTTCATGTAGCAACAGGAAAGGCATGAAACATTCTTCACACATTTCTCCCTCACTTAGAAGCTACATGAATGAACAGGGAAGGCTTGAGAGGATTCAGTGAAATATAAAATTCATAGCAGAATAAAAAACTGCCTGAAATTTGAATGCAAAACCGGATCTAACCGGAATAAGGTGGAAATTTTACTGGCCAGAGGTGTTTAATCACAGCCTTTGACTAGTGACTGACACCTAAGCTTTGTAGACACAGGATGACGTGTAGAAATGTCAAAATTAAAAAATAACAATAAAATATTCATTCCAGAACTAGAAGCCTGTATCTCCCACTCCCCTTCACTCATTTTTTCCATTCCCACCTGCACACCCTCTGGCAACTATGACAGATGGTTGTTACACTTGGAGTGAGCACAGCTTTTTTTAATTATTGTGTTGTACACCTGAAACTAATGTAGCATTGTGTCTCAACTATATTCAAATAAAGGAAAGAAATAAAGAAACAGAAAATTAAAAAATAAGATAAAATAGTAAAATTCAACTAAGCAGATATGTCATTACCTATAGGAAGATAAATTTCATAGATTAAAGGCAGAAAAAAATGATCTGTTTCCCAGAGTTCAGGCCCAGGGAAGGACACTACCAAATTTTAAATCTGGGCACTGATGGAAATGTTCTATATCTATATCATTATCGTGGGAATAGTTCTATGACTGTATACATTTGTCAATATCATCAAATTGCATACCTAAAATTGGTCAAACTAATTGTACATAAATTCTTAAAACTATAATTTATTGTGATGAAATTCATTTCATCAAGTAATGATGAAATTCACTTCATTTCAATAAGTATTAAGGCTGACAGGGTATAGTTTATTTATTATGAACATTAAATTTAGAAAGTAGTTTCATTGTGTGAAAAAATAGTAATTATTCCTCAAATTATAGCAAGCAAGATTTGATGTTATTTTGTCATTTTTAACAAATAATCATGATACATAGCTATTGGCAATTCAATAAAGCACCTTTAGATTTTCTTGATGCTACAATTCTGGGATGATAGGGAGAGGCATGGCATTCTTTCCAGATTTCCTCAATATCTTTTCTAAGAGATGTACTTAGATTATATTTGAGAGATCTAATTTGAGGAAAGTCTCAGACCATTTTTATAATAAAGTACTTCATTCTCCTAATGATATTTGGTTACAATTACATTTTCTTTTACCAAAACAATGTTTCTTTTTTGATCCTCACTCTCCCTCTCCCTCTCTCTTTTCCTCTCAATTGCAGGACCAAAGTTCCAATTAAAAATCCCTGATTATTAGAGATACATGGTCATTCAACTCTGATATAGAGGTGTAGTATCCCTTCACCTTGGTAAGAATTTAGACTTTTTAAAACTAATCAAAGCGATTTAAAAATATTAGCTACTGCTCATATTGCAATGATGTTAATCACAATAAGTAATGTTGAGGGTGTCAGGAAAAGTTACATTTGGAAAATAAAGTGTAGGTTCCTCATAAAAAATTTTTTTAAATTCTCAACTTTCATAAAAAAAAATCCTTTAATTTATTAACTTGTTTTCCAAATATGAGTATAATTCCTTAGTTAGAAACACACAATACTAATCATCTGGATATTGTCCGGAGAAGATTGATTTAATGAATAATGATCACTGAATATCAATTTTATCAATAGTGGTACATATTTTGAATGAAAACTCTGATGAAATTAGGTTTTTGTTATTGTGTTTCATTTTTCTTTTCCTTTCTTTTTTGCTGTATTGAGTTGTACTGAAAAAATATTTGTAATCACCATAATGTATCCTAAGTATGACAGAATAAGAAATAATCTTATATTAGGACAAGAGACATTTATATTAAAATTTATATAGGTGAATCACTTCCTAGATTGATATTTGAATGAGTAATTCAAATCCCTTGCTTGAACTTGTTATAAAAAAAGGTAGATACCCATCCATCTTGTAGCTCATTTTAAATTAAACATATCTTATGATAGTATATTGTATTTTAGAGTCTTCTTCTAGGATACTTAATATGACAGATGCTTATACTTTATTAAATAATGATGATAAACAGATCTAAATATATTTACTACTAGAAATTCATCATAACTGGAGTTCTGAATGTATTTGTTGCCTTAAATAAAGTTATTTATTTATGCATTTGCATCTCTTGATGCCCATTTTAATTTTTTTTTATTTTTCAGTAATTTTGTTCTGACAGAACCATTAATTTTCCATGCACATATCATGAAATCTCTGCTCTTTCATTTGCTTGGTTCAGAAGCTGCAATCCACATTGTTTGCACCATCAGCCTAGTCATATTTACTGAGATACTGCCTTTATATTTATTTAGGTTTTTTAGCATGATTGAGACAGATCTGTTTTCAGCAGTTAACTTCTAAAATGGCAATTTGTCTTAATACGGAATTTATGTAGCTCTCCATATTAATGTAAATATGCTTATGAAATAGTGCCAAAACCACTGTTAAGCGAATTCTGAATTCAATGAATTTTAAGTTGCATTAAGCAAGAACACTTCAACAATTCTCAAAAAACTTACATGTAGAAAATAATATGCCTGAGCTTGACCAAGATTTAGATACAGTAATTCTTCTAAAACATACAAAACATAGGAGAAAAACATGTGAAAATATCAATCAGTTTTAAAAATAGATAACTGATCTACTTAATAAAGGTATTTGATAAAATATATATTAGATAGAATACCTTACCCTAATAAATGACGTTGTAAAAATAAATCATTATTTTTTAAAAAGTCTTCAGTGATTATGTGACTTTACGCATTTCTTATACATGTGCAAATGCTTCAAATATACCATAGAACTTCTAAACATAAATTGTTTTACACACAAAATGTTCTTGCACATATATTCTTTTCCAATACAGTCCAAAGAACTATTATATTTAAATGGTAAAATTATTAAAAATGGTATAATTACTAAGAAAATCAATTATATGTATATGCATGTTTGTTTCTGAGATATTGATAAATGTCTATTAAGTAGTTGTATATAGGTATCCGCAGTTTAAAAGAAAATTTAGTATGGTGGATATAGAGATGTAAAAGTCAAGAGCAAATATATAGTATTAAAGCCACTAGTATAGAAAAATATCTAAGGAGGGAATGTGTAGTATGAGAATAATATAAAAGATCTAAGCTTGAATAATATGAGTATTTTAAGAAAGACACTAAGGAAGAATAGAATAATAGAAAAAATAGAAACTGTAATAAATAATCAGAAGTAAGAAGATATTCAACATATCATGAATTCTAAGAGTAAGAGTATTTTAAGGAGATAAAGGACTTGTATTTAAAATAGAGAGCTGCTAGTCAGAAAATTCCCCATCTACTAACTTTCTATTGAAATAGCACACAGAGGTAGGTATTAAATTCAACAGCAAAAAATCCAGGGATTGAGACCATAGGGGAAAATTAAATTAACAAAAGGACAAATGGACTATGAACCAAAAGAAAATAGAGCCACCCAGGAAAATATTAGAGGATTTCTAATAATCCTCCCTATAGAATATAGTTGGGAGATAACTATTTTCAAGATGTAACCTCCAAAGTAGCAACTTGTTATTGACATTGAATTTATTTTAATTACTAATTTGGATTATTTTAATGTACTATATTATGGTTATCAAATCATACTGCAGATTGTAGTATGATTCAGTAGGATAAGGAATGGCCAGAGGAGGGAGATAACTAGCAAATTAGTCTTAGATTATAAACCATAAAAAAGTTGCAAAAAGGGATAAAGCTAAAAAAAATCCTGATGAAATTTAGGTTTTTTTTTTTTTTAAGATTTTATTTATTTATTTATTTATTTGACAGAGAGAGAGAGAGAGAGAGAGATCACAAGTGGGCAGAGAGGCAGGCAGAGAGAGAGGGGGAAGCAGGCCCCCAGCTGAGCAGAGAGCCCGATGCGGGACTCAATCCCAGGACCCTGAGATCATGACCCAAGCCGAAGACAGAGGCTTAACCCACTGAGCCACCCAGGTGCCCCGAAATTTAGTTTTTTAATGATAATTTCAAAAAAGTGTAGAGTAAAATTGATCTTTCTACTTTTTTAAAGTTTGAATATCCTTTTACATAAAAAAAGAATGTAGAATCATTGGGACACGTTTTGAATCAGATGAACGTCAATTATATGGAATCAAGGAAAACTTTTTTAAATTTGACACAGATATAAAACTGTCATTCAAAATAAGCACAGCAGAAATTAATAAAAAGTAATTAAAAATTAACATAAAAGTTTTAGGATGGGTGCTAAAGCAATGATCCTTGAAGTAATACTTACATAAATATACCAATAAAGAATTAATTAGTGAATAAATGGATTATATATTTATGCAATTCAGAACATTCTTTAGAGATTCAGTTTCAGAATAGTAGTCACCAATACATACTCTAGTCACACTGACAGACTCATTCCTACAGAGAATTCTGAGTTAATCGAAAACATTACAAATCCTGGACCCAAACTTCAATATAAATGTAGCCTCCCTATGTGGTACACTGCAATGTTACATTGTAGTTACACAAGTTGAGATCACCAATTCTTACAAAGTGTTCCACACAGCAGCCTGTGGGTAGCTCACATGGCTGAGCATCTGTCTGACTCTTGGTTTCAGCGCAGGTCATGATGTCATGGTCCTGGGATTGAGGCCCGAGTCTTGCTCTGGGCTCAGTGCTGAGTCTGCTTCAGAGTGTCTTTCCTCTCTCTCCCACTCACTCTCATTCTCTTTCAAATAAATAAATAAAAACTTTTTTGTTTTTTAAGAAAAAAAAAAAACAACAAAAACCCCAAAGTGTCCCACACATAATTTGACCCTCCTGAGCTCACCTCCTTGAAAATTTCTTGAGCACCGACTCCATGATTTTAATGTATCCAAATATTTATAGTACTATTCAGATGTTGCTTTCTCAGACTCCTCCCAAATCTTCCCTTTCATGGACATCTCTTTCATGGTCTTGTATTAAAAAACAAAACAGGGGCACCTGGGTGGCTCAGTGGGTTAAGCTGCTGCCTTTGGCTCAGGTCCTGATCCCAGGATCTTGGGATCGAGTCCCGCATCAGGCTCTCTGCTCAGTGGGAAGCCTGCATCCCCTCCTCTCTGTCTGCCTGCCTCTCTGCCTACTTGTGCTCTCTGTCTGTCAAATAAATAAATAAAATCTTTAAAAAAACAAACAAACAAACAAAAACCAACCTGTACCTGATGGACTCAAGCATTTATTAAAACTTATTTTTAGGGGCACCTGGGTGGCTCAGTTGGTTAAACATTTGATTCTTGATTTTAGCTCAGGTCATGATCTCAGGGTGCTGAAATTGACCCTGTGCTGGGCTCTCTGCTGAGCATGGAGTCTACTTAAAATTCTCTCCCTCTCTCTCTCTCACTCTTGTGGCCCTTCCCACCCCCATCTTCAACTCCCCCCCCTTCACAGGCATACACTCTCTCAAATGAATGAATGAATGAATGAATAAAATCTTAAATAAAAACTTATTTTTAAGATTAAGGCTGAAAAAGCATGAGTTGTAATTCTGGAATATTTTCCAGTTCCTTCATATAATAGCCCTAGATTTACATGCTTGTATCACAGGTATTCTATATCTGTTTTTCTGATTCATAAATGTCTTTGCCAAACCACTATCCTGGCAAATTATTCAATAAATAGCCCAAGGAAAAACAAACAAACAAGATTTCTGGTTGCTGGGCCAGCATGTTAAGAAGCCTGGAAGTCACCTCTGGCCTAACAACAAGTAAAAACCTAAATAAACTGAAAAAATCAACAATTCTTCTTGATTAATAAGAAAAGGTCAGTATCCCTAAAACTGAAGAGACTGACAAATGTCTACAAAGTATCACAATTCACAGGAGCAGAAATCCATGAGCTGAAATATCCACAGAGAGCAGTGCCAGAAATGCAAATTAAAACAACAATGAGACACACACACAGACACACAAAAAAACCCCCAACAATGAGACATTACTAGCACACACCTGTTAGAATGGCCAAAATCCAAAACACTGATAACTCTAAATGCAGGAAAGGATGCAGAACAAGGTTGATGGGGGGTGGGTGGGGGATGGGCTAGATGGGTGATGGGTATTAAGGAGGGCACTTTTTAGGATGAGCACAGGGTGCTGTATGTAAGTGATGAATTAGTGAATTCTACTCCTGAACCCCATATTGCACTGTATGTTAACTAGCTAAAATTTAAATTAAAAAAAAAGAACAGAAACTCTTATTCCATGTTAATGTAAAAGAGAAATATATCCGAACATTAGTAAGGCAATGGATACATTTTATTCAGCAATTATTTAACAGTATAAGAAAGTCCGCACAGACACAATTGTGCTTTTTAAAAGGAAAATGAGGATGGGGGGAAGTGTGAGGGCTCTCAGTAGAGAGAAGTGAAAAATTACAAAGGTTTAGTCAGTCTAAATGTGGTTAGGCCAGCTGTGTTTCCTAATGAGCATTTGCTGAAATTTACTCTCCTCTCAGAATGATAGGGAGACAGAGGTATCCTCAATGATTACATTTCAAAGGAATGGCCCTAAGGTCCTTAAGAAAGACACTTCTGATTTGGAGAAGATAGACATTCACAATTGTAAACCCTTTTAGTAAATTCTCAAAGAAAGAGTGGTCAGGCACCTAGCATCAGAAGTTAACTAAAACAAACAGTACAGTCTCCTGGCAGTGTTGAACTTTCTCAGGTTTTTTGTTTGTTTGTTTTTTGTTTTTTGTTTTTTAAGATTTTATTTATTTATCGGACAGAGACACCGTGAGAGAGGGAACACAAGCCAGAGAATTGGGAAAGGGAGAAGCAGGCTTCTCGCCTAGCAGGGAGCCTGATGCGGGACTGGATCCCAGGACTCTGGGATCATGACCTGAGCCAAAGGAAGACGCTTAACTGACTGAGCCACGCAGGTGCCCTTTCTCATGGATTTTAATAGGGGTTTGAGGTCATCCCAGGAATATATCCTTATGCCGCTAGAAGCCATTCTATAATTTAGTGCACTAAGCCTCTTAGTACAGGGGCTCAGGCAGTGTTATATGCCAACAGTTGTTTTCACTGGGGGAAATGAAAAATGGTACAAACACACTGAAAGGTAGTTTGAAAGTTTCTCACAAGACTAAATATTCTCTTAACCATTACTATTTAGCAATCATGCTCTTTGGTATTTACTCAAAGGAGTCAAAAGATTAAGTCCACATAAAAGCTTGTACAGATCACTTCATTTATAATTCATTTATTTGGAATTCATAATTCTAAAACCTGAAAGTAACCAAAATTTTCTTTAGTAGATGAATGGATCAATATACAAAGTACACCAGACAAGAGAATATTATTCATTTCTTTAAAAAAAAAAAAAGCTATATTAATCCATGAAAAAACACAGAAGAAAGTTAAATGCATGTTACCCTGTGAAAGAAGCTAGTCTGAAGAGGCTACAAACTATATAGTAACTATACAGAATTGCATCCTGGAAAAGGCAAAACTATAGATATAAAATGATCAGAGGTAGGGAAAAGGGAGGGGGTGAATAGTCCAAGAACAGAAGATTTTTAGGGCAGTGATACTATTCTGCCCTAATGATAATGATGTGTCAATGTAGGTTCATCAATTGTAACAAATGTTCTGATTTGGTGGAGGATGTTGATAATGGGGAAGGGTATGCATGTGTGGCAGCAGGGGAGGTACAGGAAATCTCTTCACTTTCCTTTCAGTTTTGCTGTGAACCTATAACCACCTAAAAACCAAATTCTCCTTTAAAAATGGCATGGAATCATGCTGACTGATGCACAAATTGAACCTCAAGAGTCTTCAGAAGCTTCACTTACAAAAAGAATCAACAATGATGATGATCTGGACAATACCTGATGGTTATTTTGTAGCAACAAAAGGAGTGTCTGAGAATAAAATTGTCCCTCTGAATTTAGGAAAAGAGTATTGTACTGTAGCCATGGTAACAAGTACTCACCAGAACATTTTGGGAAACTGTTCAATCAATCAATGACAACTTGGCTAGTGAATATGCTTTCATGAAACAATAAATTATTTTCTCCCTCTACCTTCTGAAAGTCAGCCAATTAAGAATGAACTTATTTTAATAAAGATATCTTCACGTGCCAATCAATATTAATTTCACCAGAAAAAAATAATTTTTATATACGATGGAAATCTTTGATGCCCCTGAAAATCCACCAATCCTTGAACTTGTTTCTGAAAAAGCCAACATCCTATCATCATGTTACTCTGCTCAAAAAACCAAAAAACCAAAAACAAAAAACCCACGTCTAACCAGCATATTTCCCTTGACTATAATAAACAATTTCAGCTTTGATTTTTTTAGTCAATGGTGATATCATCTATGGACATTTTATTACATTTAAAGTTTCAGTAACTTTTGAAACTTAATTCAAAAATGTCAAAAAAAAAAGTTAAGAACACCTCTAAGTATCTGATAAAAAGATAAACTGAATCTATTACTTGTTATAGTAAAAGAGAAGATGCTCACCAGTCACAGTTTTGCTAAGCAGGTAGATTGCTGACATTACATAGGACCTTGATATGTAAGGATCTCAGTTACTGGCAGATACTCAAAATTTCAAGTGTTTTAACATCATAAATAGAAATGCAAATACTCAGGTGAGACCGTTGTTGATTGTTTGGCACTGAGATACATATTATTAGAGTTCATTTTAGATTTGTTGAAAATTTGAAAATCTTGAAGAAACTGGTTGGTTCAGTAACAATGAATAATACAAAATAACTGGAGATTTAAAAATTCAAACAGATAATGCCCATAGAAGAAATGGGAAAAAAATGTCAAAAATTAACTTCAATTAACTTCCCTAGATAAAGGGGTTTAAGAATGTATTTATCTTGATGGGAACTGAGTAATGTAGAGAATTACTCAATCAATATATTATATACCTGAAAATACTATAACCCTGCATATTAATTATATTTCAATTTTTAAAAAATCATTCATTTTCAATTATAATTTCTTTAGAAAAATTAACTTCCAAAATAGCACCAGAGTTAAAAAAAAATAGCAGCAGTCAGATTATTTTACAGGTCAGTTGTACCATGTATTTAAGATATAGATTAATTCATGCTACACTAGTAGCAATAATTACACTAATACAGAGAATAAAGATGCAAGATTTGTTTATGTGTTCTACTTAAAAATTAAGTAAATTTGTTATCAAAATCATCAAAAATAGCTCTAAAAAAGAAACAACAGGTAAATATTAACTATAAATACTAAGGCAAAAATCTTAAGTAAAATTAGCAAAACATACATCAGATCCATGAAACAGTATTACAAGATCAAATAGTTGTCTTGCCTGAAATAAAATATAGTTCTATATTAGGGAAACCAACAATGTAGTTTTTCACATTAAGAGATGAAAAGAAAAAAAAAAAACAAATGATTATCTGTATAGATACTGAAGTTTTTATTAAAACTCAACATCCAATTTTTATTCATACAGGATTCAAGATGAAAATACCCTATAAATAATACCCTATAAATATAGGCTATGTCTTTATATTTTAATATACATATATGTTAAACAAAATAGAAGAGAACACCCCTTTCACACCAGATTTTTAACATTAATTGGGTTTACCAAGAGCATAAACAGAAGAAAGAAAATAATAACTGATTGTAGCGGGCAAAATAATGCTCCTCCCCTAGCCCCCACAATGTCCATACTTTAATCCCTGGAACATATGACTATGTTACCTTACATGGCAAGAAGAATCAAAGTTGAAAATGGAAAAAAAGTTGCTATTCCACTGATCTTAGAATAAGAATATTCTGGAATATCTCTATGAGCCCAGTACAATCACAAGGGTCCTTTAAATGTGAAAGCTGGAGACAGAAACGTTAAGTTAGAATGATGCAGCATGAGAAACACTTCACTGGCTATTGCTGACTTTGAGACAGAAGGGCACAACAAGCCAAGGAATTTGTGCAGCCTCTAGAAGCTGGAAGAGACAAGAAGACAAATACTTTCCTAGAGCCTCCAGAAAGGATTTCATGCCTGTCAACACCTTATTTTAGCCCAACGTGAACATTTCAGATGTTTCACCTTTAGAACTGTAAATTTGTTCTATTTATTTCAACTAAAATTGTGGAAGTTTATTGCAGCAGCAATAGGAAACTAATGCAGTGCATAAAAGTTTAACAGGTTTGTAAATGCTTTGTTATACAGAAATAATATTTATGAAGGTTGAGTTGTATAATTAGAAAATCTAAAAGACCATTGGAAATATTACAAAAAATAAAAACTTCTACTAATGAGAAATTAGTAATTAGGGACAATTAATTTATAAAATCAATGGTTTTCCTATTCAGATGAAATACATAGAATTAAAGATTGAACTTAAGAATGAAAATAATAAATGCATAGAAATAAATTTTAAAATGTTATATAAAAATTTAAAGATTAAGTATTCTTTTTTAAAAGATTTATTTATTTTAGAAAGCTAAAGAGACAGAGTGTGAACACACACAGGAGTGAGGAGAGGGGCAGAGGGAGAGAATCTTCAAATAGGCTCCCACTGGAGGAGGGAGGGTGCTCAATCCCAAAACCCATGATATTGTGATCCTGAGCTGAAACCAAGAGTTAGATCTTGGTTAACTGACTGATGCTTAATTGACTGAGCCACTCATGTGCCCCAAAGATCAAAATATTCTTAAATACTTGAGGAAATCGAAATACACAGTTGAAAATTTTAATTCATGGATATAAGTTCATGTGTGTGTGTATATATATATATATGTGTGTATATATATATGTATATATATACATATAAGGATATAAGTTCATGTGTGTGTGTGTATATATATACATATATATGTATATATGTATATATATACATATATATGTATATATGTATACATATAAGGATATAAGTTTGTGTGTGTGTATATATATATGTATATATATGTGTGTGTATATATATATATAAAATTTTAATTCATGGATATAAGTTCGTGTGTGTGTGTGTATATATATATACATACATATATATATACATATATATATATACACACACACACACACGAACTTATATCCATGAATTAAAATTTTATATATATATATATATATATATACACACACATATATATATTTATTCTTGATTCAAATAAAAAACACAAAGCTATCTTTGTAAACAATCAAGCTTGGTAGACAATATATACATGTAAGACGTAACAAATAATTTTCAAAAAAGAATAATATTCAAGAAATAATATCCTTTCAAAAAAGAATACTTATTTCTAAAATAAATAGCTTTTTCAGATGTTAGAAATTCACCATAAATTACACAATGTAGAGCTGCTGCCATAATAAGGTAAATATATCAACGTTATAGAATAGAAAACTTAAAACTAGACTCAGATAATGGCAATATATAATAAATCTTCACAATTGCACATAACTTGACATGACTGTCAAGAACACAAAGAATCTTCTTTTCATAATCTTACTCAGAATCAATCTTATTAAAGCCCCAACTTCAGTATGAGTAATAAAGGAATATAGCTTGATTTTAATAATTTATGACTATCTGTTTTATAAAATATGGCAAATTTTAAATAATTTTAGCAGTTCTAATGCTGATAAAGTATCAATTGGAAAATATATTTCTAACCATGCATTAAACCAGAAACTTGTACAGAAATATGGGGCTTTTGGTAATTGTCATTTTCCAGATTAGGGTTCAATGATAGCTAGGTAAAATTTCCAAATCCTATCAATATTAATTAACATTTTAATTGGATAGTGACACATTTTAGGGAGAGAAAGTTCTACTTCAAAGAAAATAATGTGACCAGCTGTTTGTTTTTTAAAATATTTTATTTATTTGACAGAGAGAGAGATCACAAGTATGCAGAGAGGCAGGCAGAGAGAGAGAGAGAGGAGGAAGCAGTCTCCCCGCTGAGCAGAGAGCCCGATGCGGGACTCAATCCCAGGACCCTGAGATCATGACCTGAGCCGAAGGCAGAGGCTCAAACCACTGAGCCACCCAGGTGCCCCTGACCAGCATTTTTTTAAAGGCATTTCTATATTATTAATTTTATCACTTGCATAATTTGAAAACAACTATAAAAGATAACTCCAAGTACTTTCATCAGTTGCAATGTAATCATCTGTGATTCCCTGCAATATCTTCAAGGTGTAAAAAAATAAAGTAATTCATATACTCCAATAAATATTCATTTTAATTGCTCCAAATGTTTCTCACACAATTTTTATTCACTTGATCACATGTAATATGTCTCTTTCTCTGACTGCAGTAATGTCTTTTTGTATACAACTAAGAATCTGCACTCAGATAAGAACAGTTAAGTTGCAGAGAGAATACATTTAATAGGAGCATAATCATTATTAATAAATTATTCAGTAAAACTTGTTCTTTCCATAAGATCTATATTTAAGCTCTACAATATCATTTCAAACAGAAAAATATGACAATCTAATGAATCAAAGCTAAAAGACTTCTCAGATGGGAAGGTTTATTTTCTATGCAATTAGTTAATTATAAAAAGAAAAAAAAAACTTCTATTACCACCTACTTAAAAAAGGCAGTGTCCATGGTTCCTTTATCTTTTAGATATATTTTTACAGAAAATGACACTATATGTCACAAATTTGGGGATTTTCTGATCCTGAACAATTTTTAAAATACTGGTTATTTTCTCAATTTATGAAGAAATATAAATGTTTCAGGAGATAGGAATTTTCAATTATTTATCATTTTTGCACTTCCATACATTATATCTTGTATGTTTTCTTAGGTAATATCTGAATATCAAAAACCACATGTCTTACAAAGTGATATATAATAATTTTATTTCCAACCAATTTTCTCTATATTATAAAACTGAAGCAAGATTAACATAAAAATGAAAAGAAAAGCTTACATCTGTAACAAATTAGAAGACTATCAGGTTACCTACTCATCCTGTAGCTATGGAGGAATTGATTGGAAAAAGTCAGAATATTAGTGTGTTTTGTTTACTCTAGGCTCTCTTTAGCAAAATATCACTTTGAATGTTAACTTTGTATTAATTTGAATGTTCGGGGATTACTTTGCTACCTAAACAATTTTTCAGTTGGCTTTCATTTGGCCATCTTTAAGTTATGACAGATAGTCATAAATCACAGAAGGAAAAAAAAATGTATGAGATCTACAACAAGAAGACAACTGATAGCAAATGAGTCAAAAATGTGCTTGCTAAAATTTGATGTTGCACTGCAAATGAAACATTACACACATTGCATATAGTTTTATATAATTTATATATATGTACACATATGTACATGTATATATACCACACATACATATACACACACACACACAGTATGTTAAGATTTTTCTCCAATTGATCCTCATTTATTTGCATAGAAAATTAATGTTATAGTAATGTTATAATAACAAGTAAAGAATAAGCAGGTAAATAAGGTAAAAGAATAACAGGTAAATAACAGGTAAAGAATAAAGGGCAAATACATTTGATATAGGCAAACTTAATTTTATAACTTAATTTAAATAAAATTGCTTAATTTTATTTATTTATTTATTTATTTAATTTCAATTTATTAATTTATTAATTTTATTTATTTATTTATTTTTTAGTTTCAAGCTTTTATTTAAATCACAATATAATGTTAAGATTTAAAATAATTCTTGCCTTAATACTTGAATGTATATGAATATAGCTGTGAACATTATGAAGTCCTCAAAATAGCGACTCACCATTTATTTCAAATGAGGTTAATGGTGAAGGGAACCTCTGAAAAGACTGAGTCAAAAAACAAACAAACAAAAATAAGCACAGTGCACACAGCATCTCTGCAGGAAGCAGTATTAGGTACTAATTAATGAATATCCTCATCCCCAAACAGATAAGCTCATATTGTCTGCTCATGGGATGTCAGAACATATAATTACTGTGTCACCCATTCTTCTTTTTTTTACCCGAGAAAGTTTCTTGCAGTTTATGTAGTTATGTTCCACCATTGCATATGGGGTGTATATAGGTTGGACAGTTTGTCCTTATAGTGGACATGTCTTAAGAAAACGTACCTGATGGAGTGAAAACTGCACCTTCCACTGTTCATGACTTTGGAACTATGACTGGATAGGATCTGGGCTTTCTGCTGTGAAGAAAAAGTAAGTATGCTGAATGTATAACAAAGAAAAAAAGTGAATCAAATAGTTTGTTGAGAAAAAAAAATGGGACTGTGGTAGACATTAATGGTGTTTGTCAATATCCAGTTTTCCTTGACTTCTGGATAGGGTAACCAAATTTAGCAGTTAATTTTGAATTTCAGATAAACAAAGAATACATTTTTGTATATGTCTCATTTTTATGAGTTTAAAAAAAAGTGTGTGTGTGTGTGTGTGTGTAATTAAAATTTAACTGGTTATTCTGTATTTTATCCAGCAAGCCCTACTTTTGTGTCTATGTGACATAGCCTTCACTTCCCAGACTCATTACAGTTAGGAAAAGTCATTTGACTAGTTTCAGCAATGGGCTTTCAAGAAGGATGACACACATCACCTTCAGGTAAAATTATTTAATCACAGTGTGCAACCCTCCTCATTTCCCAGGTATGGTATCCTAGTAGACTTCAATTTGAAATGTTGGAACAAAATGGAAACATCTTATATTGCTAACTCACTGGTCTCTAAGTGAGTGAGAAATCAACATTTGCCATTTATACCACTGATACCTAATCATGACTATCACACCCAAGTTTTAATTTCTTACTTTTCCCTACTGCTTCTTCCTTTTTTTAATTAATTATTTTTATCAACATCCAATGTACTATTTGCCCCAGGTGTACAGGTCTGTGAATCGTCAGGCTTTCATATTTCACAGCACTAAACATAGAACATACCCTCCCCAATGTCCAGAACCCAACCACCCTCTCCACACCCCCCACCCCCCCAGCAGCCCTCAGTTTGTTTTGTGAGATTAAGAGTCTCTATGGTTTGTCTCCCTCCTGATCCCATCTTGTTTCATTTTTTCCTTATCTACCCCCAAATCCCCACACTAACTCTCAAATTCCTCATGTCAGGGAGATCATATGATAATTGTATTTCTCTGATTGGCTTATTTCGCTCAGCATAATACCCTCTAGTTCCATCCATGTTGTTGCAAATGACAATATTTCATTTCTTTTGATGGCTGCATAGTATTCCATTGTATATACATACCACTTCTTCTTTATCCATTCATCTGTTGATGGACATCTAGGTTCTTTCCATAGTTTGGCTATTGTGGACATTGCTTCTATAAACATTCGGATGTACGTGCCCCTTCAGATCACTACATTTTTATCTTTAGGGTAAATACCCAGTAGCACGATTTCTGGGTAATAGGGTAGCCACATTTTCAACTTTTTGAGAAACCTCCATGTTGTTTTCCAGAGTGGCTGCACCAGCATACATTCCCACCAACAGTGTAGGAAGATTCCCCTTTCTCCACATTCTTGCCAACATCTGTGGTTCCTGACATCTTAATTTTAGCCAATCCAACTGGTGTGAGGTGGTATCTCATTGTCGTTTTGATTTGTATTTCCCTCATCCCAAGTGATGTGGAGCACTTTTTCATGTGTCTGTTGGCCATCAGGATGTCTTCTTTGCAGAAATGTCTATTCCTGTCCTCTGCCCATTTCTTGATTGGATTCTTTGTTCTTTGGGTGTTGAGTTTGAGAAGTTCTTTTTTTTTTTTTTTTTTAAGATTTTATTTATTTATTTAACAGAGAGAGAGATCACAAGTAAGCAGAGAGGCGGGCAGAGAGGGAGGGGGAAGCAGGCTCTCTGCTGAGCACAGAGCCTGATGTGGGGCTCAATCCCAGGACCCTGAGACTATGACCTGAGCCGAAGGCAGAGGCTTACCCCACTGAGCCACCCAGGTGGCCCTTGATAAGTTCTTTATAGATTTTGGATACTACTCCTTTGTCTGATATGTAATTTGTGAATATCTTCTCCCATTCTGTCAGTTGTCTTTTGGTTTTGTTGACTGTTTCCTTTGCTGTGCAAAAGCTTTTGATCTTGATGAAGTCCCAATAGTTCATTTTTGCCCTTGTTTCCCTTGCCTTTGGTGATGTTTCTAGGAAGAAGTTGCTGTGGCTGAAGTCAAAGAGGTTGCTGCTTGTGTTCTCCTCAAGGATTTTTGTGGATTCCTTTCTCACATTGAGGTTTTTCATCCATTTGGAGTCTATTTTCACATGTGGTGTAAGGAAATGGTCCAATTTCATTCTTCTGCATGTGGCTGTCCAATTTTCCCAATGCCATTTGTTGAAGAGACTGTCTTTTTTCCATTGGACATTCTTTCCTGCTTTGTTGAAGATTAGCTGACCATAGAGTTGAGGGTCTATTTCTGGGCTCTCTATTCTGTTCCATTCATCTATGTGTCTGTTTTTGTGCAAGTACCATACTGTCTTGTATATATCTTTGTAATAGAGCTTGAAGTCTGGAATTGTGATACCACCATCTTTGGCTTTCTTTTTCAACATTCCTCTGGCTGTTTGAAGTCTTTTCTGGTTCCATATAAATTTTAGGATTATTTGTTCCATATATGTGAAAAAAAATGGATGGTGAATTGATAGGGATTGTATTAAATGTGTAGATTGCTTTAGGTAGCATAGACATTTTCACAATATTTGTTCTTCCAATCCATGAGCATGGAATATTTTTACATTTCTTTGTGTCTTCCTCAATGTCTTTCATGAGTACTTTATAATTTTCTGAGTACAGATCCTTTGCCTCTTCGGTTAGGTTTATTCCCAGGTATCTTATGGTTTTGGGTGCAATTGTAAATGGGATCGACTCCTTAATTTCTCTTTCCTCTGTCTTGCTGTTTGTGTACAGAAATGCAACTGATTTATGTACACTGCTTTCATACCTGACACTTTACTGAAATCCTATATGAGTTCTAGCAGTTTTGGAGTGGAGTCTTTTGAGTTTTCCACATAAAGTATATCATTTGCAAAGAGTGAGAGTTTGACTTCTTTGCCAATTCAAATGTCTTTTATTTCTTTTTGTTGTCTGATTGCTGAGGCTAGGACTTCTAGTACTATGTTGAATAGCAGTGGTGATGTAGACATTCCTACTGTGTTCCTGACCTTAGGGTTAAAGCTCTCAGTTTTTCTCCATTGAGAATGATATTTGCGGTGGGTTTTTCATAGATGGCTTTGATGATGTACTCACTATCCCTACACTTTGAAGAGTTTTGATCAAGAAAGGATGCTGTACTTTGTCAAATGTTTTTTCAGAATCTATTGAGAGTATATGGTTCTTGTTCTTTCTTTTATTAATGTACTGTATCACACTGTTTGATTTGTGGATGTTGAACCAACCTTGCAGCCTAGGAATAAATCCCACTTGGTTGTGGTGAATAATTCTTTTAATGTACTGTTGGATCTTATTGGCTAGTATTTCAGTGAGAACTTTTGCATCCATGTTCATCAAGGATATTGGTCTGTAATTCTCCATTTTGGTGGGGTCTTTGTCTGGTTTGGGGATCAAGGTAATGCTGGCCTCATAAAATGAATTTGGAGATTTTCCTTCCATTTCTATTTTTTGGAATGGTTTCAGGAGAATAATTATTAATTCTTCTTTAAATGTTTGGTAGAATTCCCCTGGGAAGCCATTTGGTCCAGGGCTCTTGTTTGCTGGGAGATTTTTGATGACTAATTCAATCTACTTATTGGTTATGGGTCTGTTCAGGTTTTCTATTTCTTCCTGTTCAGTTGTGGTAGTTTATATATTTCTAGGAATGCATCTGTTTCTTCCAGACTGTCAAATTTGCTGGCGTATAGTTGCTCATAATATGTTCTTATAATTTTTTGTATTTCTTTGGTGTTGGTTGTGATCTCTCCTCTTTCATTCATGATTTTATTTATTTGGGTCCTTTCTCATTTCTTTTGGATAAGTCTGGCCAGCGGTTTATCAATCTTATTAATTCTTTCAAAGAACCAGCTCCAAGTTTTGTTGATCTGTTTTACTATTCTTTTGGTTTCTATTTCATTAATTTCTGCTCTGATCTTTATGAGTTCTCTTCTCCTGGTGGGTTTAGGCTTTCTTTGCTGTTCTCTCTCTAGCTTGTTTAGGTGTGGGGCTAGGTTGTGTACTTGAGAACTTTCCTGTTTCTTGAGAAAGGCTTTTATCACTATGTACATTCCTTTCAGGACCACATTTGCTATGTCCCAAAGATTTTGAACAATTGTGTTTTCATTTTCATTTGTTTCCATGAATTTTTTCAGTTCTTTAATTTCCTAGTTGACCTATTCATTCTTTAGTAGGATGCTCTTTAGCCTCCATGTATTTATTTCCAACTTTCCTCTTGTGATTGAGTTCTAGCTTCAGAGCATTGTGGTTTGAAAATATGCATGGAATGATCCTAATCTTTTGGTACCTGTTGAGATCTTATTTCTGACCCAGGATGTGATCTATTCTGGAGAATGTTCCATGTGCAGAATGTGTTTTCTTTTGAGAAGAATGTGTATTTTTGTTTGTTTGTTTGTTTTGGAATGGAATGTTCTGAATATATCTGTGATGTCTATCTGGTCCAGTGGGTCATTTAAGGCCTTTATTTCCTTGTTGATCTTTTGCTTGGATGATCTGTCCATTTCAGTGAGGGGGGTGTTAAAGTTCCCTATTATTATTGTATTAGTGTTGATGTGTTTCCTTGATTTTGTTATTAATTAGTTTATATAGTTCACTTCTCCCTTGTTAGGGGCATAGATATTTAAAATTGTTAGATCTTCTTGTTGGACAGACACTTTAAGTATGACATAGTGTCCTTCCTCATCACTTATTGTGTACTGTTTGTTTTAAAATCTAATTGATCTGATATAAGGATTGCCACCCCAGCTTTCTTTTGATGTCCATTAGCATGGTAAATTGTTTCCCACCCCCTCACTTTAAATCTGGAAATGTCTTGGGGTCCAGAATGAATTTCTTGTAGACAGCATATTGATGGGTTTTTGTATTTTATCTATTCTGATACCCTGTGTCTTTTGATAGGGGCATTTAGCCCATTAACATTCAGGTTAGCTATTGAGAGATATGATTTCGTGCCATTGTATTGCCTGTAAGGTGACTGTTATTGTATATTGTCTCTGTTTCTTTCTGATCTACTACTTTTAGGCTCTCTCTTTGCTTAGAGGACCCTTTTCAATATTTCCTGTAAGGCTGGTTTGGTATTTGCAAATTATTTTAGATTTTGTTTGTCCTGGAAGCTTTTTATCTCTCCTTCTATTTTCAATGACAGCCTAGCTGGATATCGTATTCTTGGCTGCATGTTTTTCTCTTTTAGTGCTCTGAATATATCATGCCAGTTTTTTCTGGCCTGCCAAGTCTCTGTGGATAAGTCTGCTGCCAGTCTAATATTTTTACTATTGTATGTTACAGACTTCTTGTCCCTAGATGCTTTCAGGATTTCCTCTCTGTCACTAAGACTTGTAAGTTTCACTATTAGATGACGGGGTGTGGACCTATTTTTATTGATTTTGAGGGGGGTTCTCTGGACCTCCTGGATTTTGATGCTTGTTCCCTTTGCCATATTATGGAAATTCTCGACTATAATTCATTCCAGTATACCTTCTGCCCTCTCTTTCTTCTTCTTCTGGAATCCCAATTATTCTATTATTTTTTCATCTTATGGTATCACTTATCTTTCAAATTCTCCCCTCATGTCCAGTAGTTGTTTGTCTCTCTTTTGCTTAGCTTCTTTATTCTCTGTCATTTGGTCTTTTAGATCACTAATTCTCTCTTCTGCCTCAGTTATCCTAGCAGTAAGAGCCTCCATTTTTTATTGCACTTCATTAATAACTGTTTTGATTTCAATTTAGATTTTAGTTCTTTTATTTCTCCAGAAAGGGATTTTATTTCTCCAGAAGGATTTCTCTAATATCTTCCATGACTTTTCGATCTACTGGTTCTTTCTTTTACCACAGCCAGCTATCACTTAATATTATCTTGCCAAATATCTGCGTTCACTTGCCCTTCAACCACCCTGTGTTTTTATGTCATAGTAAAATTGCATACAGACTAGTAGGGCAAAGAAATAGTCTCAAGAATTTTTCTTTTTTCCAAAAAGCAGCCATGTTAGCTTAGAAGAAAGTATAGAATTACAATGATATTTTGGCTTTAGTAAAATTTGCATGTCCAAATCCCTTCCTTCACCTCAAATAATGACCTTTTTTTCCCCTCCTACTGGAAAAGTAGTAGCAGATCTGGAAATGACATACTTTCTAAAAACCTTAGTTGGTAAAAAGATGGATTAATGAGATCATCTCAATAGCTGAATTTCCACTTTTCTAAAGATAAAATAACTCTCTATTCTGCTTGTGTGAATAGGCTGAAAATATTGGCTGTGTGACCCCAGACCCTTGTCCACATGTCAAATTGGAATAAAACAACATATCCATCCAGGACTAGGTTTGGGAGATAAGACTCTAAATGAGTATAATTAAGATGGGGAAATTTCTGAAAAGACAGACAAGAAATCATAAGAAAGAAAATAAGTTATGAGGAGTAAACCAGTAAATTTAATATCACATTAGGAAGAAAAATCATAGGAAAGTTAAATAGAAGTTCACACTGTTGAACTTTTTGTTGTTTTGTTTTATTTGAAACTGGGGGCTGCATTATTGTGGGCCCAGACCTCATAATTTTTAATATTGGGAAGTTTCAGAAAGAAGCAATTCCTTGTCAGCAATTCCATGCAACAAGAGGAAATTACCTCAGGAATTGAGAGAACAAAAGAAAAAGGAGCTGAATTTGCTTTTTTTATACATTAGAAGCAGAGACATGATCAAAATCATTCCCTGGAATGAAAACTAAGATATCCATCAAACTTTAGTCTTTCTTGTTTTATTAACATAATGAAGAACTATTTGCATAGTGCAAGTCACTTTTATTTTGATGTGACATTTATATCTGATATTTCAAAAAATCAAATTAATTGTGTTGAACTACCTATCGTAATATGTGCTGTCAACAAAATTGACATAACTCATTAAAAAAGAAGACTTGTTTCTCATATTAATATAATTGGCATTCATTTGATCAACATATGTAAATATTCACATAAGTCACTTGAAATCTGCCACTGTTTGGAGCTAAAATTAGAATCCACTTTTTCATGACTCCTTCCTTAATTTTTTTTTAAAGGCTTATTTTTTTTAAAAGATTTTATTTATTTATTTGACAGCCAGATCACAAGTGGGCAGAGAGGCAGACAGAGAGAGAGGAGGAAACAGGCTCCCCGCAGAGCAGAGAGCCTGATGCGGGGCTCAATCCCAGGATCCTGGGATCATGACCTGAGCTGAAGGCAGAGGCTTTAACCCACTGAGCCATCCAGGCACCTCTCTCATTCCCTAATGTTAAAAAATACTGAATAATCAATCAATATGGCATTCTGAAGAAGTAGCCTTGTTTTAATATTATCTATCAAATAACCCTTCTACAACCTATTAAGACAAACCTATTATGAGATGACAATACATGCATGCTCATAATTTACAGTATCCCTCAAAAAGAAGAATCAAACTCCGTTATTCAAATGCATAGTTCATGCATGCATGCACTATCTTTATGGCATCTTACTCTGCTTTACTCTAGTTAAAAAGGTCTATCAAAACTACTTAGAGACAATAGAAATATTTAATCATATCAACATATTGTTTTTTTAAAAATAAAATTCATATGTATTTTAGGTGTACAACATGATTTGTGTGTGTGTGCATGTATATATATATATGCACCTAGTGAATGATTATTATAGTCAAGCTAGTTAATATACTAATTAATATATCTTACCTAGTCGCCTTTTTTTTCCCCCAGATAAGAGCATTTGAAATCTACTCTCTTGGCAAATTTTCAGCATTCAGCAAATTGTTATTGCCTATAATCATCATGCAGTACATTGGATCACTAGACTTATTCATCTTAAACAACTACCACTTTGTACCCTTTGACCAACATTCCCCTACACCCCTCAGGTCCTGGGCCCCTGGTAGCCAGTTTCTATTCTCTGCCTCTATGTATTTGACTTTTGATTTCATATGTAAGAGTGATCATGTGGTTTTTATCTTTCTGTTTTTGGCTTATTTAACTTAGCATTAATGTCTTCCACATTCATCCATGTAGTTACAAATAGCCAGATATCTTTATTTATAAAGAACGAATAACATTCCATTGTACATAAATACCACACTTCTTTTCTTTCTTTCTTTTTTTTTTTTTTTTTAACTTATTCATTTGAAAGACAGAGTTCACAAGTAGGCAGAGAGAGGAGTAAGCAGGCTCCCTGCTGAGCAGAGAGCCCAACCCGGGGCTCTATCCCAGGATCCTGGGATCATGACCTGAGCCGAAGGCAGAGGCTTAACCCACTGAGCCACCCAGGGGCCCCTAAATACATTTTTTCATCTCTTCATCTATTGTTAGACACTTGGTTATTTTCATATCTTTGGTATTGCAAATAGTCCTTCAGTGAACATGGAGGAATGCAGATATCTCTTTGAGATACTGATTTCATTTCCCTGGAGGTATATAACCTAAAAAGGGACAGATGCCATATGGCAGTTCTATTTTTAGTTTTTTTGAGAACCTCCATATTGTTTTCCATAATGACTGCAATAGTTTACATTCTCACCAACAGTATACAAGGATTCCTTTTTTTCCCACAACCTCACCAATACTTGTTTGATTTTTATGAAAATAGCCACCCTAACTAGGTGTGAGACATCTCATTTTGGTTTTGATTTGCATTTTCCTGATGATTAATAATGTTGAACACCTTTTCACCTACCTTTTAGCCATCTGTTATCTGTATTGGAAAAATGTCTATTCAGATATGACACCAAAATCTAAGGCAACAAAAGCAAAAACAAATAAATGGGATTAAGCTGAACTAAAAAAAAACTTCTAAACAGTAAAGAAAACAATAAAAAACAATGAAAATACAAATATGAATTAGGAGAACATATTTGCAAATCATATATCTTATAAGGGGTTAATATTTAAAATATATGAGGAACTTGTACAACTAGATAGTAAAAATAATCTGATTTAAAAAATCTGAATAGACATTTTTCTATCAATATATTTGAAATTTATTATTGTGCCTCTTTTATTTTTAAAGAGAAAAAAGAAATTTTAGTTAGATTATTGCATTATCAGATGAAATTTTCAGGTGTTAATAAGGGAAAAGATTGTGTACTATAGAAAATGAGTGAGTATTAGTGTGTATAAAGTACTTTTAAATATAAAGTTCTAGATAATTATTTTAATAAAGCATTCTACAATTCTGGCATATAAAATTTATAATCTTATGCAGGGGTGCCTGGGTGGCTCAGTGGGTTAAATCCTCTGCCTTCAGCTCAGGTCATGATCCCAGGGTCCTGGGATTGAGCCCCGCATCAGGCTCTCTGCTCAGCAAGGAGCCTGCTTCCCTCTCTCTCTGTCTCTCCCTGCCTCTCTGCCTACTTGTGGCCTCTATCTGTCAAATAAATAAAGAAAAAATCTTAAAAAAAATTATAATCTTTTGCAATAAGAACTTTCAAAACATAAAAGGAAGGCCTTATATCTATCTGTCCCAATTCTATCATATCAATGTTATTAATATCATGACATTTTTATGAAAATAAGATTATTTACTTTCTATATTTAATCTTAAATAGTTAATTGAAATGAATAATATCTTTATATTTGTTGCTCATACTATAAACACTGAAAGACAAATGTTTTTAATGTTAGCAATTTTGTATAACTGACACATCTCCATCTCTACTAAATTCAGTTGTATTTGCTACTGGTACTAAATACTGTGCATCATTATTATGAAACTGGAAATGAGAAAACATCATACATGTAAATCTTTTATTTATGCATTCACTAAAAAAAATATTGAATTCTAATCATACACTAAACTCTATGACAAAAAACATGACTCAGAAAATTTTAAGGTATACAATTTTAAGTAGTTAGAACAACAACATACAGATATAATTCATTTATGGTAATTTCTTCTTTAGCACATCAGCAGATAGATGATACAAAAATGTCTCATTTACATTATTTGATTACTCAAAACAGTACACAAAAACAAAAAATTGTCAAAATCAAGAAAACTGAATGAAATAAATTTAAATAATTAAAATCTGAGTAGATTTACAACTTTTGAATTATTTTTTTATTTTATTATTTTTTAAAGATTTTATTTATTTGTCAGAGTGAAGGAGAGGGAGAGAGCATACAAGCAGGCAGAGAGGCAAGCAGAGGCAGAGAGAGAAGCAGGCTCCCTGCCAGGCAAGGAGCCCGATGCGGGACTCCATCCCAGGACCCTGAGATCATAACCCGATCCAAAGGCAGCGGCTTAACCCAATGAGCCATCCAGGTATCCCCAACTTTTGAATTATTGATAGCAGATGACTGATATTTCATCAATGATTGATATTAGATACCATTCCAATATTCTCCAAAAATGCTAGACATATATATTAAACAAATGCTACCATGGAAAATAATTTACAGGAAACTAAGTGTCACAGAGATGTAATTTATGTTATAATAATGCTGATATTCAACAGATAATCTAAGATTTGCCCATTTTTAAAAGAAAAACTTAAGAACACTAGGTACATATACAATAAAAATACACCAAAACATTTTAAAGATCTTAAAAATTTCCAGAGACAGGGGCACCTGGGTGGCTTTGTTGGTTGGGAGTCCAACTCTTGGTTTCCACTGAGGTCATTATCTCAGGATCCTGGGATCTAACCCTGCAGCGGGCTCCTCATTCAATAGGGAGTCCACTTGGGATTCTCTCTCTCCCTCTGCCTCTTACTTACTCTTTCTTTCTTCCTCTCTCTCAAATGAATAAGTGCTTAAAAAATCCTAGAGACAAACTATATTCTGAGATATGTAAATATGTTTTTCCCATTATTTCTGGACCTCTATGTATTCAAAATGTGGACGAATAAATAGTCCATATTTTCTATAAAGTATTACTAGGAATATAGGAAATTACAAAATATTAATATAGAGCATTTTATCATTTTATTTTTATGCTTATTAACACTTAGCATAAAATTAACAAGCATATTGCCAAAAGATATGAGTATTTATATGTTAGTGGTAAATTTTGAGGTTTATCTTTCATTCTGCATTTTCCTTTTTTTTTTTTGTATCACAGTATATGTCTTAAATCATAGAAGTGGAGATTTCTTTTTTCCTACTTTTTAATATTTTAAATTTTATTGTATACTTTAATCTAAATTTTAATTGTGAACTTTAAAAAATTGTATTAGAAATAAATTTTACAAATTATTTTCCATTTTATGTTATAAAGCTTAATAACAGTTATATCTTTAAGATCAATTTTATTATTTACCTCATGTCTATTTTGATTTGAATATAAATGTCATTGATTATTATCATATATATATTTGACATAATCATGTCCAGAGTTTATCATGCTTATATATTTTTTTGTTTTTGTTCCCAACACCATCACTTTCACACTTATCAAACTTTCAATGCTTTCCAAGTATTTTTAACAAGACCTGGCATATACACTAAGTAATGAAAATAATTTGATGAAAAATAATAATTATGTCAGCATTTAAACATGATAAAAATAGAGCCAAATTTTTAAATTATAGGATACTTGATATGAGGAGCCAATTAAAGATAAATAGTTCGGAGGTCTTATTTTGCTATGAAAAAAGGAAGAGATATTGACTAACTCTAGACTCCAGATTAGTTTTAAAAGTAAAGAATTTAAAGATTAAATATTTAAAAAAAACGAAGTAAATAAACTCCAGATATTTGGAGGTGGTCTAATGTAATATCAGTTCCTGTTGCGATAGCAGCTCTACAAATAATGTCAATTGAACTTTGTTCTCATTTTAATAACAGAAATTCCATGCCAAATATGGTTATTATGTTTATTTCATTTCTGCCAGTCAACATCTGTAATGATAATTACCAAGGATACAGAATTTCCAGTTAGTAAGGCATCTGGCTTAAGTGCCTTATATTCTCACAGAGGAACATAGTAAACATGCAAGCAAAATAATAAATAATATTTCATATAGTGATAATTTAAATGAAGAGATAAAACATTATAATAACAATATTTTTTTCTGATGATAGGGCATTGCACTAAATGATAAATCTATTCTTTTGAAGTTAAAATTGGGGTGGAATAACACTTCAGTTTTGGGGAAGAGTTACTACAGAAGCCACGAAGCTTGAGTAGATTCTACGGACTAGAGGAGAATAAAAGGAGACTGTGTTCAGGCAGCAGAGTGAAGGAAGTACACAGAACTGACTGGTGTTTAGTGACTAGCTTTGAAGACATGGCTCACAATCTATGTAGGAATGTAGGAATAATTCACAAGTACACAATTTATCCTTTTCATTTATGTAATTTGTTATTTCAGGTTCTAAAAAACTATAATACAAATTTGTTGCACCTAAGTAAAAACTGAAATATGACAAAAACATTGTTCTGATAACCAGTGTTTAAGATCTAATAATTCTATTTTTATCAACTGACTGAAAACTTCAAATTAATTATGTATACAAATAGAAACTCTGGGAACAAACTATCCATGCACACATGTTGTTGCTTACCATGTGGGAAATATTAACTATATTTACCTGAAAGAAATTTCTAGACTAACTGAGAAAATAAGATTATAGGACTACAGATGAATATTTTTCATTTTATTTCCATGTTTTTAAAATAGAAGGCAACACACAAATCCATTGTTTCCTGAACTGGGAAGACTAATAATCTCTGGGAAGATTTTAATACCAAATTAAAAAAAAAAAACACAGACTTCATAGTTTAATAAATAATATCAGAGATGAGTTTTTGATAGTCTAACTACATTTTCATAATACCCTATCATAAATCACATTTTGGATCAGTGGTCTGGAAAATCCTGTTCTATGAATTTCAGATATTATGATCAAGATTTCAAATGAATATCCTTGCCAGGATGCTGAAGGAGAAAACAGAAACAGCAACACAGGCAGAAGTAATGCTTCACCAAAACTATGAGACTGTGTACATATCTGCTTAAGTTTTACTATTCTTTTTTTTTTTTATCCTTCAACCTTTTCTGTAAGCAATACTAAAACACAATTATTAATGTGAGTCTTATTAAAAATTACTCTTCTACAAATTTTTGGAAATTTCTAGAGAACATGTACATTGTTTATGAATTTAATTGTTGCTCTAAAAATCAGAGACATTTGCTATTTATTTTTTTCTAATTTTCTTTCTTTTGATTTATTAAAACATTATTTTTCTTTCAAACCATTAACCTTCCAAAAACTAATGCTACTGCAGTAAAACAAAATTAAATAAAACTATTTTTAAAAAGTAAACAAGATTTTTTTTGTTTTGTTTTTATGTTTTTCATAATGTATTGTGCAAGGCTTTGGAAGGCTTGGAAGCTACTTTATTCAGATACAGCCAGTGGTAAAGTAAATTTCTTTGCATGCCATTTATCCAAAAGAAGGGACAAGAGATAAAATAATCATTATCAATGTAAAGTGATATTATAATGCAAAAAATGTTATTAATCAGAATTTTTTTGTTCTGTTACTTTTTGGTTTAGGATTTTCTGCATCTGCCAGTTAGCAGATGCTAATTGTCCTGTCCTGTCTAGACAGATTGGAGAGGGAGATAGGACAGCCAGATAAGACAGGGAGAGCCTAATGCAGAAATACGTTCTTTTTATTTTATTCTTTTTGTAATTGAACTTTAAAAGTATTGAAGATTTTATTTATTTGAGAGAGAGAGCATGAGAGAGAGATTGCACAGGAGCATAGTCTTTGCGGGGCGGGGGGGTGAGGGAGAGAGAAGTAGAATCCCTACTGAGGAGGGAGCCTGACTGAGGACTGGATCCCAGGATTCTGGGATCATGACCTGGGCCTAGGGCAGGAGCTTAACCCTCTGAGCCACCCAGGTGCCCCTGAACTTTAATATTTTTAATAAAATATCTTAAGAAGGCAACCTCAATCTACTATTTTTTCCTACATAAAATAATACTCATCATTCCTAATCATCAGAGAGATGAATATCAAAATGGCAATGAGATAGCCACTTAATACATATTAAATAGTATTAAAATAGCTACTACCATCATAAAATAAAGTAAAACAAGTATTGGCAATATTATTCAGCCATTAAAAGGAAAGAAGGAAATAATGCCATTTACGAAATAAATAGACCTTGAGGGCACTGTGCTAAGTGAAATACAGAAAGACAATACTGTATGATTACACTTATATGTATAATTATATGTATATGTATATATGTATATTATATTATATATATTATATATTATATATACTTATGTATATTATGTGTTATATGTATAATTAAATTATATACTATATGTATAAATAAATTATAAATAAATTATATGTATAAATAAAAATATGTATAATTTAAAAAAAAAGCTGAATTCACAGAGAAAAATTGATGATTTCCAGAGGCAAGAGTGGAGGGTAGGTAAATAGTGGCCAAAAGATACAAACTTCCAGTTACAAGAGAAGTAAATGATGTAATGAACTTCATGGTGACTAAAATTATCAATACTATATCATATATTTAAAATTTGCTGAGAGAAAATCTTAAAGGTCTTATAACAAAAAATATAACTGTCTGAGGTGATAGAAGTTATTTCCACAATATATACACAAATCAAATCATAATGTTGTATACCTAAAACTGATACAATGTTATATGTCAGTTTTACCCCAAAAGCTGGACAAAATAAATAAAAAAGATGATTGCTTTGCCTTTTAGCCTAAAAGATCCAGGAGGGAAAAATACAATAAATGTTCTTATATTCCAGCAAAGAAAAAAATCTTAATTGAGCATTGTATTTTATCAGATTCTGCACCTATTAAAAAGACTATATTGTTTTTCCCTTTTACAGTGTCAAAATGGTACATAACATTTTCAGAATTTTTAAATGTTGAAACATCATAACATTCTTGAGATGAACCCAATTGATCATGTTGTATAATTTTTATTATAATAACTCAGTTGATTAACCTTCTTACAGGGTTTTTCATCCATGTTAAATAATTCTATTTATTGTATTATTGACATACAATAAAAACATGTGTTGAAAATGTACCATAAGTTTTGATGTATGTATTTGGACTTGAAACCATCATGACAACTAAGATAATAAAGGCATCAATCACTACCCATTAAAAAAAAAAAAGAACAAAATTATAGATCTAACTAATCTTATATGTTTCCAAGAGCCCAAATAAACATAAAGCCCTTCAATGGTTCACAGTCAACAATCCTTTACATATATTCTAAAATCCAAAAAGCTCTGAAAACTGAAAGCTCTTTGTGGAACTTATCTGGAAGGAAGACCAGAGTGACCTGAACTCCTTTGGTGGTGAACTGAATAGCGATCCCTGAAGCTATGCATGATTTTTACATCTCCCACCTAATGTGAAAGTTATCTGTGTCACTGCAGATAATTAATGCATTTGATCAAAAAAAGGTTGAAAATGGTTAAAAAATTAATTATTAAAATTATTGTAGAAATACTAAAGTTTAAGGATAACATTACTCAACAAATTTGTGTTGAGAACCTGCTGTTTACTAAAAATCAGAAGTTGCAAAGTACATAAAACATATATAAGAATGAAATACTCAGAATTTTATGTTATCCATTTTCTTTTATTAGAAAATAATTCATTTACATAAAACCACACACAAAATAAACACAGATTTAATGGATGCTCATTAGGTGAACTTGTTTGTAACCACCATTCAGATAAAGAAATAGAGCTTTGCCAGCCACTTACACCATTCCTGTTTGCCACCTTACATCCTCTCTTCACCCATAACCACTCTCTTGCCTTTCATAATCATTTCCTTCTGTAATCACTTCCCTGCCCCATTTCTCAATATTAATACTCTTTTCATTATTAATCTAATTTCATCATGTATTTTTTCTAAAGATTTTATTTATTTATTTGACAGAGAGATCACAAGTAGGCAGAGAGGCAGGCAGAGAGAGAGGGAAGCAGACTCCCTGCTGAGCAGAGAGCCCGATAAGGCAGAGGCTTAACCCCAGGCACCCCATTATGTATATTTTATGATCATTTTATGATCATTTTTAAACCTTTTTGAATCCAGATTTTGCTTTCCTGGCTTACAGTTAATCCTTTTCTTAAAGTTTTTTATTGATAAAACTTAAGTCATCAGGCCTAAAGGATTTTTATAGCTTGGATTTTGCTGACTGCCTATTCATATACTAGATTTACATGTTCTTCCATTTTTTTTTAAAGATTTTATTTATTTATTTGACAGAGATCACAAGTAGGCAGAGAGGCAGGCAGAGAGAGAGGAGGAAGCAAGCTCCCTGCTGAGCAGAGAGCCAGATGTGGGGCTCAATCCTAGGACCCCGGGATCATGACCCAAGCCGAAGGCAGAGGCCTTAACCCACTGAGACACCCAGACGCCCCATGTTCTTCCATTTTGATTATTGGCAGTCAAGTACACAGGTTTGGTTAGATGTAGTTTCAATCCAATGGGCAGAACAGTAGTTAGTATGATTTTCTATTCGTGTTGGAACATATTACCAAAATTTAATACCTTAAAACTACAAATTCTTCTTAGAGTTCTAGTTTTGAAGTGTAGAAATCTTTTGTAGGTTTCATGGGGCTAAAATCAAATTGTCAGAAGTTATGTTTCATTCTGGGGTTAGTTATGTTCCATTCCCATGCCTTTTCCAGGTTCTATAGTCTGCATTGGTTACTCTGTTCCTGACCCCATTATCCCACTTCCAAAACAAGCATTGCTGCCCCTCTCTGTTTCTCCTAAGACCTCCCCCTCTCACTACAGCCCAGGAAGGATTCTTTGTTTTTAAGGATTCATGTGAGTAGAAAGACTTCACCTGAATAATCCAGGTAACCTTCCAATCATTAATTAATTACATCTGTAAATACTCTTTGTCATGTAAGATGACATACTCAAGGGTTTCTGTAACCTATAGAGAATATATTGGGGGTCATTATTCTGCTGACCACATAAGAGCTATTTCATTCTTTCAAAAACAAGCAAATAATTTCTAGTTTCCTTTGTCACGTGAGCAGCTTTTCTCAACTGATTCTCAACTCTAAGTTAATTCAATGATGATTACAAAATGGAGATTTTCTAGTTCATTCTTCATTTCTTTTTCACTTATCAAATGGAATGCAAAAATATTTCATTTACCTTCCTATAAAACATAAAAGCATATACATGACATATTTTATCTTCTCAGATTCCTATTTCAAATGAGAGGTAGGATTAATGCTTTTTTCCCTTTTTGTACAAGTTTTTAAGGTAATTATTTTCTTCTCTCATGTTCCTATGATCTCTATGTATCTAAGTGTGTGTGAGAGAGGCAGAGACACAGAGAGAGAGAGAGAGAGAGAGAGAGCAATTATTAAATATGGATTTAAGGGGCACCTAAGTGGCTCAGTTGTTTAAATGTCTGCCTTTGGCTCAGGTCATGATCCCAAAGTCCTGGGGTGGAGTCCTGCATCTGGGCTCCCTGCTCAGCAGGGAGTCTGCTTCTCCAGCTGCCTCTGCCCTCCTTCCCACCCCATCCCACATTCATGTGTGTGTTCTCTCGAATAAATAAAATATTTTTAAAAATATGGATTTAGGGCGCCTGGGTGGCTCAGTCATTGGGCGTCTGCCTTCAGCTTGGGTTGTGAACCCAGGGTTCTGGGTCCTGGGATCAAGCCCTGTGTTAGGCTCAGAGGGAGGCCTGCTTCTTCCTCTCCCACTCCTGCTGCTTGTGTTCCCTCTCTTGCTGTGTCTCTCTTTGTCAAATAAATAAATTTTTTAAAGAATATATATAGAGGCTTAAATACATTTGGTGGGTTTCAATCCATTTCATTACTATGCCTATTGCAGTTCCACCTATCCTGCTTTTGCTGGAAGAAAGACCTTCAGACTGACTTCTCAGTGGTTTTGATATAACTCTAGAAGTGTTTGATGTATTTTTTGCTATCCCATATAATATGGTATGAAGATTGATATTATTTAAGAATTCATAGTTACAAAGCTTTTACTTATTTTTTACTAATAGGTTTCTTACAAACAAACTCAGAAACTCAAAACTGCAGGGTCCTCTTTTTATATGCATTTCAAATATATATATATATATATATATATATATATATATTTAATGTAAAAGTCTTTCCTTAAATTGCAGTTGTTAATTTTTGTTCAATTTTCTTCTTTTGGCCTTCTGCCTCAGAGGTTCCTATTAATTATGTTTTACCTTTCTTCACTACCTTCAATATTTGTCACTTTAATTTAGTTATCTTTCTTCATCTTCATTTTTTAAATGATTCCTTTGCACCTTCCTTTTCTAAATCTTCATTTTAGTCTCAATTTCTGATATGATTTTTTCTTTTATTTATAATTCTTGCCTGAATTCCATAACCTCACTTCTAAGTTTTTCAAAATCTGATTTTTTTATGTTATTATTTTCTTAATGACTTTTAACTAATTTTAGAATATAATTTTGATCTACTTTGAGAGCATATCTTTATTTCATTGTCTATAGTAAAGGAAAGAAAAGCAGTCTATGAGCTGGTTTAGTACTATCATCAAACCTTTGGTGTTTTAAGAAGCTAGACCAATAACCACAGTTAAGCTTTAGTATGCTCTGTTTTAACGAATTTCTTAAATCTTCAACATCAAACACAGCCACCTGTGACTATGACAGATCAAGACAAAAATAATAAAAATAATTTCCCAAAATATCTGAAAGCATACACACAGATACACACATATATCTACATAAAGTCTAAACCATAAAAATAACCATATGTCCCTCTATCTTGGCTATTGTAAGTGGCTGCTATCTCCTAATCAATTATAGCTTTAGCTTTGCTGTAGTCTTCCATCTTCTGGATAAGATTTATTAAGATACCCAATCACAAAATTATCCCTGTTTCCTGATACCTAGATTCCCAATCTAGAATAAAACTTCACTTCAGTAGACCTTCCTCTAAAGCCACCTAACATGTGCCCAAATTCTATTATAAGTCCTTTCTGTCATGCTCTAACTGAAACACTCCACAGTTCACAGCAGTATGTGGTTACCTTTATAAAATGAATAAGCCCAACTTGTTCAACTATAGGTGTATTCCTTCTTGGTGATCTTTGGTTTGAAGGCATTACCACTAAGGATACAGATAGTGTTCCTAAACTCTCATTCTTTTTAACAGGTATAAAATCTAACCTCCCAATCATTTTCAGATGTTTTAGTGTAAAATTCGTTTCACTAAACTTTTAGGAAGAAGAATAGATTAGAGGAGGGGAGGGGCAAGATGGAGGAGAAGGAGGAAACCTTGTTTCAACTGGTCCCCTAAAGTGATCTAATTATCTACCAGAACACTCTGAACACCAACAAAATCAGCCTGATATGTAGGATTATACACTGCTGGATCTCTACGGGGGCAGAAGACACCAGTGGAGAGGTAAAGTAGAGTGGGAATGCTTGGACTGTTATCAGAGGATAAACAGAAGGGGGAGGGAGCCACCAGAAGTGACCCACTGGAAAGTAATACACCAATATGAAAGTGCCTTTTGATTAGGGACCAGCATTAACTTAGAGTCTGGTTAAAAGCACTCAAAAACAGCAAAAGATCTTAAGGGGCAACTGGTGGAATCAGGCAGTCATGGGCACAGGCCTAAGCCCACGGACCCAGGACAGCCACAGTTGGTGACCACCTGGGCCAGAGAGAGTTTGGCAGAGCCCCCAGTGTTGAACGCTGTGCACCAGCGCTCAGCTGGGTGCACTCCCACCCCCAAATGAGGGAGTCTGATGTGGGCGCCAGCTTGGCAGTCATGGATCTGCACAACTGTGAGGTCTGACACCAGACAGCAGTCCCAGCAAAGGCAGCCACCAGAAGAGGGTTCCCTGGACCAATATTGCTCATGGTATTAATAGCATGGGGGGGGTGCAGAGACAAGTGGGCACTTTGGGCGACCCTGGAGACAGTGGCTAGGGGTGTGCACTGCCTGTGGGAGGTTGCAGGGTTCAGTGGAATTTGCAGAGGGGGAGTCTGTGTGTCTGGACCACCCAGAGGGGAATAGACTGAGGTTGCTCTCTGAGACAGTCTGGGTGCAGTTTGCTTTCCACTAGGTCTCTGAAAAGCCAAGCCATAAAAAGCTGCCAAAGAACAAAAACCTCCAAAGAACAAAAGCCTGAAAAACTGGTTTCAACAGAGCCCAGCCCAATAAAGAGTAGGAGGACTCAACCTAAGTAAGAGTGACTGAAAAACAATGCGGCAGACCCCTTCACCAGAAAACTAGCCATGAGAGGACAACCACCACAGGGTCCCCACAAAACTGGAAAACCCCAATACCAAGGGAAAAGAATATATTAAGCTCCTGGTGTTAGCAAAAACCTGTATATTTCATAGATACAACTTTTATTTTTAATTCATTCTCACTATTCTTGTTCTTTTTAATTTCTTTAACCAACTTACCATGGGGAGGGGGAACATACTTACCATTACAACTAGAGGTTTAATACAACATATTCCTTAATAACCTTTTAACTTGAACTTTTTTCATACATATATCTGTGTTATTTTTTCTTTTCTTTTTTACTCTACATATAGATATAAGCTTCAAGTAGTCCTCTTTCCCTAATCAATACTACCGCTATATATAAACCAGTTTTAATCTCCCTTTATCTTTGGAAATTTGAGTCCTTAAACAAAGATATCAAGATACACCCAAGAAGATTAAAAATAACCTTCCTCACCCACATCGAGGATTTATAACCACTCTCCCATCTTTTTCCTCTGTCAGTGTTTCTGTGTATTTGTTTTTGTTCTGGTATTATATAAATCTTATCCTTGGGTTTCATTTTGGCTGTTTGGTTTTTTTTTTTTTTTTCTTGTCATTTACTTTTGTCAGTCTTTTTGTTTGTATACCTTACAATTCTTACCTTTGGGGCCCATTCTGGCTGGGTCTTCTCTCTCTCTCTCTCTTTTTTTTCCCCTCTCTATCTTTTTTTTTTTTTTCTTTCTTTTTAGTGGTGACTTCCGATTGCTCAGAAGCATTCCAGGGTGTACCTTACCTGGATAGTGGTTGATATATTCATCTATAAATCCCCTCAACCACCTCTCACCAAAATGACTAGGAGGAGGAACACCCACAGAGGAAATATTCAGAGACTATGCCCTCTCCATCAGAACTACTGGATCTAGACATAAACAGTATGTTGGAAAGGGAATTCAGGGTAACAATTATCCAGGCAATGGCTAGATTGGAGAAAACCATTCATGACAACATAGAATCTCTAAGGGCAGAAGTGAGAGCCACCAGGGCAGAAGTTAAAAATGCTATCAGTGAGATCCAATCTAATCTAAATACTCTAACATCTCAGGTAACCAAGACAGAAGATAGAATTAGTGATCTAGAGGACAAAATGATAGAGAAAAAGGATCAGGAGAAGGCCTGGAAGAAACAGCTTAGAAACCATGAAACAGAATTAGGGAAAGATATGACGCCATGAAACATTCCAACATCAGAATCATTGGGATCCCTGAGGGGTTGGAGAAAGAGAGAAGACTAGAAGATATAGTTCAAAGAATTCTGGATGAAAAATTTTACCACTCTGGGGAATGGAACCAGCATTGCTGTCCTACAGGCAGAAAGATCACCCCCCAAGATCAACAAATCTAGAAAGACCTTGAGACACTTGACCGTGAGACTGATGAATCATAATTTTAGACAAGAGTTCCCAAGGGGGGCGCCTGGGTTGCTCAGTGTGTTAAGCATCTGCCTTCGGCTCAGGTCGTGATGCCAGGGTCCTGGGATCGAGCCCCGCATCAGGCTCTCTGCTCAGTGGGGAGCCTGCTTCCCCCTCTCTCTCTTCCTGCCTCTCTGCCTACTTGTGATCTCTCTGTCGAATAAATAACTAAAATCTTAAAAAAAAAAAAAAAAAAAGAGTTCCCGAGGGCACCTGGGGGGAAGAAATTCCTTCCATACAGAGGAAGGTCCATCAGAATAATGTTAGACCTGTCCACAGAAACCTGGCAATCCAGAAAGGGTTGGCAAGACATATTTAGGGCACTAAATAAGTAGAACATGCAGCCAAGAATACTTTATTCAGCTAGGTTGACATTCAAAATGGATGGAGAGATAAAGAGTTTCCATGACTGGCAAGGTTTAAAAGAATATGTGACCACCAAGCCGGCACTATAAGAAATATTAAAGGGGGTGGGTCTATAAAAGAAGAAAGAACCCAAGAGTGACATAGAACAGAAATTTACAGAGATAATCTATAGAAACAAGGACTTCACAGGCAACATGATGTCAATAAAAATGTATATTTCAATAGTCACTCTCAATGTGAATGGCCTAAATGCTCCCATAAAATGGCAAAGGGCTGCAGGTTGGATAAAATGATAAGATCTGTCCACATGCTGTCTACAAGAGACACACTTGAAACCTAAAGATACATCCAGACTGAAAGTGAAGGTATGGAGAAGCATCTTTCATGCCAGTGGGCCTCAAAAGAAAGCTGGGGTAGCAATTCTCATATCAGATAAATTAGATTTTAAACTAAAGACTGTAGTCAGAGATACAGAAGGACACTACATCATTCTTAAAGGGTCTAACCACCAAGAAGATCCAACAATTATAAATATTTATGCCCTCAATATGGGAGCAGCCAACTACGTATGACAACAGTTAGTCAAAATAGAGTCATATTGATATGAATACATTAATAGCAGGAGATCTTAACATGCCACCCTCAGTAATAGATCATCTAAGCAAAAAATCAATAAAAAAACAAGAGCATTGAATGACACATTGGATCAGATGGACCTCATAGATATATTAAGAACATTCCACCCTAAAACAACAGAATACTCATTCTAATCAAGCACACATGCAACATTCTCCAGAATAGACCACATGCTGGGCCACAAATCAGGGCTCAACTGATACTAAAAGCCTGAGATGTTCTCAGACCACAAGGCTTTGAAACTGGAACTCAACCACAAGATAAAGTTTGGAAGGAATGCAAACACTTGGAAGCTAAAGACCACCCTGCTTAAGAATGTTTGTATCAACCAGGAAATCAAAGAAGAACGTAAACAATTCATGGAAACCAATGATTATGAAGACCCATCAGTACAAAATCTATGGGATATGGCAAAGGCGGGCCTATGGGGGAAATACAGAGCAATCCAAGCCACACTCAAAAAAATTTAAAAATCCAGAGTACTCCAGCTCTCTTTACACCTTAAAGAACTGGAAAATCAACAACAAATTAACCCAAGACCACACCCATGAAGGGAAAAATTGAGATTAGAGCAGAGATCAATGAGTTAGAAACTAGAGATAGAACAGAACACATCAACGAAACTACAAGCTGTTGTTTTTTTTTTTTTTAAAGTATCAGTAGGATTGATAAACCACTGGCCAAACTAATCCAAAAGAAAAGAGAGAGGCCCAAATTAATACAATTATGAATGAAAGGGGAGAGATCACGACTAACACCAAGGAAATAGAAACAATCATCAGAAATTATTAGCAACAGTTATATGCCAATAAATTAAGAAACCCAGATGAAATGGATGCATCCCTGGAAACCTATAAACTTCCAAAACTGAATCAGGAAGAAATTGACAACCTGAATAAACCAATCACTAGTAACGAGATTGAAGCAGTGATCAAAAACCTTGCAAAAACAAGAGCCCATGACCTGATGGATTCCCTGGAGAATTCTACCAAACATTCAAAGAAGAAATAAAACCTATTCTCCTGAAACTGTTTCAAAAAATAGAAACAGAAGGAAAACTTCCAGACTCTTTCTATGAAGCCAGCATTACCCTGATCTCCAAACCAGGCCAAGACCCCACCAAAAAGGAGAATTTCACACCAATATTCCCAATGAATATGGATGCCAAGATTCTCAACAAGATCCTAGCTAATAGGATACAACAGTACATTGAAAAATTTATCCACCATGACGAGGTAGGATTTATCCTAGGGATGCAAGTGTGGTTCAACATTCACAACTCAGTTAATGTGACAGAACAAATCAATAAGAGAAGAGAAAAGAACCACATGGTCCTCTCCATTGATGCAGAAAAAGCATTTGATAAGATACAGCATCCATTCCTGATTAAAATGATTCAAAGTATAGGGATAGAGGGAACATTCCTCAACTTCATAAATCTATCTATGAAAAATCCACACCAAATATCATCCTCAATGGAGAAAAGCTGACAGCCTTCCTTTTGAGATCAGGAACATGACAAGGATGCTCACTCTCACCACTGTTGTTCAACATATTACTAGAAGTCCTAGCAATAGTAATCAGACAACAAAAAGAAATAAAAGGTATTCAAATTGGCAAAGAAGAAATCAAACTCTCTCTTCGCAGATGAAATGACACTTTATATGGAAAACCCAAAAGACCACCCACAAACTACTAGAACTTACATAGCAATTCAGTAATGTGGCAGGATACAAAATCAATATACAGAAATCAGTTGTGTTCTTATACACTAACAATGAAAATATAGAAAGGGAAATAAGAGAATCGATTCCATTTACTCTAGCACCAAGAACCATAAGATACCTGGGAAAAAACCTAACCAAAGAACACTCATGAAAGAAATTGAAGAAGACACAAAAAGATGGAAGAGCATTCCATGCTCATGGATTGGAAGAATAAACATTATTAAAATGTCTATACTGTCTAGAGCAATCTATACTTTTGATGCCATCCTGAGCAAAATTCCACCCACATTTTTCAAAGAGCTGGAACAATCCATCCTAAAATTTGTATGGAACCAGAAGAGACCCTGAATTGCTAAGGAAATGTTGAAAAAGAAAAAACTGGGGGCATCACATTGCCTGATCTCAACCTCTACTACAAAGCTGTGATCAACAAGACAGCATTGTACTGGCACAAAACCAGACATATAGATCAATAGAACAGAGAAGTGCACCCAGATATGGACCCTCAACTCTATGGTCTAATAATCTTCAACAAAGCAGGAAAAAAATATACAATTAAAAAAGACAATCTCTTCAATAAATGGTGCTGGGAAAATTGGACAGCTATGTATAGAAGAATGAAGCTTGACCATTCTCTTACACCATACACAAATATAAACTCGACATGGAAAAAAGACCTCAACATGAGGCAGGAATCTATCAAAATCCTAGAGAAGAACATAGGCAGTTCTTAGACATTGGCCACAGCAACTTCTTTCAAGACCTGTCTCCAAAGGCAAAGGAAACGAAACTGAAAATGAACTTTTGGGAATTCATCAAGATCAAAAGTTTCAGCATGGCAAAGGAAACAGTCAACAAAACAAATAGGAAACCCACAGAATGGGAGAAAATATTTGCAAATTACACTACAGACAAAGGGCTGATATCTAAGATCTATAAAGAACTCCTCAAACTCAACACACACAAAAAAGATAATCATGTCAAAAAATGGGCAGAAGACATGAATAAACACTTCTCCAAAGAAGACATACAAATGGCTAACAGACACATGAAAAAACGTTCATCATCAGGCATCAGGAAGATTCAAATCAAAACCACATTGAGATACCACCTTACACCAGTGAGAATGGCCAAAATCAACAAAACAGTAAACAAAAAATGTTGGAGAGGATATGGAGAGAGGGAAACCCTCTTACACTGTTGGTAGGAATGCAAGTTGGTGCAGCCACTTTGGAAAGCAGTGCAGAGATTCCTTAAGAAATTAAAAATAGAGCTACCCTATGACCCTGCAATTGCACTACTGGGCATTTATGTCAAAGATACAGAGGTAGTGAAAAGAAGGTCCATATGTACCCTAATATTCATAGCAGCAATGGCCATAGTCGCCAATCTGTGGAAAGAACCAAGATGTCCTCCAATGAACAAGTGGGTAAAGAAGATATGGTCCATATATACAATGGAGTATTATGCCTCCATCAGAAAGGATGAATACCCAACTTTGTATCAACATGGATGGGACTGGAAGAGATTATGCTGAGTGAAATAAGTTAAGCAGAGAGAGTCAAGTATCATATGGTTTCACTTACTTGTGGAGCATGAGGAATAACATGGAGGACATAGGGAGATGGAGATGAGGAGTGAATTGGGGGAAATTGGAGGGGGGAAACAAACCATGAGAGACTAAGGACTCTGAGAAACAAACTGAGGGTTTTGGAGGGGATAAGGGTAGGGGGTTGGATGAGCCTGTTAGTGGGTATTAAGGAGGGCATGTATTGCATAGAGCACTTGGTGTGGTCCATAAACAATGAGTTTTGGAACACTGAAAAAACATAAAATTAACTAAAAAAAAAAAGGAAGTATAGATTAGAACACCTTTTTAAACTTTTTTTTTTTAAAGATTTTATTTATTTATTTGACAGATCACAAGTAGGCAGAGAGGCAGACAGAGAGAGAGAAGGGAGGATGCAGGCTCCCTGCTGAGCAGAGAGCCCGATGTGGGGCTCGATCCCAGGACCCTGGGATCATGACCTGAGCCGAAGGCAGAGGCTTTAACCCACTGAGCCACCCAGGCGCCCACCTTTTTAAACTTTAAGAAGGTTCTTTCTATATTGTTTTCTAGAAGCATGAAAAAAATATGGTGGCTTGTTTTCTGAGAGTTCTTGTTTGCATTCTCATGACTCATCTATCTTTAACATTTTAGTCATTCTCAATTTTTTTTTTAAAGATTTTATTTATTTATTTGACAGACAGATCACAAGTAGGCAGAGAGGCAGGCAGAGAGAGAAGGGAGGAAGCAGGCTCCCTGCTGAGCAGAGAGCCTGATGCGGGGCTCGATCCCAGGAGTCTGGGATCATGACCTGAGCCGAAGGCAGTGGCTTTAACCCACTGAGCCACCCAGGCGCCCCAGTCATTCTCAATTTTGTGTCCATTCCTAGCAATCTGAATAAGTGTGGATGCTATCTTGAAGAAGCCAATCTTATTTATGAAATTCATAGTTTATAACCTTTTCAGTATAACTTTGGGAATAGAAGGCAGATATTGGGCCTCCTTGTCTCATTCTTTATCAGATGGAAAATTTTCAATATTCACCTTTCAATATGAAATCTGAAGTTGTCTTCAATTCATATTTTGTCAAAATTTTTATTATTAATGAATTTTCAATTATACTGATTTGCCTTCATCTGTCAAGGTAATTACATGATATTTTGTATTTTATCTGTCAATTTTATGAACAATAATGATAGATTTTCAAGTGTCAATCTGTATTTGCCTTCATTAGTCCCCCTTGTGTTATTTTGTTATTCTCATATAACTCCGGATTCATTTAGTGATTTTTAAAAAATATTTTATTTATTTATTTGACAGAGAGAGAAATCACAGGTAGGCAGAGAGGCAGGCAAAGAGAGAGGGGGAAGCGGGCTCCCCGCTGAGCAGAGAGCCTGATGCAGGGATTGATCCCAGAACCCTGAGATCATGACCTGAGCCGAAGGCAGAGGCTTAACCCACTGATCCACATAGGTGCCCCAGTGATTTCTTTTTCTTAATGCTTTTGCGTCCATGTTTGAGAGAGGTTGGTTTCTAAATTACTCTCCAATGTCTTTGTCAAGATTTATTACCTAATGTATGCTGGATATATTAACTGCTTTCAGATAAAGAGGTGTTCCATTTTTTTTTAAAATAAAGTCTTTTTTAAAAATATTTTATTTATTTATTTGACAGACAGAGATCATAAATAGGCAGAGAGGCAGCCAGAGAGAGAGAGAGGAGGAGGAAGCAGGCTTCATGCTGAGCAGGGAGCCTGATGTGGGGCTCAATCCCAGGACCCTGGGATCATGACCCGAGCTGAAGGCAGAGGATTTAACCCACTGAGTCTCCCAGGCGCCCCTAGAGAGGTGTTCCGTCTTTTTACTAACCTCTGAAAGACTGCAATATTCTTTTAAGATTTGGAAGAATTAAATTCACTGTTTGAGTTATCTAAATCTAAACCTTTCTTTACAAGAATTTTTTAAAGGACTCTACATTCAAAAGATATGTTGCAAATATTATATTTATTTCTTTTACTTTTAATAAATTATGGTTTTCAAAAAATTTTATTTCATCTGTTATTACATTTACCATCATAAATACTTTTCATAATACCTCCTTATATGCTAATGTTTTAAAACATATTCAGCAAAATCTGTACAAAATATAATGCACCCATATCAGTGTACAGTATGATGACTTTTGACAAATGTCTATACTCCTTTAACCAGTTAATATTTTGATAAATTTTCCATGTTCACATATATATCAAAATAATGCAATTCCTTTGCTGGATTTAAGTTTAGTTTAGTAGGTTTAGGACAATTTCGCTACTTACGTTCTCAAATCTACTAAAGCATTACTGATTATCTTTATTAAATTAGCTATTAACAGTAGTGTATGAGTATTTCCCAATTCAATTCTGTATGAACATATAATATGTATGTGATAAACATATATGTAAATATGATATATCTGTATCTGGGATTTACATATTTAATATCTATATTAATTTGTGCATACTATTTCTGAATTGTGATATGCCCCTGTTGGGTTTCTTTTCTTTTAGTTATAAAATATCCCTCTATCTTCTAGAGGTACATTTTTTTTAAATGTTCTTTGACTATAATTAGTATAGCTACAATATCTTTATATTTTGATTAGTGTCTACATGATATATCATATTTAATTATTTTACTTTTTAACTTTTCTGTGTCCTTATCTTTAACATACTGCTTTTAAGAGAAGCATGCAGTTGTGTTTTGTATTTTATCCTTTCTTAAAGCCCTAGCATTTTTCTTTAAGTATTTTCTATTCAATACATCCAATATTTTTTAATATTCCTTTTTCATTCCTCCATTTTGTGGTTATACTTAAAAAAATTATACTCCATTTTACCAATGGTAATTTGTGAGTTATGAAAATTTTACAATTGTTTTAGTAGTTTCTTTAAAGATTATAAGACAATACTTTATGACAATGTAATGTAAATTATTACTTTTTCCACCTTACCAAGCATACTTAAATTCTTCCAAATCATCTAGCCTTTTAAGTAAGTTTTTATGAATTTTATATTGTAAACAGTACCTGATATTTCTATTGGTGTTTTGGGGTAGGCAGTAAAGCCTCCATCTTCATTTATTTTCTTCATATTTATTCTTATATTATTTTTTGTTTGTATCTGGGATAAGCTTTATGTTCCTGTCTGGAATTATTTTCCTTCTCTAAAGACATGCCCTTAAAGATTTGTTTTGGAGCAGATTTTTGTGCACAAAATATTTCAGCATTTATTGAAGATATCCCTATTTTAATTTTAATGGATAACAGGATCCTGTGTTTGGGAACAGAATTGTAGATACTACACTTGATCTTAGCCAAAAGGCCAAAAAAGTGATGGGAATAGATATTGGAGAACTGGAGAATGATATTTACTTCCAGCACTTTAAAGGTGTCACTTTATTGCTTAGTAACATTCATTATTTTCGTTAAGAAACTCAACAGGCTTCATTTTCCTGTTGCTTTTTCTAAAGTAATGTTTTTATTTGTCCTGTCTGGCTGTTTGTAAGATTTTCTGATTGTCTTTGGTTTTCAGCAGTTGAACTATAATGTCCCTAGATGCTATTTTCTGTGAATTTCTCTTAGTCACTGCCTGAAAAGTCTTTTAAGTCTCTGGATTGATTTCTTTAACCAGTTTTGGGCTATTTGAAGATAGATACCTCTTCCAGTGTTGCTCTTTCCCCATTTCTACTTTTTTGCTAGGACTCCATTTACACCTCTTGAGGTCTTTGTTTTTCACCTTATTCTTACATCTACAGTATTTCCTTGCTCTTTTTTCCCGCCCCAGTTAGGTTCTAATATATTTATACAATCATTTCTTCTATTATGAAGAATAAAATAAAAAATAAAATAAAAAATAATAAAATGATGGCTAGTCATATTAATGAACTAGAGAGTTAATTCTGGGTTGGAGCTCAGCTGAGATTCAGGGGGTCTTTGGCTCATCTCTGTACTATTATTTTTGATGGAGAAGTTTTCATATTCTCTGGGAATCCTTCTCCTCTCTCCTGCTAATCTCTAACAGTTGGATCTCAAGATTGCCGAAACTTCTCCTTTAACAGAAATGTTCCACTAGGTTATGTTAAATTAATTAAATAAGGAGGCCATTAGACCTAGATGGCTCTATTTCCTGGCTAAGTAAATTAACCAAAATCCAAGCCTATAAATGCTTCAAGTATATAAAATCAAAAGGTTAAGGACAACCAATCACAAACAACCAACTAGACTTCAAACTATAAACAATGGAATCATTTCCTGTCTTTGCTTCTGTACTTTCTCTGTTTAAGTCTTTCCCTTGGTTCTGTCAGCAGAGCTCTCCTAACCACTTTCAGTTTGTAGCTGCCACATTCAAACAGATTTTTTGCCAAAACTCTTAATTTTTTAAATATATCTCAGTTAATCTTTTAACAATTCTTAGTTTCTTATCCTGCGCAGTCACAAACGCCCTCAGGATAAAAGTACCAGTATTTAAGTTTCTCCCAATTTTCCAAAAGCTTTGCTGCCAAAAGCTCCACAAGATTTTAATCCAAAAGCTTTCTTTTTCTGAGTAGGAGTCTTTCTCAGATGTAATGCCCATATCCTTAGCTTTCTACCTTTCCAGAAATTGAGAACTATCCCCCAAATAAAAATAGCTGTAGATATAAATTCACTTTTCTGAGACTGCCTTTTCTCTGGAGTTTTAGCACCTCCAGTTCTCATTTCTCCATTTCCCCTGCCATCACACAGATGAGTTAGTTATTTATCTAGATTTTTCCAGTTTTCTCAGAAAAAACATAGTTTCTCTACTCTCCTCCAGTTTAAAAGTCTGAAATGCATTTTCCACAAAAAGTCTTAAAGCTAATGGAAGCCTGTTGTTTATTTTATGAGGCCTATGGAAAGTGGGGTCATTAACTATTTTCCTGAAAATGTAGAGCCAAGGTAATTATAAGCTTTGTTTTCTTCTTTTATTTTTATCATTTTAAGGCACACATTTACAGTATAATACAAAACTAACCTCTGCTTCCTCTTTGCTGAATATAAAAATTTAGAATAGAAAAAATATTTTTTTTTACTTCTCACTTTTTAGCATATATATAAAGGATAATTAATTCTTGCTAATTAATGTGTGTTCTGGTTTATAAGGAATACCTGTTTTCAGAATTAAAGCATGAAATTAGTATTTCTTTTTCATTCTAAGAATGTCCTTTGGGATGCTAAATCTATACATCTTTTTAGAAAAAAATTCCCCTCCTGCTCAATTTTTTTTTAAAAAGATCTTATTTATTTATTTGAGAGAGAAATTGAGGAGGGAGAGGGAGAGAAAATCTGAAGCAGACTCCACATAGCTCAGAATTGGACACGGGGCTTGATCCCATGACCATGAGGTCATGAACTCAGCCAACACCAAGAGCTGGATGCTTAACTGACTGAGTAACCCAGGCACCCCTCATGATCAAATTTTTTAAGGCATATACAAATACAGGTATTTATTCACTTATCAGTTAATAGATATTACAGGTACATTACTAGTTACTGGATATACAATGGTGACCCAAATAATCATAGTTACCTTATTTGAACTCTGATAATTAAACAACAATGGGGTCAGATTTTGAACAAAACAAGGTTGCAGATACAAACTAAAATCAAGCTAAAACAATAAAATAAAAGTACAGACACCATGATATGTGGGGAGGGGATGTAAGTGTATTTCAGTGATAGAGAAGACACTGCTAAGGATATGACACAAACTGATGAACAGATGATGATTAGGAAATAATCACTTGAAGTTTTGTTTTGTTTTGTTGAAAAGGGTTATGGATAGGACAAAATAGCATAAGCAAACTTCCACATAAAAACAAAAGTTTGGCATTTGAAAGGAACTCAAATATGGCCTAAGTGACTACTGCATAGAATGGAAGAACTGGCATATGAAGAAATTAAATAGCCTATAAAACCTTTTACTAGCAACTCATAAATTTGGAGGTAAAGAATTTGTATGTAGAAAATTACTTGACTTAGATCTAATTTTTTTTAAATCAAGTTCTAAAAATATTCCAAGAAGGTAGTACTCATCCAAACATATTCTACAAGTGTTCTTATAATTGAAACTTGAGGTAGTTTTAACAAATAGAAAAATATTTGTAAGTCCTTAAATATTAAATTAGTAGGTGTCATGTGTTCTACAAGGTCTATAATATAGTACAAATTGCTTGATTTGGGTTGTATTTGATGAAACACCACACAAAAGTTTTTTACAAAAATGTAGTTATGTTCTGATTATGAAGATGATAAAAATGTTTCCAAAAATTATGCTAAATTGTCATAAAATACTTATGGGTATAATTTAATTGGTAAAAGTGTATCTTTCTAAATCAGCATGACTCAGGGAAATATCCTATAAACTTCGTGAAATAAAAACTGCAGAGGCATTATCTCAAATAATCTCCAGCAGCATTTTCTATATAAAAAGCATTTATTTTTCACTTTGGGAAAATATTTTACATTTTGTATTTTTGATAAAAATCTTTGAAATTTCACATATAAATGAGTTAATAATGTATTCATAAAACATTTTCCAAATGATATTCTCATTCACCTTGGTGTATCCACTGTATCAAAGATTATAGAAAGAAGTAGCAATTTCCTGTCATACAGTAATTTCCTTGTGCTCTGATGTTAAGAGAAAATGAGGATTTCTTTTGAAATGAATCTGAAGTAATCCTGCAGGGATGATACATGGTGATAATGAAGTATATTTTACCATGACTTATTTTTTAGATCTTTATGTTATATAGTACTAGAATATTACTTCTCATAGTACAGATTCTTAATAGCAAACTTCAGTAAATAAAAGTTTTAGAACTTTCATTCATGTTTTTCATGCCTGCCCAATATGAGAATAAGCAGGAAGGGTAAATTACAAGGAAATAAATGACATAAAACAAGACAAACAGGGAAATGACTACCCTAGACTGGAGCTATATTTGACTATGAAATGTCTGTGTTTGGTTTTACTCTTTATTAATGGATTAGTAGAATTACTTACCCATGTTTTAAACATACTTATAGACACATACACACACAACCCATATATAATTCCCAACCTTAAATTACTAGAATCTTTGCTTTGCTTAGCTTGTTGATAATATTTTGACTCTGACCTACTAGATTATGACTATGCAAAAAATGGAATCTTTAAAATTAAACAGATATGGTTTTAAAATTCTAACTCTGTCACTTGATAGTTTTTTGACTTCCAAATACTTCAAATATTTCATTTGTAGAGTATGAAAAGGAGTATTTTTCTCACAGACTTTTGAGCAGAAGCAAGATGGAGAAACAATAATAATATTAGAGTGCACTGAAGGAATGGCTATACAACAAGAATTATTCTAAATACTTATTTAATCATTAGATTAAACACTTTAGTAAGATAATTGTATTATTACCATTTTATGGATAAACAAACTAAGTATTTGACAAAAATGCCTTAGTTAATGCATGACGAAGAGAGGCTTTTAAGTCCAAGTTCTTAATAACACAAATTTGCCTGTACTAAACACAGAAGTATTAATGCATACATAAATCCTATAGTCTCTAGAGGTAGGGAATGATGATTATACATAAAATATATTTGTGTGCATGTATGTTTTTGCTACAATGTCACACAGTTGCCTGAACATTTTCTTCCAGTCTTTTCTTCATTTGGTTGACCCAGTTACATATCCATTGATTCTCTTTCAAAAATATGGGTTTTTGGCTAACTATAGCCTAAAATAAACATGATTTGGGTTTCTTTTCTAGCAAGATGCAGATTTCCTTTGTATATTTTTTTCTCTTACCTATTTCATTTGTATTTAAATATGATCAATACTTATTGATATATATAATGTAGTCAATTAAATAAACATACTACAAATCCTCTTGGTTTATACCTCTTTCCAATTACATTATTCTCCTTTTTTTCCTCATTTTCACAGTGAAAGAGGTTGTCTGCATATTCTGATGCCGTGTCTCCAACTGTCAATCTACTATAATATGCTTACTGGCTTCATTATTTTCTGAAAAGATGCTTAGATAAATAATGAACAAAATCCTATAGAGACCCTTAACTTCTTGTCTTGCTCTTTCCCTTCATAGCATTTGAAACTACTCAGCTAGATATGAGGAGACATGATGAGGGAAAAAAGGGCATATGGAAAATAACATGGCCAACATCAGGATATCATAGGAACTCTAGAGCACAGTGCATGATTAGTACAAAGTAACCAGAGGTAAGATGATCTAGTTCATCACATCTTTAATTCCCGTTCACATGAACCTACTGCAGTATTTCACAGAAAAGCTATACAGGCAATTTTTCTAAACTAGTGGTTTCCAAGCCTGACAAATCACATCTAGATACTTATATGTAAAGCTTTTCAGCCTCTGCTGACCAGGAATGGGTTTAGAGTAAGTGTTGAACAAGATAATTAGCAGCATCAGCCAAGGAGAAAAATCAAGAAAGACACCTAATTATTTGGCAGAAGCCTCTGGATGGATAGACAGAAGCACTATTAATTCTGATAAGGAAGAAAATAAATGTAACAGATTGAAGCACAAAAAAATGGTATTCATTTTGAACATGTTAAAGAAAGGATTCCTATAAGACAAGTTGAAATTTTGACACATGGCATATAACGTGACTTAGACAATTGGACATATTAATTTAGTTTTGAGAAATAGATATTGGCAAGAGAAATAAACTTTAGATATGTGAATAAAGGCTTTATAGGGTAAAATACCACTGCAAGAAAGAGGTTCTATATAAGACAGGAGAGCATATAATGAAGATATGCATACTGATCCAGTATATACTCTAAAGTAATTGTAGTTATAAAGGAGGAAAGCCAGCATTATAAAATATGGTGAAAATCTAGACCAAAAAAATACTTATATTTTTAACTCAGAAGTTAATTTAAAAATTTACATGGAAATGCAAAATACCAAAATTAATAAAAATACTGAAAAATAAAGAACAAACATTAACTGATTTCAAGTCTTAATAAGACAACCAGTAAGACAATGGTATTTTAATGTAAAAAAATAACAGATAGATTTACGGGGAAAAAAAGAGAAAGTCAATATACAGACCTTCAAACATTTGGCTTTAAAGAAATCTGCAAAGGGAATAATACAAAGACAAAAGGAAATATTGCAAGTGATGCCAGAAAACTGAATATCCATCTATAAGAAAAATGAAGTTCCACCCTTGCCTAACATCACATACAAAAATTTAACGAAAATAACTCATTGACCTAATTGGGAGCATTAAACTTATAATACCTTTAGAAAAAAATCTGAGAGAAATCTTCATGAACTTGAGTTTGACAAAGATTTCTTGAATAGTACACACCAATCATACAGCATAAATAAAAAATATATATGTACATAGGCAGCCTTTATCAAAATTTTAAAAATTAAAACATACTTTAAAACATACTCATTGGAAAATAAAAATGAAAGACACAAAATAATAGAAAATATTTGCTAAACAAATATCTGATAAGAAATTTTATGCAGAATGTTTTAAAATGTTACAGTAACAAGATAAATAACCTAATAAAAATGGGCTAAAGTGTTAATTAGGCACCTAACAAAAGAAGATACACAAATGTAAAGAATATCAACCTAGTCACCAGAGTAACAAAATTAAAACCATGATGAAAGACTACTGGCCACTCAGTGGCCAAGTGTTAGCTTTATAAAGTGCTAGTTTTATAAAGCTAATGACAACTCAATGGCCAAGTGTTAGCTTTATAAAGTGCTAGCTTTATAAAGCTAACAACACAAAGCATTAGTGCAGATCATGAGTATTGGTGTAGTTCTCATTCATGGTTTGTGGAGATGGCAAAGTGATAAAAACAGTTTGGAATGCAATTCTGCGGTTCTTGTAGAGTTAAACATGAAATTGCCATTGAACCAACAATTTCACTCTCAGATACTAACCCAAGAGAAGTGAAACTTAACTTCCTGGTAAAGGGTTGCTCTAGATTGTTCTCAGAAATATTAGCTATAATTTCCAAAAAGTGGAAACAGCAGGGAGTATGTGGAAAATCTCTGTTCCTCCCTCTCAGTATTGTTTTAAATCTAAAATTCCTCTAAAAATAGTCTTTTAAAAAAAGGGTAGAATCCTGAAGTAATGATAAATTACTTATTAGGATGGATTACAGTCACTTTTTTTGAAAGTATCACAAAATATTGAAACACTTGAAAACACTGGGTAATCTAAAACTTATTCTTGTGACTTATTAGTAATGATAATGTATTCAAATTTGTCCATGAGGCTTTAAATATTTGTAATTCTTATGGGATATACACTTTACTCACTCTACAAGCAAGTGAGGCACCAGTGATAGAGTCTCTCTGCCCCTTTTTAAAAAGAATCCTAATTAGAATTACATAGTTCTGAGTAGGAAAAAAAAAAAAAAAAAAAACAGATAAAATCCAAGAAAATTTAAAAGAGTTAAGCACCACCAAAATGATGATTTGGCAAGTGGATGAGCTTATTTATTTTCACTATTTTTAAAAAGGTAAAGGGCCCTCATTTATATAATTTCAAATTATCTTGTTCAAATTCTTAGTATTATAAAATATTCAACATGTTGAATTTTCCAGGTTAGTAAAAATCAAATATGAAAACAGAAAAATGAGTAAGAAGAGATTGTTTCATAATTTATAGGCACTTGTGAAAATGTGAAATAACATTTGGGTCAAAAGACATCTGATGCTTTTCTGAGATACTTAATAGAAATCCTTTCTGGTTTCCACAGGCTTTAAAATGCTCTGATTTAATGAGGTAGAGGGTGAGAAATCATGACATGTATGAGCAAAATTGAATAAAACTAACAATATGCTGGAAAAAATGTAGAAACAATACAAATGTCCATTGACTGATGAAATAAATAATGCATTAACAAATAATGGATTACCAATCAACAGTAAAAAGGAATTACTGATATAAACAGCAACATTACTAAAGCACAAGAGCATAATTCTTAGCAAAAAATCCAAATACAAAATATGGCATATTGTAAGAGTACATTTATAAGAATATCAATAATCATCAGGTAATGAAAATTAGAACAACAGTGAGATATTGCTTCACACTTGTTAGGATGGCTATTATTAAAACAGAACAAAAGATAAGAAACAAGTGTTAGCAAAGATGTGAAGAAACAAAAACACTTTCTACTGTTGGTAGGAATGTTAAATGGTATAGCTATTATGGAAAACAGTACAGAATTTCTTCCAAGATGAAAAATAGAAAATAACATATGACTCAGCAATCCCATTTTTGAATATATATTTAAAGGACTTGAAGTCAGGATCTTGAAGAGGTGTATGTACTCAGATTTCTATTACAGCATTATTCACAATCGCCAAGATATGGAAACAATTTAAGTGTACATCTATAGATGAATGATAAAGAAAATGTGGTATTTACATAAAATGGAATATTAAAAAATCTTAAAAAAGAAGGAAATATTGCCATTTGTAATAACATGGATGAACCCGGAGGATTTATGCCGTGTGAAATAAGCCAGACACAGAAAGACAAATACTTTATGCACTCACATGTGGAATCTAAACCAGCAAAAGTAAAAGAAGCAGAGAGTAGGAGGTTTGTTATTTTTATTTTTATTTTTTTTATTTCTTTTCAGCGTAACAGTATTCATTGTTTTTGCACCACACCCAGTGATCCATGCAATATGTGCCCTCCATAATACCCACCACCTGGCTCCCCCAACCTCCCAACCCCCACCCCTTCAAAACCCTCAGGTTGTTTTCAGAGTCCATAGGCTCTCATTTTTCACCTCCCCTTCAAATTTCCCTCCACTTCTTTCTCCTCTCTATCTCACTATGTCCTCCCTGTTATTTGTTATGCTCCACAAATAAGTGAAAACATATGATAATTGACTCGCTCTGCTTGACTTATTTCACTCAGCATAATCTCTTCTAGTCCCATCCATGTTGCTACAAAAGTTGGGTATTCATCCTTTCCGATGGAGGCATCATACTCCATAGTGTATATGGACCACATCTTCCTTATCCATTTGTCCGTTGAAGGGCATCTTGGTTCTTTCCACAGTTTGGCGACGTGGCCATTGCTGCTATAAACATTGGGGTACAGATGGCCCTTCTTTTCACTACATCTGTATCTTTGGGGTAAATACCCAGTAGTGCAATTGCAGGGTCATAGGGAAACTCTATTTTTAATTCTTGAGGAACATCCACACTCTTCTCCAAAGTGGCTGCACCAACCTGCATTCCCACCAACAGTGTAAGAGGGTTCCCCTTTCCTTTCTTCACATCCTCTCGAACAAACGTTGTTTCCTGTCTTGCTAATTTTGGCCATTCTAACTGGTGTAAGGTGGTATCTCAATGTGGTTTTCATTTGAATCTCCCTGATGGCTAGTGATGATGAACATTTTTTCATGTGTCTGATAGCCATTTGTGTGTCTTCATTGGAGAAGTGTGTGTTCATGTGTTCTGCCCATTTTTTGACATGATTATCTGTTTTGTGTGTGTTGAATTTGAGAAGTTCTTTATAGATCCTGGATATCAACCTTCTGTCTGTACTGTCATTTGCAAAAATCTTCTCCCATTCCGTGGGTTGCCTCTTTGTTTTGTTGACTGTTTCCTTTGCTGTGCAGAAGCTTTTGATCTTGATAAGTCCCAAAAGTACATTTTTGCTTTTGTATCCTTTGCCTTTGGAGACATACCTTGAAAGAAGTAGCTGCGGCTGATATCGAAGAGGTTACTGCCTACGTTCTCCTCTAGGATTCTGATGGATTCCTGTCTCACGTTGAGGTCTTTTATCCATTTAGAGTTTATTTTTCTCTATGGTGTAAGAGAATGGTTGAGTTTCATTCTTCTACATACAGCTGTCCAATTTTCACAGCACCATTTATTGACGAGACCGACTTTTTTCCACTGTATATTTTTTCCTGCTTTGTCGAAGATCAGATGACCATAGACTTGAGGGTCCATATCTGGGCTCTCTACTCTGTTCCATTGGTCTATGTGTCTGTTTTTATGCCAGTACCATGCTGTCTTGGTGATCACAGCTTTGTAGTAAAGCTTGAAATCAGGTAACGTGATGCCACCAGGTTTTTTTGGTTTGTTTGTTTTTCAATATTTCCTTAGCAATTCCAGGTCTCTTCTGATTCCACACAAATTTTAGGATTATTTGCTCCAGCTCTTTGAAAAATACTGGTGGAATTTTGATTGGAATGGCATTTAAAGTATAGATTGCTCTAGGCAGTATAGACATTTTAACACTGCTTATTCTTCCGATCCAAGAGCATGGAATTGTCTTCCATCTTTTTGAGTCTTCTTCAATTTCTTTTAGGAGTGTTCTGTAGTTCCTCGAGTACAGATCTTTAACCTCTTTGGTTAGGTTTATTCCGAGGTATCTTATGGTTCTTGGTGCTATAGTAAATGGAATCGATTCTCTAATTTCCCTTTCTGTATTTTCATTGTTAGTGTATAAGAAAGCCACTGATTTCTGTATGTTGACTTTGTATCCTGCCACGTTACTGAATTGCTGTATGAGTTCTAGTAGTTTGGGGGTGGAGTCTTTCGGGTTTTCCATATAAAGAATCATGTCATCTGTGAAGAGAGAGAGTTTGACTTCTTCACTGCCAATTTGGATACATTTATTTCTCTTTGTTGTCTGATTGCTGTTGCTAGGACTTCTAATACTATGTTGAACAAGAGTGGTGAGAGTGGGCATCCTTGTCGTGTTCCTGATCTCAACGGGAAGGCTGCAAGCTTTTTCCCATTGAGGATGATATTTGCTGTGGGTCTTTCATAGATAGATTTGATGAAGTTCAGGAATGTTCCCTCTATCTCTATACTTTGAAGCGTTTTAATCAGGAACGGATGCTGGATTTTGTCAAAAGCTTTTTCTGCATCAATTGAGAGGACCATGTGGTTCTTCTCTCTTCTCTTATTGATTTGTTCTATCACATTGATTGATTTGCAAATGTTGAACCATCCTTGTAACCCAGGGATGAATCCCACCTGGTCATGGTGGATAATCTTTTTTAATGTGCTGTTGGATCCTGTTTGCTAGGATCTTGTTGAGAATCTTAGCATCCATATTCATCATTGATATTGGTCTGAAATTCTCCCTTTTTTGTGGTCTTTGCCTGGTTTGGGGATCAGGGTAATGTTGGCTTCATAAAAAGAGTCTGGAAGTTTTCCTTCTGCTTCAATTTTTTGAAACAGCTTCAGGAGAATAGGTGTTATTTCTTCTTTGAAAGTTTGGGAGAATTTCCCAGGGAATCCGTCAGGTCCTGGGCTCTTGTCTTTTGGGAGGTTTTTGATCACTGCTTCAATCTCATTACTAGATATCGGTCTATTCAGGTTGTCAATTTCTTCCTGGTTCAATTTTGGGCGTTTATAGTTTTCCAGGACTGCATCCATTTCATCTAGGTTGCTTAGCTTATTGGCATATAACTGTTGATAATAACTTCTGATGATTGATTCTACTTCCTTGGTGTTTGTTGTGATCTCTCCCTTTTCATTCATAATTTTATTAATTTGAGCTTTCTCTCTTTTCTTCTGGATTAGTGTGGCCAATGGTTTATTGATCTTATTGATTCTTTCAAAAAACCAGCTTCTAGTTTCATTGATACGTTCTACTGTATCTCTAGTTTCTACCTCATTTGTCTCTGCTCTAATCTTGACTATTTCCCTTCTTGTGTGTGGTGTTGGCTTAATTTGTTGTTGATTCTCTGGTTCTTTAAGGTGTAGAGATAGCTGGTGTATTCTGGATTTTTCTATTTTTCTGAGGGAGGCTTGGATGGCTATGTATTTCCCCCTTAGGACCGCCTTTGCTGTATCCCATAGGTTTTGGACCAAAGTGTCTTCATTCTCATTGGTTTCCACGAATTGTTTAAGTTCTTCTTTGATCTCCTGGTTGATCCAAGCATTCTTAAGCAAGGTGGTCTTTAGCTTCCAGGTGTTTGAGTTCCTTCCGAACTTTTCCTTGTGTTTGAGCTCCAGTTTCAAAGCATTGTGATCTAAGAATATGCAGGGAATAATCTCAATCTTTTGGTATCGGTTGAGTCCTGATTTGTGACCCAGTATGTGGTCTATTCTGGAGAAGGCTCCATGTGCACTTGAGAAGAACGAGTATTCTGATGTTTTAGGGTGGAATGTTCTGTATATATCTATGAGGTCCATCTGGTCCAATGTGTCATTCAATGCTCTTGTTTCTTTATTGATTTTCTGCTTGGATGATCTGTCTATTACTGAGAGAAGTGTTTTAAAATCTCCTACTATTAATGCATTCATATCAATATGACTCTTTATCTTGATTAATAGTTTTCTTATTTAATTGGCTGCTCCCATATTGGGGGCATAGGTATTTACAACTGTTAGATCATCTTGGTGGATAGTCCCTTTAAGAATTATGTATTGTCCTTCTGTATCTCTGACTACAGTCTTTAGTTTAAAATCTAATTTATCTGATATGAGAATCGCTACCCCGGCCTTCTTTTGAGGCCCATTGGCATGAAAGATGCTTCTCCATCCCTTCACTTTCAGTCTGGGTGTATCCTTAGGTTTGAAATGGGTCTCTTGTAGACAACATATGGCTGGATCCTGTTGTTTTATCCAATCTGCAACCCTGTGTCATTTTATGGGCGCATTTAGGCCATTCACATTGGAATGATTATTGATAGATATGTTTTTATTGACATCGTGTTACCTTTGAAGTCTTTCTTTCTGTAGATGGTCTCCATATTTCTGTTCACTGATACTCTTGGGATTTTTCTTCTTTTATAGAACCCACCCCCCCCTTAATATTTCCTGCAGTGTTGGCTTGGTGGTCGCATACTCTTTTAAGCCTTGTTGGTTTTGGAAACTCTTTATCTCTCCATCCATTTTGAATGTCAGTCTTGCTGGATAAAGTATTCTTGGCTGCATGTTCTTCTCATTTAGTGCCCTGAATATATCTTGCCAGCCCTTTCTGGCTTGCCAGGTTTCTGTGGACAGGTCTGACGTTATTCTGATGGGCTTTCCTCTGTATGTAAGGAGCCTCTTCATCCTAGCGGCTTTCAAGAGATTGTATCTACAATCATGATTTCTCAATTTTACTATTAGGTGCCTTGATGTTTTTTAAGAATCTATAATCTTGGGGGGAGACCGTTCTGCCTCTAGTATTTGAACGCTGGTTCCATTTGCAAGATTGGGAAAATTTTCATGGAGAACTTGTTCCACTATATCTTCTAGACTTCTTTCTGTCTCCTCCCCTTCAGAGATTCCAATAATTCTGATGTTGGAACATTTCATGGTATCACTTATTTCCCTGATTCTGTTTTCATGGCTTCTAAGCTCTTTGTTCCAGGCTTCCTCCTGATCCTTTCTCTCTGTTTGTCCTCCAGATCACTAATTCTAACTTCTGTCTCAGTTACCCTAGCTTTTAGAGAATTTAGATTAGATTGGAACTCATTGAGAGCACTGTGAACATCATCCCTGGTGGCTTTCAGTTCTGTCCTAACATTGTGAACATCATCCCTGGTGGCTTTCAGTTCTGCCCTAATCAATTCCATTTGGCCATCCATGGCTTTCTCCAACCTAGCTATTGCCTGGGTAATTGTTAGCCTGAATTCCCTTTCCAACATATTGTCTATGTCGATAACCATTAGCTCTGTTGCAGAAGGCCCATCCTCTGAATTTTTCTTCTGTTGGGCATTCTTCCTCCTAGTCATTTTGGTGAGAGATGGCTGAACGGATGTAGCTGGATGTATCGACCGTGGTGCAGTCAAGGTGCACCCTGGAACACTTCTGAGCAATCAGGAGTCCCCACCCAAACGAGAAAAAAGAAAAGAAAAAGAAAAAAGAGAGAGAGAGAGAGAGAGAGACATGAAAAAAAAAAAAAAAAGAAAGATAAAAGAGAAGTCTCATCCAAATGGGCCCCAACATAAGACTTATGAAGTATACAAACAAAAACAGACAAACAAAAAGACTGATAAAAGTATATGACAAGAGAAAAAAAAAATATATATATATATGTGGAAAAAAAAAAAAAAGAAACCTCGTCAAAAAGAACCCCAAGTATAAGATTTATATACTATCAGGACAAACACAAATACACAGAAACACTGGCAGAAGAAAAAGATGGGAGAGTGGTTATGAATTCTCAGTGTGGGTGAGGAAGGTTATTTTGATTCTTCCTGGATGTATCTTGATATCTTTGTTAAAGGACTCAACTTTCCTAAGATAAAGGGGGATTTAAATTAATTTACCTATAGGAGTTGCATTGATTGGGGAAAGGGGATTATATTGAAGTTTAACTCTATATGAATATTAAAAAATAAAAATAAAAAAGTAAACTAAACTAAAAGAAAATAAAATTAAAAAAAAAACTAAAAAATAGAAAAGCAAAAGAAAAACACGGGTATGTGTATCAAAAAGTTCAGGTTAAAAGGTTATAATGGAATTTGATGTATCAGACATCTCACTGTGATGGTAAATAGGTTAAAAAATTATCTATACTTTAAAAAATGAATGAGAATAGTGGGAATGAATTAAAAATAAAAGTTGTATCTATGAAGTAGTGATGGTTGTTCTCTTGTAGTCTTTTTTTTTTTTTTTTTGTCTTTTTTTTTTCCTGGTTGGTTTTCTGGGGGAGAGGCCTGCCACATCGGTTTTCAGGCAATGTTTCCTGAGTTAAGTCCTCCCGCCCCCCTCAAAGGAGTGGGCTCTGAGGAAACCGGTTTTTCAGGCTTTTATTCTCTGGAGGTTTTTATGTTTGTTCATTTGTTTTCTCTTGCCTTGACAGCCTTTGATGGTTTTTGGAGGTTTAGAGGAAAGCAGACTGCACCCTATCTCCCTCTCAGAGAGAAGCCTTAGTCTGTTCCCCTCTGGTTGTTGCAGAACACTAAGTTCCCCCTCGGCTGCTGGCAGAGCTCTTTCTGAGTCGTGGTCCCTGGGGACACAGGAACTCCTGTTTGTACCCAAAACCACGACAGCGGCAGCTGTCTGGGCAGCTCCAGACCACCAGAGATGTTCCAAGCAGGGATCGCACACTGAGATTTTCCCTCTGGCCTGGGCTGGGAGTGCCTGGTCCTTCTGGGTCCAAGAGCACTGGGCTGGCATCTGGGTGCACCTCTCTCAGGGGAGGGTGTGGGGCGCGACTCAGGCTCTGATAGCATGGCATGGCGCATGTGTGGGGACTGCAAAAAGTCTGTGCCTTTGCTGCTGGCGAGGCTCCCAGCCCCTCATGGGAGCCGGACCCCCGCCCTCTCAGAAGTGCTCCCAGCTCAGGGACCAAGACCTGGTTTCTTCGCTGCACTCTCTCTGGCTCAGCACCAGGGGTGGCTGTCCTGGGTCTGGGGACTTAAGCCCCTGTCCCTAACTGCCCCAATTCCCACAATTTCCCCCCACGATCCTTTGATCTCTTTGAGTGCTTTCAACCAGACTCCAAGTTAATACTGGTCCCCAGTCGCAGGGTACTCTCGTATTGGGGTATTACTTTCCAATGGGTTGCTTCTGGTGGCTCCCTCTCCCTTTAGTTTATCTTCCAATATCTGTCCGATGTTCCCACTTCGCTTTACCTGCCCACTGGTATCTTCTGCCCCCATAGAGATCCAGACGTATATAATTTTAATCTCAGGCTGATTTCATGGGTGATCGGAGTTCTTTGGTTGGTATTCAGCTCACTTTAGGGTACAGGTTGAAACGGCGCCTCCTCCTACTACACCGCCATCTTGTCTCCCCCTCAATAAAAACTATTTTAATAAAAAAAAAAAATGCAAACCTAATCTTAGTAAATTAGTACCTTGTTTTTAGAATAGTAAAATGATTTTTGGTGAGATTACAGAAATAACATCAATATAAAATGTGTTCTCTTCATCTTTCCTGGATAATTATTGAATGAAAGAAGGCAATACTCTGCAATGAGCAACAGACAACATTGAGGAAGTAATTTTTATAAAATTCCTGACTGTTAAAACAAATTTTATCTCCAATAACCACAGAATGTCACTTGTAAAACTACTAATTAGTGTTCAAATGCAGTCTTCAATAGAGAATTCTTAACTTTTAAAAACTTTCTGAATGGATTATCAACTTTTCTGTTAACCTCTGTTGTAAACATTATTTAAAATGTTACACCACTGGGGCACCTGGATGACTCAGTTCAGCATCCAACTCTTGATTTCATCTCAGGTCATAATCTCAGGGTCCTGGGATGGAGCCCTGTGTTGGGTTCCATGCACAGTGCTGAGTCTGCTTGAGATTCTCTCCCTCTGGCCCTCCTACTGTGCAAGCTCACACACACTCTTTCTCTCTCAAATCAAATCTTTTTTTTTTTTTTTAATGTTAAGATTTTAATTTATTTGACAGAGAGGTTAAGAGACAGCGAAAGAGGGAATATAAGCAGAGGGACTGGGAGAGGGAGAAGCAGACTTCCTGCTGAGCAGGGAACCTGACATGGAGCTCAATCCCAGGACCCTGGGATCATGACCTGAGCCAAAGGCAGATGCTTAATGACTGAGCCACCCAGGTACCCCTAAAATCTTTTTTTCTTTTTTAAGTTATATTATCTGTTTAGAAGTCAATCTAAAACACTGAGATCAGGAGAAAACTTGGAATTCTGAATTTTTTGATCTGAAAAACTTAGTATACACATATATCATCTATCATGGAACCCTCCCCACAGGATCTAGGAGAGCTACCCATAATTAAACACATTAATTTATCTATATCAAAATTTATGATTATTAACCCTAAACGAATAAATTAGAAATCTTCTCAGGTGAAATTATATTTAGTCACTAAATAAACTATGGAAAAATACAATTTTCAAAGCTTTTTGTATTTTTGAAGATTGGACAGGGCAACATGGACCAGTGAAAGATGAATTTATCTTTATTCCAATCACAGAGCAAGACTATTTTACTTTAAATTATGTTGAATTAGTATGAACTGTATGTAAAGTGATTTCATGACTGAATGATATGATTTTAATTGTATATGTAAATTAGAAAACATATTCCAAGTAGAAATAAATCTGAGAGCATGTTGTCTAAATAGGATATTAAATGTGCTCACTTCTTTTTTTTTTTTTTTTGAGATTTTATTTATTTATTTGAGAGAGAGAGAGATGGAGGATGAGAGAGAGAGAGAGAGAGAGAGAGCATGAAGAGGGGAAGGGCCAGAGGGAGAAGCAAACTCCCTGCCCAGCAGGGAGCCTGATGCCAGACTTGAGTATCATGACCTGAGATGAAGAAAGTTGCTTAACCAACTGAGCCACCCAGGCACCCCTGTGTTCACTTCTTCATTACAATGTTTGTCTTATAGTTTTTATTCACTATTTAACATTGGGAAATATCTGACTTGAAATTTTGTTCTGCCAATTACAGCCTATTTCATGAAGAAAATACCTCTAAGATAAAAAGCTTTATGAGGTGACTGTATCCACTGTACATCAGTGACCTTTTCAATATTCTGTGTCTTGATTGAGTAGCCATTCAGTTCATTCCCTCAATGCTAGTGTAAACATGGGGAATGAGTTAATCAGAATATATTGTTTCAAAGGTCACCATTTTTTTTTAAAGAGATTTTATTTATTAATTTGACAGAGAGAGAGATCACAAGTAGGCAGAGCAGCAGGCAGAGAGAGAGAGGGGGTGAAGCAAGCTCCTGGCTGAGCAGAGAGCCTGACTCGGGGCCCGATCCCAGGACCCTGAGACCATGACCTGAGCCGAAGGCAGAGGCTTAACCCACTGAGCCACCCAGGCGCCCCAAAGGTCACCATTTTTTAATGCATTACTTTACACAATTAAAAATACATTAAAAATGTTAATAACCTGTCTTGCTTCAACATAAGATTAGCAAGGAAATATATACATATATACATGCATACACACACACACACACACACAGTATTTCAACTGTATTTGAAATACTATATATAGTTTTCTGTTTCAATTCAAAACTGAATAGAAATATATATTTCAAGCTATATCAATGATAAATCAAATAGTATGTAAAATATTTTCAGCATTTTATTATTTACTTATATTAGAACAATTATTTTAAGTGCATGAAATAAATTTAAAGAGAAAGTAATGTCAATTCATACTATGCCATGTATTTCTCTTCATTTGCTGAAAAATTATTCACTATTTAAGAAAAAAGAATGCTGTACTACTAATGAATTTCCATTCAAAATTATTATGGGAATGAAAAAGCCAACCAAACTAGGACATTTTTAAGAATGTTGCTATCACTAATAAGAAATATGGAATAGGGCTGATGATAAATAACTAAGCATAAAATATCACATATGCTTGTAGTATTTGTAATGTTTTTTCAAGATTGCATTACACTGTTTTTGGGGAAACTGTCCATGAGAGTCAGTGATTTGGAAAACTGAAAGTTTCTTGAAAAATGTATGCAGAAAGGGGAAGGGACTGAGGCACAGGAGGACATATCCATACCTAATGTGAGCATAGCAGAACAAATCAACTTTCTGTAGACTAGAAAATTATTGACAGATTCTAGTGCTAAAATATATTTCATAGGCTGCTTTATTTCATAATAAAGTACAGTGCGTATTATTAATGTTCTATCAACTATCTGTTAATTTATTGTTTGATATTACAGATTTCCCATACCTATGTTCATATTGAATCCAGGTTACAACCAAGAAAATTAAAATATACCACAAAGAGAAAAATTTTAGGAGTAGTGTGTTTTTTAAGAAAAAAAATGTCATGTATTGTAATGATATTTCTATTATCATTGCACTATATAAGGAATGTTCATGCTTTGGATATTTAAATTATACCAATATTTCATGGGTTTACAAGGGGTTATTTGAATATTTATGCATTCATTATATATCTATTGTTTTCCTTCAGGAGTTTTAAAGTCTAATAAAACTGTCAGAGAATTTTCAGCTGAAATGAATAAGTAAGTGGATGCTTAGATTTGTTTTCATTCTATAAATAAGTTAAGAGCATTATAACTTTTAAAAATTTCTCTTCACCACAAAACAAACTGAAATTGACTCTAACCCTAATATGATGAGATTATCAAATTTGCTATGTCAAACTTGTTAAGACCTATCTTGGAACCATATGTCCATAATTGTTTCATGTAAAAGAAAAAATAACTAGGTAAATTAACTCCTCATGCTTTTCTTTCTGCTAAAATATGAGACACTAAAGTGAATTCAGTACTTTCAACTCTTTTTAAACACCTTAAATATATCCAAACATAATCAACTGAGAAGCACTTTTGGAATGGGAGAGTAAAAACTTCTGAAAATCTCTTTCACCAAAGCAAGAACACAGGGAAAATTTGTCAAAATTAACTTATTTAGAAACCTGAAAATTTATCAAAGCTTGTAACAATCCAAGAATGGTTTAACTGCGAAAAGCTGCTAATTCTCAGACCACTGAGGTTGGTGGTATTAGAACATGCCCTATCTCCTACCCACCCTGTCTCCAAGTACACAGTAGTGTATAATCAGCAGCACACACTGGAGTGGGGATGATGGCTTAGAGTGCCCCCAAAACCCCATCTCCAGAGTACTGTCACTCTGTGATCAGTCTTGAAACTTTCTGGAAGAACTCCATTCACTGGGCTTATCATTATTTGATCTCAGAGTTACCTCTGATGGAAAAGATCTATCCACAGAGCATTTATCAACACCAATCAGTGGCAGATGTTTACCATTGCAGCTACCTGAGAAAGAAATACCAATTAGGGAAAACAAGAGGATGATCAAGAAGCTTAAAAGAAAACTGAGAAATGACCTATCAGTAGAGTCCTTGAAAAAGTTCTAATATATTCTTAATACTCTAGAAGAGCTGCTATTGCCACTCTATCAAGAGAAAGGTAATATATCATCCCTATAAGTACAGACAACAAACTCAAGCTATTCTGACTTTATTGTTGAAATTTACTATGTAATGCTATAATTACAAAAAGATAGTAATATTTGGACTTGAATGCTCAATAATCAAATGAAAATTCCTACAAAAGTACTACTAAGTGAAATAAAAATCACCTAATCAGAGATATAGGAAGTTATTTATTGGAATTATTCCAACCTTTAGTAGTTTCCCTTACTGTCCAGTATTTAATAACATTTTTTAACATCAAACAATCTGGAAACTCCTAGAAGAAAACATAGGGGGAAAAGTTCCATGACATTAGCCTTGGTAATGATTTCATGGACGTGACACTAAAAGCACAGACAAGAAATGCAAAATAGAAAAGTGGGACTACAGCAAATGAAAAACTTCTGATAGCAAAGAAACAGTAAATGAAATGAAATAGCAACCCATGGGATGGAAGAAAATATTTATAAACTATGTATTTGATAAGAGATTACTATATAAAATATGTAAAGAATTCTAACACAGAAATAATTTTAAAAAATAACAACCCAATTAAAAATGGGCAAAATACTTGAATAGACTCTCTCTAAAGACACACAAATGGCCAGCAAGTACATAAAAAAGATATTCAACATCATCAATCATCAGGGAAATGCAAATTGAAACCACAATGAGGTATTACCTTAAATCTGCTAGGATGGCTAACAAAAATGTAAGTGTTGGCAAGGATGCAGAGAAATTAGAGCCCTTGTCCTTGTACACTGTTGCTGGGAATGGTAAATGGTGCAGTCTTTATGGAAAACAGTATGGAAGTTCCTGAAAAAAAAAGAAAAATAGAAACACCATCCCATTTCTGGATATTTATTCATGGGGACTGAAATCAGGATTTTGAGGAGGTATCTGTACTCTAATATTCACTGCAGCATTATTCCATAATAGCCAAGGTATGGAAACAACCCAAATGTCCATCAACAGATAAATGGATAAAGAAAATGTGATATAAATGTGTATATATGGAATATTATTTATATAGTAAATTTATTCTATTATATCTCACTATATAGCTCTTTTAGGTTATATCTTACATATTAAGTTATATATAATACATAAAATTATCATAATAATATGGGATATTATTAGGCTTAAAAAGGAAGGAAATAATATCATTTGTAACAATACAGATGAACTTGGAGGACATTATACTAAGTGAAATAAGAGAGATAAATATTGCATGATTTCACTTATACCGTATGTGAAATCTAAAATAGTAGTAAGTAATAGAATCAGAGAATAGCATGGTGGTTGCCAGGGGTTGGGGAAAGGGGAAAATGGGCTGATGTTGATCAAAGTATATAAAGTATCAGTTACACAAGATGAATCAATTTTTGAGATCTAATGTATGGCCTTAGTGCCTACAGCTAACAATATTGTATTATATACTTGAAATATGCTGTGAGGGTACATCTTAATAATATTAAGTCTTCTCACCACAAAATAAAGAAACAAAAAGAAAACAGAAACTATATGGATAGGGTAGATATATTAATTATTTTGATTTATGTGATCATTTCACAATGTATACAATATCAAAATGTCAAGTGGCATAACATTTAGACTTTTTTAAAATTCTACTATTTAATTGACAACTTTATTACAGTTTACTTTCTGGATGACATATTTGGAATGTTTGATGACTCATTCATATATTTTTTATTATACTTCATTTATTATCTTTAAATATAAAATTAGAAATACCATAGAAAATTGTTATCATTAGTAGAGAATTCAGTTATTTTAGAAATTATCACAGCAGTACAGATATCCTCCTTTTTTTCTGATATAAAACAGCTAGTAACCCAGGAAATCAAATCTCCAAAGTGAAATTTTAACTGGTTTAACTCTGAGATCTTTAAGTGTATCATTTAGTGTCACTTAATAAATTCATAAATTATGTGTGCTAGATAATAGTTTTATTTTATGAAAGACAATAAATTTAAGTTACTTAGGTTAGAAGAATAAAAAAATGCAAAAATTTAGTTTACTTAAATACAACAAATGAATTAAGTTAACAATTCTCTATTTTTTTATTTTGTATTTTTTTTAAATTTTATTTATTCATTTGAGAGAGAGACAGAGACAGAGAGGACAAGTGTGGGGAGGGGCAGAAAGAGAGGGAAAGAGGAGGAACACTCCCCACTGGGTGTTGAACCCAAAATGGGGTTTGATTCCAGGACCCCAAGATTATTACAGGAGCCAAAGTCAGACATTTAACAGACTGAGCCACCCAGATGCCCCAACAATTGCTCTTAAATGATTTTAAGATTGTGGAAAAAAGGAGATAAAAAATTCATAACGTCATTTTCAGCATGCATAGAAAAAATAGTTACATTGTAGAGCTAAATTTTTGATGATTTGGAATATGTGGTCAAATAATGAGAGTCACTGAAACATCACCAAAACCAAAGCAAAGACAACATGTTGATGAACACAGCAGTATTTTTATGTCTATCCTAGAAAGAACCACTTTATCTATGTTATCTATTTTTTTAAGTAATATTTCCATCCAAAAAGGGGCTTGAACTCAAGATCCCCGAGATCAAGAATTGCGCACTCCACCCACAGAGCCAGTCAGGTGACACTATCTAGTATCTTAATCAAACCTTTGCTTATAAAAGGCTTTCCTGTAAATCAAATCTTTTGAAGGAAAGAAAAAAAAAAAAGAGTTGCTTACTAAATTTAACCTAAGTATTGAACTCAAAATTCCCAAACTGAATTGAATATATATATAATTTCATTATTTCATTTATACTGTTTAATAAAAGTGAAAATATGTTATGCACTATACTCCCATTAGTCTTAGTGTATTTTATATTATTCCATTGTAAATACAAATTTTGCATTAAATTTTCTAAGGAAGTTATTGTTTAACTATGAATCAGAACAAACCTCTAAATTTGCTTTTCAGTTTTGTATTACATTATATATAATGTATTACATACTGTATACACTATGTACGATTTCTGTATAGTATACTACAATTATACAGTCATCCAATGAAATACAAATATTTCGCAGTACTTTCTTACTATTGTAAAAGCAATGATGTTAAAGAGACATTTCAGTGATTCAATTTCCTTATTTTTAAAACCCTATAAAGATACATATTAGGGGCACCTGGGTGGCACAGTTAAGCAACCCACCCTTGATTTCTGCTCAGGTCATGATCTTAGGCTCCTGAGATCTAGCCCTGCGTTGGGCTTCATGCTCAGCCAAGAGTGTGCTGGAGATTCTCTCTCTCTCTCGCTCTCTCTCTCACTCTCGCTGTGTTCCTCCCATTCCTGCATGCTCTCTCTCTCTCAAATAATTAAATAAGTCTTAAAAAAAATACACATTAATAAAAATCCATTAAATGATAAAAAGACCGTGCCATATTCAATATTCCTTTTAGAATGAGAGAAGAGTGCCTCTATTATCATAACAACTTAATAGATTTTTAGGCCTTCTGTCCAATGCAATAAGGTATGGAACAACTACTGAAGCAACATTTAAGTGAACATAAATAGTTGACAAAATATTTGGATAAAATAAACGGATACAAAAAGCAACTTTTTCCTTTGAGGGTTGGACAATTATTAAAAGTGCGCTAAAAAAGATTGGTTAAATGTAAAGCATAACAATACAATGCTAATGAATAGAGTAATAGTTGGAATTTTAGTAGCCACAGTTTATTAAAATATATATATATACACACACACGCCCACAGATATATATATTTCTGCCTATATATGTGTGTATAGATATATATAGATATATATATATAGATATATATATACTGCCTAGGTTATTATTAAATTTATTCTTAAATTATTAAAGAGAACAAACCTCTCTATCTACTGTTTTTTCTCCATATATCAAAAGCAAGGATATCTATCTCATTTACAGGTATCACTATTGTGATAAATTACAAAAGAAATTAAAATCCAGGTTCAAACTGAAAGCCCAACCAATGTTAAACTTTTAATAGGGTGTGTTCAATTAAACGACTAGATTAGTATTTTGATAGCAAAACAGCAAAAATGCTAAAAGTATGTCCATCACACTGCCTAATTATTGATACAGTAAAGATAAACGATCCTTCTCTTAAGTATATTTGATATACTAGGAGCATACTCTTACCTGGTTCTGAGCTGGCAGTTTACTACCTAAGTGACGGAAACGCTGGTATGAAAGGAAAGCACGGAAAGACGTCTGGAAACGCAGTCCATAAAACGTGCGTAATGACGCCTGTACTCAGCGCTGGGGGACTGAAATAATAAGGCCGGAGAAAGTTCAGGAGTCCTGCCTGCCCCGTGGCGTCGGAGCCATAGGTCTTCAAGGCTGTGCCTGAGTTTAGTGAGGGTCGCAGCAGTATGCACTCCAGGGCCAAGGGCTGACCCTGGGCCTCCACGTGCAACAAGTGCTCTCAGGAGGAACGGAGCACCCTGGGCAGCCTGCTTGGCTGTGGCAGTGTGTGGGCACAGACCGCCCCGAGCACTGCTGCCTGCACAAGTCCTCTTGGCAGGCTGAGGGCAGCAGAGCCTCCTGTAATCAAGCTCACCACAAGGCCTACGGCCAGGCCCAACCACCCACATCTCCTCGTGAGAGCCGCGACTCACGCTCACAATATCCATACACCCGGACGTCCTGTCCTGTTTCCCGCATGAGAGGGGAACGCGGTTCCAGAAACTCCAGGACCCCGGCAGGGAGATGAGGAAACAGAGCTCGGCAAGCAGTTCTTTAGGTAAGTTCATGCACTTTGTGGTATAAAGGTTCTGTATTATCCAAGATTTATGTCCAGCAACTACACGTTGGGAAATTATTTTAAGGAAATAATTTTTAAATGAACAAGTATTTATGTAAGAAGGCATTAAAATGGTCCCTTACATTGGAATGCTCTTGTAAACACTGAATGTTCAAATATTGTGCTGTTATTGTCCTAATAATATCACACCTGTGAACTGTAATTAATATAATGGAATTATATTAAAAATTAAAAATATTTACATGGAACTTTTAATGCCACCAGAATATTCTAATTATATAGTGTTCATTGGGAAAATTAGAATAAGAATTTATAATTGTGATGAGTCAGCAAAAATATGGCACATATTTATACACATGAATATATGATCAAATATATATTATCCATTTTATATTAAATTATCAAAAAAGTTAAAAGTCTTATTAATTTAAGATACTCAAGTGTATTGACAACCTTTTATTTCTCATATGACTCCAAAATGTGCATTAGAACTTGCATAAGGAATGTTAATATTTAAATTGATCTCTGTACAAATGAAATCAATAAACTTTTAACAAATAATAAAATAAAATATGTTAAAACAATTTAAAGTGACAGAAAGCTGAAAAAATATTGCTTCATTTATTCCAATTGAATTTTCAGTGGTTTCATTTTATAAATCCATCTTAAATATTAAATATCTAAACTGTATACTTTTTGTCTTATATTGATGTGACTTGAACAGTTCAGTGCTGAATAGTTAGTTATATACACATGTACACAAATATATAATTTCTGCAATAAACACTAAACTATTCATTTATTATAATGAAAGTTTCTTCTTAGAAACAAAGCACCATTTCCATTTCTTTCTTTTCTGAACAGGTGAAAATGACAGCAAAATCAATAAAGAGAATTGTAAGGTCAGGATAAAGAACATTCTCAGTTCAGATCTTAATTTCAGGAACAATTTGCCATGACATCTGTGTAGTCTCTTCATGAAAGTTTAGCAGATCTGACAGCTAATTAATTATAAACCAAGATTAGAGACTGGACAGAAGTGCTGGCAGAGGAGAATTCATCTTTTGTGTCAACATGTTTCAGTATATTCATTTTCTTAAGCCTGAAAAACATACCACTAGTAAATTATTGTTTATCTTTAAGCTCAAAAAGGAAATCGAACATGACATGAACAATTACCAAGATACTCGCAAAAAAAAATGCATTTTCAAAAATAAAAAAACAACAAATTAGAATTGTGACATCTGAGATTTCCCAGTGTTTTTGTCTAAATTATTTGCGATGTGCAAAATTACTTGATTTTAAAAATCATAACAGATGGAAATTTAAAACCATCAATAGAAACAAAGTGTATATAAAAGATCATGAATTAAATATATATACAGAAATTATAGAATACAAAGTTCAAGTTAACAATACTATTATAAGAATTTAAATAGGAATATTCTGCTGATAGGAAACTAATATTCCCCAGTATTTAGTAATTCAGAAATATGTGTTGAGCTAATCAAAATCCTGTTTTTATGTATCACTGAATAAAATAAAACAAGCAAAATAAAAGATCTTGTTAAAAAAAAAAAAAAAGATCTTGTTACTCCCCAGTGAAGTTTTTTTCAAAATTATGTTCTATTAAAAATAAATGCGTCTTGGTTCTTTCCACAGTTTGGCGACCATGGCCATTGCTGCTATAAACATTGGGGTACAGATGGCCCTTCTTTTCACTACATCTGTATCTTTGGGGTAAATACCCAGTAGTGCAATTGCAGGGTCATAGGGTAGCTCTATTTTTAATTTCTTAAGGAATTCTTAAGGAATCTCCACACTGTTCTCCAAAGTGGCTGCACCAACCTGCATTCCCACCAACAGTGCAAGAGGGTTCCCCTTTCTCCACATCCTCTCCAACACATGTTGTTTTCTGTCTTGCTAATTTTGGCCATTCTAACTGGTGTAAGGTGGTATCTCAATGTGGTTTTCATTTGAATCTCCCTGATGGCTAGTGATGATGAACATTTTTTCATGTGTTTGATAGCCATTTGTATGTCTTCATTGGAGAAGTGTGTGTTCATGTCTTCTGCCCATTTTTTGACATGATTATCTGTTTTGTGTTGTGTTGAGTTTGAGAAGTTCTTTATAGATCCTGGATATCAACCTTTTGCCTGTACTGTCATTTGCAAAAATCTTCTCCCATTCCGTGGGTTGCCTCTTTGTTTTGTTGACTGTTTCCTTTGCTGTGCAGAAGCTTTTGATCTTGATGAAGTCCCAAAAGTTCATTTTTGCTTTTGTTTCCTTTGCCTTTGGAGACATATCTTGAAAGAAGTTGCTGTGACTGATATCAAAGAGGTTACTGCCTATGTTCTTCTCTAGGATTCTGATGGATTCCTGTCTCACGTTGAGGTCTTTTATCCATTTTGAGTTTATCTTTGTGTACAGTGTAAGAGAATGGTCGAGTTTCATTCTTCTACATATAGCTGTCCAATTTTCCCTTCAACGGACGAATGGATAAGGAAGATGTGGTCCATATACACTATGGAGTATTATGCCTCCATCAGAAAGGATGAATACCCAACTTTTGTATCACCATGGACGGGACTGGAAGAGATTATGCTGAGTGAAATAAGTCAAGCAGAGAGAGTCAATTATCATATGGTTTCACTTATTTATGGAGCATAACAAATAACATGGAGGACATAGGGAGATGGAGAGGAGAAGGGAGTTGAGGGAAATTAGAAGGGGAGGTGAACCATGAGAGACTATGGACTCTGAAAAACAACCTGAAGGTTTTGAAGGGGCGGGGGGTGGGAGGTTGGGGGAGCCAGGTTGTGGGTATTATGGAGGGCACATATTGCATGGAGCACTGGGTGTTGTGCATAAACAGTGAATACTGTTATGCTGAAAAGAAATAAAAAAAAAATAGTAAAAAAAAAATGCAGAGACATTTGGTTTCCACTTCAGTATGTAAGAGCTTGAAGGTTGCCTCTCTGTCCTAACTATAAGTAAAAACCTATACAAACTGAAAAATCAATCCTACTAGATCTGGAAGTGAAGTTCGGTCATAAGACAAACAACTGCCTCCAAAATTGAAGAGACAAAAAAATCACAACTTACTGGAGGAGAAACCAGCTAGAAGAAACCTTAGCAGGAACCAGTGCCAGACTAAAAAAATCTAATCTTTAATTAATGAACTGCAAGAAGGTCAAGGTACACAACCCTGAGAGTCAAAAATTCTTAGAAGACCCAGTAATAAGAGGACCCCCAGGCTTTTGTGAGTTTAAAAACAACAGGAGTTCAACCAGATTATAGATTAATATCAGGAAAAAAAAAATTCTTTTAGGTTTCCATGCTTCCATGAGGAGGAGGGGAAAGGAACCATTTTAAATATGTTAGATCACTCTATTCTTAGTCAGGTTTGCTCTCAGAAGAAACAATTTATCCAGAATCTAACAAATGTGTTTAATTACAGTCTGACTAAGCCAGGGAAATGGAAAGACCCGACTCACTGGCTGTAGCCTTTCATGTGAAGAAAGGATACCCAACTCTAATCCACTTTGGCCATCCTGTCCCACCTAGGAGGTAGGGACTGAAAAGCACTTGTGAAGTACATACTGCAGAGGCACAGTCTCATTAAAAGATGGAGACCTAATCATAGGGCTTTAGAACACTTCTTATGTCCCAACATCTTACTACCACATTACTAAAGGTTCCTTTAACCCAGTACATCACACCTGGCTATCAAGAAGAAAACTCAAGGGCACCTGGGTGGCTCAGTGGGTTAAGCCTTTGCCTTCGGCTCGGGTCATGATCATAGGGTCCTGGGATTGAGCCCCACATCAGGCTCTCTGCTGAGCAGGGAGTCTGCTTCCCCCTCTCTCTCTGCCTGCCTCTCTGCCTACTTGTGATCTCTCTCTCTGTGTGTGTCAAATAAATTAATAAAATCTAAAAAAAAAAAAAAAAGAAAATTCACAACCTACTAAAAAGGCTGAAAACAGTTGGAAGAGACAGACCAAGGATCAGAACAAGTCTCAGATATGGCAGGGATGTTGATATTATCAGATAGGAATTCAAAACAGCTATTACTAATATACTGAGAACTCTAATAGGTAAGATAGATAGCAAGAAAGAATGTATAGGTAAAAAACAGATTAAATTCTAAGAGAAAGTTAAAAAGAAATACTAGAGATCAAAAGCACTATAATAAAAATGAAAAATGCCTTTGATGGACTTACTAGTATGGCTAATTGGAAAGGCTAAAGAATCTTTACACTTGATAGCCTCAAGTGCAAAGATTTTTTCTTTAGCCTGTATATTCTTTCACACCTGTTATGTGGTTGGGCAGAGAGTTCTTAAGGAAAATTCTTTTCTCAACAGAGCACGTAGATGCTGCTCTTTGTGTTGACTTCCTGTTGCACATGAGAGGCTTGAACATGATATAATTACCTTTGTCCCATAAGTAAACTGTACTTTCTCTCTGGAAGCTCATAATATTTTCTCTTTATTTTTGAAATTGAGGGATTTTCTCATATATATATATATATATGTATGTGTGTATATATTTAAGCTTTGTTGATGTATAATTGATATGGGAAAAATTATACATATTTAATGCATACATTTTTATGAGTTGCACATATGCAACTCATATGTGTGATACTAGCACCACAATCAAGGTACTAATCATATCCAAATATATCCTCCATATACAAATCATATCCTCCCCATGTTCTTCTGTGTATATGTATGTATGTGTGTGTGTTTTTGTTTCATTATGGTAAGAACACTTAATGAGATTTACCCTCTTTACATAAAGTGCACAACACCATATTATTAACTATAGGTAGTGTGTTATATAACAGATCTCTAGAATGTATTCATCTTACTTAAATTAAACTTTATACCCATTGAGTGATAGTTTTCTATTTCCCTCTCCCTCTGCTGCTGGCAGTGATCATTTTATTTTCTGTTTTTATGAGTTTGACTATTTCAGATATCTCATATAAGTGGAATCATGCAGTATTTGTCTTATTATGATTGGATTAAATCACTTAATATAATGTCCTCTTGGTTTAATCCATACCACAAAATAGATTTCCTTCTTATTTAAAGCTGAATAATATTTTATTGTATGTGTGTACCACATTTTTTAATCCATTTGTCAATGGACACTTAGATTGTTTCCATATCTTGCTTTTATGACTAATACTGCAGCAAATGGGAGTGCAGATATCTCTTCAACATCTTGATTTCATTCCTTTGGATGTGTGCACAAAAGCAGGATTGCTGGATCACTAGTTCTATTTTTAATTTTTTGACAAGCCTCTGTACTATATTTCATGCCAGTCAACAGTGTATGAGAGTTCTAATTTCCCCATATTCTTGCTAGCCCTTATCTTTTGTTTTTTGATAGTAGCTACGGAGAGCTAACTATCACACCTAACAGGTATAGGGAAATATCTCATTGTGGTTTTGATTTGCAGTTGCAGCTTCCTGATGATTAGTGATGTTGCACACTCTTTCATATACCTGGCAGTTATTTGAATGTCTTCTGTTAAAAAAAAAAAAAATTAGACCAACAGAATTTGAAGATCTAATTGGTTCTGTCAAATGATGCAACTAGCAATAGTGATGCTGCAAGGAATTGTAAAAAATGAAAGTTTTTTTTTGTTTTTGTTTTTGTTTTTAGGAAAAATGGAGGACAAGGAAGTTACTAGGAGAAAAAAAAAGGATTGTTCCCAGAAAGATCACTTTCCTTTTGCGGGAAGGACAAGGAGTCTTACCATGCAGATTATTTCCTCTTCTTTGCGTTATGGAGAGAGCCCACATGACAGATTACTTCTTTGGTGCTGACCAGAAAACTCTTGACTGACCAGTTAAGGCCATATTTCTGGGGGAGGTTGAAACTGCAGTTGGGTATTAACCCAGCTTTGGGAACCTGATCTAAATGATACCATTTTGGACCTGTGGTTTTCTTCTTTAGAGAAATTCAAGTCCTTTGCCCATGTTTTATTTGAGTTATTTATTTTGATACTGAGTTATAGGAAATACTTTTATATTTTGGATAGTAACCCCTTATTAGATGTTTTGCAAATATTATCATTTTATAAGATGACTTTTCACTCTGTTGTTTCATATTAAAAAAATGACTAATTAATATGTAAAATGTATAAAGAATTTATACAACTCATTAATTTAAAAAAAATGGACAGAGGATCTGAATAGAATCTTTTTTTCCAAAGAAGCCTGATGAATGGTCAGTAAGTTCATGATAAGATGCTCAGCACTCTTAATCAGGGGAAATACAAAGCAAAACCACGATGACATATTGCTTCACACCTGTTAGAGTGACTAGCCTCAAAAAGACAAGAGATAACATGTGTTGACAAGGATATGTAGAAAAGTGCACCCTTATACACTGTTGATAGGAATGTAAATTGGTAGGGCCCATATGGATGATTCCTCAAAAAATTAAAACTGTTTGCACTTCCATGTTTTGTGCAGCATTATTCACAATATCCAAGATGTGGAAGCAACCTAAATGTTTGTCAATGGATGAATGAATAAAGAAGATGTCACATACACACACAAACACGCACATACACACTGGAGTAGTATTCATCCATGAGAGAGACAGAAATTCTGTCATTTGGACATTGAAAACATTACACTAAGTGTAATAAGTCACACAGAGAAAGACAAATACTATATGAAACTAGAAAAGCCAAACTTGTAGAAACGGAGTAGAATGGTAGTTAACGTGCTGGGAGGGAAGGATAGGAGAGATGAGTACATGTTAGTCAAAGAGTACAAACTTCTAGTTGGAAGATAGATAAGTTCTGGGGATTTAATGTATATCATAGTGGTTATAGTTAATAATACTTCATTATATACTTAAAATTTGCTAAGACTGATTAAATGATTAAATTATCATTAAAAGGTAATTGTGTGACTTGATGGGAGTGTTAGCTAACTCTATGGTGGTAATCATTTTACAATAAAAAACTGTATCAAATTAACATGTTGTACACTTTAAATTTACAGAATGTTATATATCATTTTATCTCAATATAGCATTAAAAAAGTTATATATCAAAAGATAACCAAGTATGGTTTTATCCATTATATATTATCTATATCCATCTATATTTGTCTATAATATAGGTATTTTCATAGATGTCTAGGGTAAAAAGTAGTTTTCATTTTTTATCTGTATGCATATATTAACTTTAAATACATATATGTATATATATTTATATATATATATTTTTTAAAGGTTTTATTTATTTGCCAGAGGGAGTGTACAAGCAGGGGGAGCGGCAGTCAGAGGGAGAAAGCAGGCTCCCCATTGAGCAAGGAGCCTGATGTGGGACCCGATCCCAGGACCCTGGGATCATGACCTGAGCCAAAAGCAGATAATTAACTGACTAAACCACCCAGGTGTCCCTAAAAAATTGTTTTTTTATTGAAGTATAATATAATAGTGTTATATTAGTATCATTTATACAATATAAAGGTTTAACAATTGTATACATTACCTAGCACTTTTCAAGATAGGGTACTCTTAGTCTCCTTTATCTATTTCACCCACTGACACACCAACCTTCCCTCTAGCAATCACCAGTTTGTTGTCTGTATTTAAGAGTCTTTTTGCTTATCTCTTTTTTTCTTTGTTTACTTTGTTTCTTAAATTTCACATATGAGTGAAATTATATGGCACTTGTCATTCTCTATCTTACTGACTCATTTAGTATTATGTCTTCTAGGTCCATCCATATATTGTAGATGGCAAGGTCTCATTATTTTTTAATGGCTGAGTAATAGTCCTGTGTGTGTGTGTATGCCACTTCTTTATCCATTCATCTATTGATGGACACTTGGGTTGCTTCCACATCTTTGCTATCATAAATAATGCTGCAATAACCATAGGACTATATATCTTTTTGAATTGTTTTCATTTTGTAAGGATAAATACCCAGGAGTGGACTTACTGGATCATATGATAATTCAATTTTTTCTCTATATTTTCTTTAGTGACTGCACCAATTTGTATTCCTACAAACAGTGCAGAAGTGTTCCTTTTTCTCCACATCCTCATCAACACTATTTCTTGTCTTACTGACTTTAGCCATTCTGACTGCTGTAAGGTGATATCTTATTGTGGTTTTGATTTGCATTTCCCTAATGATTAGTGATGTTCAGCATCTTTTATGTATCTGTTGACCATCTTTATGCCTTTTTTGGAAAAGCATCTATTTAGATCCTCTCTCCAATTTGAATCAAATTATTTGCCTTTTTGGATGTTGACTTATATAAGTTCTTTATATATTCAAGATACTAACACATTATTGCATATGTCATTTGCAAATATCCCCTCCCATTGAGTAGTTCGCCTTGTTTTGTTGATAGTTTCTTTACTATAAAAAGATTTTTTAAGTATAGTTCTTATAGTTTATTTTTTATTTTGTTTCCCTTGCCTGAAGAGACATATATACAAAAATGTTTCTACAGCCAATGTCAAAGAAATTAGTGCCTATATTTTCTTCTAGGAGTTTTATGGTTTTAGGTCTCACATTTGGGTCTTTAATCCATTTACATGAATTAACCTTGTGAGTAATAGTAACAACAAAAACTTAGCCAACACAAAACTTTTGAATAACTTATATAAAATAAAACATTTTAATATTTTAATAAAATATTAAAACATTTCAATATTTTATATTCATATTTATATATTATATTATAATATTTAATAAAGAAAATATTTTAGATTATAATTAAATTCATATTCATATATTATATTATTTAATAAAATAGAATAAAATGTTTTAAATTATAATTAAAATTTTATATATTATATTATATTATTTAATGAAATAAAATATTTTAAATTGTAATTAAATTTAATATTTAAATTTAAAGAAATTAGTGCCTATATTTTCTTCTAGGAGATTTATGGTTTTTAGGTCTCACATTTGGGTCTTTAATCCATTTACAGGAATTAACCTTGTGAGTAATAGTAACAAGAAAAACATAGCCAACACAAAACTTTTGAATAATTTATATAAAATAAAATATTTTAATCAAAATGGTTGAATGGAAAAGCATTTAATAAATTAGAATCTTACTTGTGATTCAATTAAAATATTTAATTTGAAGAAACTTGTTTTTCTTCATCTTTGTGATATTTAATTCTATTATTATTTTTGCCTAATTTTGGTTTCTTTACCATGTTTTTTCTTCATTCTGAAAAGATCCATTTTTCATATTGTAGGTGACAAAGACTCTTTGACCCAAACATTAGTCATGCTTCTTTGAGCCATCCTCTGAGCTAGCTCTAGACCTTAGCCCCTTTACTGAGCTTACTTTGCCCAGATGTAGTAAAAATGCTGTTCAGTCAGTGAGAATCTCCCCATCCTTGATATATATGATCACCTTGGCCTTTCTTCAACAGGAATCGTGTTCTACTGGTTTGACAAAAATCTCCTACCCATTATGTCTTCTCTTAGTAACTTCCTATTACTTATTAATCCTGTTCTATAAATCCCCACTTGTCCATGCTGTGTTCAGAGTTGAGTCCGATCTTTCCTCCAACAGGATAGACTTAACACCTGTCTCAATAATCCTTAGTAAAGCCTTCTTCACTATTTTAATGAATATAGGAATATTTTATTTCTTTAACATAAGATTCCTTTGTCTGCCATTTCTCTTATAGTGTCACTCATATTTGCCATCAATTTTTTTTCTTTTTTTTTGTTTTTTTTTAATTAATTTAATTATGTTAATAAACATATAATGTATTTTTATCCCCAGGGGTACAGGTCTGTGAATTGCCAGGTTTACACCTTTCACAGCACTCATCATAGCACATACCCTCCCCAATGTCCATATCCCCACCACCCTCTCCCGTCCCCCCTCCCCCCAGCAACCCTCAGTCTGTTTTTTGAGATTGAGTCTTTTATGGTTTGTCTCCCTCCCAATCCCATCTTTTCATTTTTTCTTTTCCTACCTCCCCCAACCCCCACACATTGCATCTCCACTTCCTCATATCAAAGAGATCATATGATAGTTGCCTTTCTCCGACTGACTTATTTCGCTAAGCATAATACCCTCTAGTTCCATCCATGTCATCACAAATGGCAAGATTTCATTTCTTTTGATGGCTGCATAGTATTCCATTGTGTTTATATACCACTTCTTCTTTATCCATTCATCTGTTGATGGACATCTAGGTTCTTTCCATACTTTGGCTATTGTGGACATTGCTGCTATAAACATTCGGGTGCATGTGACTCTTTGGAGCACCACGTTTGTATCTTTAGGATATATAGCCAGTAGTGCAATTGCTGGGTCATAGGGTAGCTCTATTTTCAGTTTTTTGAGGAACCTCCACACTGTTTTCCAGAGTGGTTGCACCAGCTTGCATTCCCACCAGCTGTGTAGGAGGGTTCCCCTCTCTCCCCATCCTTGCCAGCATCTGTCATTTCTTGACTTGTTAATTTTAGCCATTCTGACTGGTGTGAGGTGGTATCTCATTGTGGTTTTGATTTGTATTTCCCTGATGCCAAGGGATGTGGAGCATTTTTTCATGTGTCTGTTGGCCATCTGGATGTCTTCTTTGCAGAAATGTCTGTTCATGTCCTCTGCCCATTTCTTGATTGGATTCTTTGTTCTTTGGGTGTTGAGTTTGCTAAGCTCTTTATAGATTTTGGATACTAGCCCTTTATCAGATATGTCATTTGCAAATATCTTCTCCCATTCTGTCAGTTGTCTTTTGGTTTTGTTAACTGTTTCCTTTGCTGTGCAAAAGCTTTTGATCTTGATGAAGTCCCAATAGTTCATTTTTGCCCTTGCTTCTGGTGCCTTTGGCGATGTATGTAGGAAGAAGTTGCTGCGGTTGAGGTCAAAGAGATTGCTGCCTGCTTTCTCCTCAAGGATTTTGATGGATTCCTTTCTCACATTTAGGTCTTCCATCCATTTTGAGTCTATTTTCGTGTGTGGTATAAGGAAATAGTCCAATTTCATTTTTCTGCATGTGGCTGTCCAATTTTCCCAGCACCATTTCTTGAAGAGGCTGTCTTTTTTCCATTGCACATTCCTTCCTGCTTTGTCAAAGATTAGTTGACCATAGAGTTGAGGGTCTATTTCTGGGCTCTCTATTCTGTTCCATTGATCTATATGTCTGTTTTTGTGCCAGTATCATAGTGTCTTGATGATGACAGCTTTGTAATAGAGCTTGAAGTCTGGAATTGTGATGCCACCGACTTTGGCTTTCTTTTTCAATATTCCTTTGGCTATTTGAGGTCTTTTCTTGTTCCATATAAACTTTAGGATTATTTGTTCTATTTCTTTAAAAATAATGGATGGGATTTTTACAGGGATTGCATTAAATGTGTAGATTGCTTTAGGTAGAATAGACATTTTCACAATATTTGTTCTTCCAATCCATGAGCATGGAATATTTTTCCATTTCTTTGTGTCTTCCTCAATTTCTTTCATGAGTACTTTATAGTTTTCTGAGTATAGATTCTTTGCCCCTTTGGTTAGATTTATTCCTAAGTATCTTATGGTTTTGGGTGCAATTGTAAATGGGACTGACTCCTCAATTTCTCTTTCTTCTGTCTTGTTGTTAGTGTAAAGAAATGCGACTGATTTCTGTGCATTGACTTTATATCCTGACACTTTACTGAATTCCTGTATAAGTTCTAGCAGTTTTGGAGTGGAGCCTTTTGGGTTTGCCACCTAAAGTATCCTATCATCTGCAAAGAGTGATAGTTTGACTTCTTCTTTGCCAATATGGATGCCTTTAATTTCTTTTTGTTGTCTGATTGCTGAGGCTAGGACTTCTAGTACTATGTAGAACAGCAGTGGTGATAACGGACATCCTTGCCGTGTTCCTGACCTTAGCGGAAACGCTTTCAGTTTTTCTCCATTGAGAATGATATTTGCAGTGGGTTTTTCATAGATGGCTTTGATGATATAGAGGTATGTGCCCTCTATCCCTACACTTTGAAGAGTTTTAATCAGGAGGAGATGCTGCACTTTGTCAAATGCTTTTTCAGCATCTATTGAGAGTATCATATGGTTCTTATTCTTTCTTTTATTAATGAATTGTATCACATTGATGGATTTGCAGATGTGGAACCAACCTTGCAGCCCTGGAAGAAATCCCACTTGGTCGTGGTGAGTAATCCTTTTAATGTACTGTTGGATCCTATTGGCCAGTATTTTGGTGAGAATTTTCTCATCTGTGTTCATCAAGGATATTGGTCTGTAATTCTCTTTTTTGGTGGGATCCTTGTCTGGTTTTGGGATCAAGGTGATGCTGGCCTCATAAAATGAGTTTGAAAGTTTTCCTTCCATTTCTATTTTTTGGAACAGTTTTAGGAGAATAGGAATTAATTCTTCTTTAAATGTTTGGTAGAATTCCCCTGGGAAGCCGTCTGGTCCTGGACTTTTGTTTGTTTGGAGATTTTTGATGACTGTTTCAATCTCCTTACTGGTTATGGGTCTGTTCAGGTTATCTATTTCTTCCTGGTTCAGTTGTGGTAGTTTATATGTCTCTAGAAATGTATCCATTTCTTCCAGATTGTCAAATTTGTTGGCGTAGAGTTGCTCGTAGTATGTTCTTATAATTGTTTGTATTTCTTTGGTGTTGGTTGTGATATCTCCTCTTTCATTCATGATTTTATTTATTTGCATCCTTTCTATTTTCTTTTTGATAAGTCTGGCGAGGGGTTTGTCAATCTTATTAATTCTTTCAAAGAACCAGCTCCTAGTTTTGTTGATTTGTTCTATTTTTTTTTTTTTTTTTTAGTTTCTATTTCATTGATTTCTGCTCTGATCTTTATGATTTCTCTTCTCCTGCTGGGTTTAGGCTTTCTTTGTTGTTCTTTCTCCAGCTCCTTTAGGTGTAGGGTTAGGTTGTGTATTTGAGTCCTTTCTTGTTTCTTGAGAAAGGCTTGTACCGCTATATATTTTCTTCTCAGGACTGCCTTTGTTGTGTCCCACAGATTTTGAACCGTTGTGTTTTCATTATCATTTGTTTCCATGAATTTTTTCAATTCTTCTTTAATTTCCTGGTTGACCCATTCATTTTTTTAGAAGGATGCTGTTTAGTCTCCATGTATTTGCGTTCTTTCCAAATTTCCTCTTGTGATTGAGTTCTAGCTTCAGAGCCTTTTGGTCTGTAAATATGCAGGGAATGATCCAAATCTTTTGATACCGGTTGAGACCTGATTCATGACCCAGGATGTGGTCTATTCTGGAGAATGTTCCATGTGCACTAGAGAAGAATGTATATTCTGTTGCTTTGGGATGGAATGTTCTGAATATATCTGTGATGTCTATCTGGTCCAGTGTGTTATTTAAGGCCTTTATTTCCTTGTTGATCTTTTGCTTAGATAATCTGTCCATTTCAGTGAGGGGAGTGTTAAAGTCCCCTGCTATTATTGTATTACTGTTGATGTATTTCTTTGATTTTGTTATTAATTGGTTTATATAGTTGGCTGCTCCCATGTTAGGAGCATAGATATTTAAGATTGTTAGGTCTCCTTGTTGGACAGACCCTTTGAGTATGATATAGTGTCCTTCCTAATCTCTTATTAGAGTCTTTGGCTTAAAATCTAATTGATCTGATATAAGGATTCCCACCCCAGCTTTCTTTTGATGTCCATTAGCATGGTACATTGTTTTCCACCCCCTCATTTTAAATCTGGAGGTGTCTTCGGGTCTAAAATGAGTTTCTTGTAGGCAGCGTATTGATGGGTTTTGTTTTTTATCCATTCTGATACCCTGTGTCTTTTGATTGGGGCATTGAGCCCATTAACATTCAGGGTAACTATTGAGAGAGATGAATTTAGTGCCATTGTATTGCCTGTAAGGTGACTGTTACTGTATATTGTCTCTGTTTCTTTCTGATCTACTACTTTTAGGGTCTCTCTTTGCTTGGAGGACTCCTTTCAATATTTTCTATAGAGCTGGTTTGGTGTTTGCAAATTCTTTCAGCTTTTGTTTGTCCTGGAAGCTCTTTATCTCTCCTTCTATTTTCAATGATAGCCTATCCGAATATAGTATTCTTGGCTGCATGTTTTTCTTGTTTAGTGCTCTGAATATACCATTCCAGTTCTTTCTGGCCTGCCAGGTCTCTTTGGATAGGTCCGCTGCCAATCTATGTTTTTACCCTTGTATGTTACAGACTTCTTTTCCCGGGCTGCTTTCAGGATTTTCTCTTTGTCGCTAAGACTTGTAAATTTTACTATCAGGTGACGAGGTGTGGACCTATTTTTATTGATTTTGAGGGGCGTTCTTAGCATCTCCTGGATTTTGATGTTTGTTCCCTTTGCCATATTAGGGAAATTCTCTCCAATAATTGTCTCCAATATACCTTCTGCTCTCCTCTCTCTTTCTTCTTCTTCTGGAATCCCAATTATTCTAACGTTGTGTCGTCTTATGGTGTCGCTTATCTCTCGAATTCTCTCCTCGTGGTCCAGTATTTGTTTGTCTCTCTTTTGCTCAGCTTCTTTATTCTCTGTCATATGGTCTTCTATGTCACTAATTCTTTCTTCTGCCTCATTTATCCTAGCAGTAAGAGCTTCCATTTTTGATTGCACCTCATGAATAGCTTTTTTGATTTCAACTTGTTTAGATTTTAGTTCTTTTATTTCTCCAGAAAGGGCTTTTATCTCTCCGGAGAGTGTTTCTCTAATATCTTCTATGCCTTTTTCGAGCCCGGCTAGAACCTTGAGAATCGTCATTCTGAACTCTAGATCTGTCATGTTACCAATGTCCATATTGATTAGGTCCCCAGTGTTCGGTACTGCTTCTTGTTCTTTTTTTTGTGGTGAGTTTTTCTGCCTTGTCATTTTGTCCAGATAAGATTTGCTTTCTCCTCCTCTAGAATTCTGATGTTCTTGGTCAGTGAAGTTGGTCTTGGCTGGGTTTCTTGTTGATCTTCTGGGGGAGGGGGCTGTTGTAGTGATTCTCAAGTGTTTTTGCTGCAGGCGGAATTGCACCGCCCTTGCCAGGGGCCGGGCTAAGTAATCCGCTCGGGTTTACTTTTGGGAGCTTTTGTTCTCTGAGCGCTTTCTGTAGAGTTCCGGAGGATGGGAATGAAGATGGCGGCCTCCCAATCTCTGGCCCGGAGGAGCTGAAAGCTTGGGGTTCCGCTCCTCAGTGTGCTCTCAGAGCAAAGCTCCCAACAGCCCCGCCTCCCTGGCTTGCGGTCGTGCCTGGAGGAAAGCAGTTAATTGCTGGCACTTGGAGAGAAGCGCCCTGTCGCTTCCGTCTCTGTGGCCTCTGGCCATGCTCCGAGCCCACCCAGCCTGTGACCAGCACAAGGTAACCCCGGGCTGAGAGCTCACTCCTCGACTTTGTTGCTGTAGCCGGCTTCCCCGCTCTAATACCTGTGAGCTCTGTGGCACTCAGACACCCCGGTCCTTTTGTGGCCCCACGGGACCTGGGGTTATGCTGACCCCACTGGGGCTTCCCCCTGGTTTAGCCTCTGGAGTGATGTCCCTCCATGGAGCAGACTTTTAAAGGTCCCGGTTTTGTGCTCCATTGCTCCGCCGCTTGCCAGGAGCCGGCCCCTCCCACCGCGGTCTGTCTTCCCATCGCTTTGGATTCACTTCTCCACAGGCTCTACCTTTCAGAAAGTGATCGATTTTCTGTTTCTAGAATTGTTGCTCTTCTTCTCTTCGATTTCCTGTTGGATTTGTAGGTGTTCACAATGGTTAGATAAGCTATCTAGCTGATCTCCTGCTACCCAATGTTGTCTCAGCCTGCTACTTCTCCACCATCTTGACTCCTCTGCCATCAATTTTTTTATAACCTTAGTGTATGAAATTTTCACTTGGTCTTCTAGAACTTAAGTATTGATCATATTCTTTCTTATTGACTTTTGTCAGTTTCAATTATGAATATTATGTTTTTATAATAGTATATGTATAATTGAGAAAGTTTTTCTGTTACATTCATGATGTCTCCAGGAAAGTTGTCACTTTTTTCAAGTTTCCTTTTGACTCAGAATTCTAAGGTTTTTTTTGTTTTTTTTGTTTTTTTAAAGATTTTATTTTTTATTTGACAGAGAGAGATCACAAGTAGGCAGAGAGGCAGGCAGAGAGAGAGAAGGAAGCAGGCTCCCTGCCAGGCAGAGAGCCCAATGTGGGGCTCGATCCCAGGACCCTGGGACCATGACCTGAGCCAAAGGCAGAGGCTTTAACCCACTGAGCCACCCAGATGCCCCGGATTTCTAAGTTTTTAATTTAAATAAGAAAGGTTTTTTAGGGGCACCTGGGTGGCTCAGTGGGTTAAGCCTCTGCCTCTGCTCGGGTCATGATCTCAGGGTCCTGGGATTGAGCCCCCCATCGGACTCTCTGCTAGGCAGGGAGCCTGCTTCCTCCTCTCTCTCTGCCTGCGTCTCTGCCTACTTGTGATCTCTGTTTGTCAAATAAATAAATAAAATCTTTAAAAAGAAAAAAAAAGGTTTTTTAGGTTGCTAAATTACATAAAAATAATTGCAAATTTTCTTTCATGTTCATGGTGGTCAATTTTCTCAGTACAAGCAAATAGCAGAATATTGTTTTTTTTTGAGTAGCAGGAAGACAAAAACCATTTGAGCATCTTACATATCTGTATTGTTAGTCAGGACAAAGAACATGGCACACAGTTATGTCTGTTGAATTGCTGAAGTATCTGGGGCAGGGGTGGTGCAAATCCTTCTCTATTCCAGATCCCTCTGATTACAAGAAGCAATTTTCTACGATTTGTAATGACCAGGAGAAATTCACCTTGCACTGCAAACACCTGGACATTTTCAGTATCAGGAAAATGTGCAGGCTCTACCAAGGCTTACTGACAAAAGCAATGGGTGCATCACTGCTCATTTTAAGTGAGAAAATATATATAAGTATATTAGAACTATATCTGGCATTCAACAAATATTACCTATTATTTGTTATTAAAAGAAACCATAGACTCTTAATAGTCAGGCCTCCTCTGGGAGTTGGATAAACATCTGTCTTCCACACAGCTGATTAGGAGTTCATTTCATCCAGAAGACTTCAAAATTTATATGTTGAAGATCCCCACCAGGCAGAACCAGCATATTCTTTATTGGTGTCTTATTCTAGACAAGGAGTAGTTAAGGGAAGGACATGTAAAAATCTATGCCACCTTTTTCCTAGAATTTTCCTTCTTTTTTTTTAAAGTTTTAAGAATTTTTAAATTAATATTGCATACATACAGAAAGATGTGCACGTCATAAGCTTATATGTTGAAGAATTCTTACAAGATTAAAACTCCTACATAATACTACCAAAATCAAGAAATAGAACATTATCATTACCACAAGAGTCTTTCTTAACTCTTTTAGTCAATACACCTCCCCAAAGATTACAATTATTTTCACCTCTATCCCCAAACATTGTGTGTTTTTTTATTTTGTTTGTAACTATATGAATGAAATAATTGTGATTTTTGTCTGGATTTTTTTGTTGTAGTTGTTAACATTATATCAGTGATATTCTATATCTATACTGTTTTGTTTATCCAGACAGTATTCATTTTTATTTCTGTGCAGTATTACCTTTTTAATGAATATGTCACACTGTATTTTCCATGTTCCTGTCAAATTACTTTCATTGTCAATTCCTAAAGACTATATTGCTGTGAATACACTTGTCTTCTTTGGTGCAAATATATATGTATTTTTGTTGGTTAGATTTTTGTTTGATGATAGGGCATGCTTATGTTCAACCTAGTAGATTTCATTGGTTTTGCAAAGTACCAGTTTCACTTCCCCCACCCCACAGCAATATTCAAGGACTATCATTGTTTCCCATCCTTATAAAACTTTAGTAAGTTTATTATTTCTGTGAAATTTATTCTAGGAGATACATAGCTTCCTCACATTGTTGTTGAAGTTTAGAACATGCTATCCCAAAATATGCCACCCTGGCACATTAACTATTTTGATAAAGGCACTTGAAAAACAGCAGATGCAAGAAGTACACTCTGGCCTTGTTGCTTTTTCTTAAAAGTAGGAGATGAAATTCCCCTGTGGAAGGTGTCCTCCCTATATACCAGAAGGAAAGTAACATTCTTGTCACTCTGGGAAGTTGATGTGGAGAGAGTTCTATATAGACCTTGTTAAAGTAATTCTTATTTTCCTTTAGCCTCCTCACATAGTTTTAGTTACTTTTCCACAATTGTCTCTCTTTATTCAACCTGGTATAAAAGCATTTAGGTTTTGCCACTTCTTTCGGTCTTCATTCCCTAAGGCTTTCATTTTACATAGAACTTATATTAAATAAATTTCTATTCTTTGTCTCCTGTTGATTTGTCCTATTTTAACTTGATAATCAGGCCCAAGAAAAACCCTACCCTAACTCTGTCCTAACAGTGTAGAGATAAAATTTTGGCTCCCTATATTGTTTTAATATGTCTCCCCAATCATTAAGGAAGGTGAGCCATGTTTTCATGTTTTACCAGCCAATTACATATGCTTTTATGTCCATTCTGAGTTGACTTTTTTCATTTATTTTAGGAGTTATTTCTGTTGTTAATAGGTAAGGAAGAAGGATACTCCAATAAGATTCTAAAACTGAGTCTAACTTATCATTGTCTGGCAAGCACAGTGCCATTCATGTGTGTGTTCAGGGGACATTTCCAAGCAGCAATTTGAAAGGGCAACAGCAGAAAAGCATATATCCCAAGTGAGGCAAGATTATAAATGTAAGTTTTTGCTCACAAGGTGGACTGTAAATTCGTCGTGATTGATTGGACATGTTCAGTTTTCATATCACAGATGCTGGGAAATCTGGTTTCAAAATAAGTCTGATGTAAGTTGCTTAAGAGCCAGCAGGCCTAATATTCCTTAGGGAGGTGTGCATTGCTGAAGCATAACAGAGTTTTTATTATAAATATATTTTGGATACAAGAACTTTGCCAGTTATATGTATTGCTATTATATCACCATTCTGATAGGCCTTTACACAAGGTTAAATGTGGTTTTTTTGTTTTGCTTTGATTTAATTAAGAAAACTCTAATGTAGCCCAAATCAATTAACAGCTTTTTCTCTGAATAATTGGAGCTTTCTTGGGCTTTTCTTTGTTTTTGGCACTGATGAAAAAGTTTTCCCTTAACCCAAAGTTAAGAACATTTTATATATTTTATTTTCTCATTAGATTGGCAGTTTACCTAGAGTTGAATTTTATGTAAAGGGTGAGGTAGAAAAGGGGTGCACTTTGTCCATTTCGATATCTACTGGATGTAGCACCTTTTGTTGAAAATTCCTCAGTGTTCTGCAGTGCCACATTTGTCAAAAATCAAGTATTCTTTCATTAATGAGTCTTTCTATGAAGTTTTAATTCTATTTTTTCTCTATTATTGCTTCAAAATCACTCTTTTCTACACATTAGCTTTATAATTCCTTATGATACAGTAATGAAGATCCTAATGTATTAGCAGACTTTGTAAAGGACTGTAAATGTGTTAGAGAGTATTAAAATCCCTAAATTAGCATAATGCTACTCCAATTCTGACGTATTTTGACAGGCATCATTTTATTATTTTATTTTATTTGATACAGTAGCATTCTGATGTAGTCTGATGTAGACAGTTCTTGTTAAATTCTTCTAAGGTGTGCTTAAGATGTTACCTTTTCAAGAGCAGACTACAAAAAAGCTTGGAAAATATTTAAAGAGTACCCAAAATCTCAGAGATGCACTTCGAAGCACAACCTGAAATGAACTTGATTTCCTTAATTTATTCCCAGTTAACAAATCAAATTGAGACATGGAAATTCTTAGGTATTCAGAATGATGTATTTGTGTTAACTTCATTAATTTATAGGTAGATTTTTACAAACTTAATGTCAATAAATTAAGCACCGTTTAACACAAACACTGGGAAAAGAAGTATGGACTCTGATCTTTTTCCGAAGGCAACAATTTTTATTCTGCTGTGTGGATAAAAGGCTCACAGCATGTATACCCTTGGAGTGGAAGACTTGTGGTACTTAAGTTTAACTATTATCCTAGACCACAGGTGCATGTGGCTCCATCTCTCCAATCCTAGGAGTGCTTTAGCAACAAGGTTAGGGCTCAGAATATTGTGTCAGTAGAGCATATTTAATGCCAGTACAGCAATCCTATTCTGAGAAGAGGCACAGATGTTTGAGTAACTGTCCATGTTGCTCAAACTGCATTATCTCTGTCTTTCAAAGTCATATGCATTTTTCATTAATGTTCATGGTTTTTTCCTGAGAATATGGGTCAAAGGAATCATTCCTCTTCTTATTTGCTTTCAAGTATTCAGGGGAAGAGGGACAGATGTAAGTATGTTTAGCTCAACTATTTTATATCACTTTGAGAGATCAGTTTAACAAATAAAAAAACATTTCTTTTATCTGGGTCATCTTGACGAGCTTAAAATTATTTTTAATTCATGATCCATATTGAGCCAAAATATACTTGCTGTAAGAATGCTAAACATTTAAATGACCTTGACTCTTCTCTTAATAAGGAAACCATCTGTAGAGGAAAATTGCCATATGCAGACTGAAACTTCAACACCTTTTCCTTCCTCAAATACAAATTTAGATAATCACAAATAATCCTTACAGAAAAAATATTTTATACTCCCAAAGTTCCTTAAAAACACCATTCACTTGAGACAACTTTAACTTATATCTATTTGATAGTCTAAATATTTCCCTCAGGGCAGTCAGCCGTTTTGCTTTATTTCAAATTTTATACATCATATTGTATTGAATATAAAGAACCAAAAATATGCCCAAATAACAAAATAGATACAATCCACTTGTACACTAGCTTAATTAACTTTGGTTAGGAAGATCTTCCCAGTGTGGAAGACTATAACTCTTAGATTAACAAAATATGTTACTTTGAGTTTAACATAGCCATGAAAATATCGCTATCAAATTCTAGAGCCCCTGACTTCTTTCTTTATAATCTCTTTGATTTGTACTATGAGATTCTTCTTGTGTAGAATTCTGGCAAATGGCTCTGAGGCAGTCAAATAGATGTCAAGCTTGTGGTTTCCTGCTGACTGTTGTTGAGAGCAATAGTATATTTTGCAATGTAAGATCTTATATAGGTGTGATACATGGGTATAGTTGCAAAAATGTGGATGGATCTTTTCTTTTTTATGCTTAAGCAAAAGAGGAAGCATAACTCCTAGTTTTAAGTAACATTTTTAAGTCATTCATACTCTAACATACACCTGTTGTTAAAATATTGAAAACATAAGGGAGTTTTGAAGAAAAACAATGTTAAGCGATTTTTTTTTTTCTCTCAGAAAGCAAGGGATTTGAAGTGATTTAAAGAATTGCCAGATATCATCTGGTCTTATAGTTCAGCTAATTTTAAGGATTAATGCTGCAGTAGTTAGTATGACTACTTTGAGACTAAATTTTCATAATGAAATTTTTTTCAAAGATTTTATTTATTTATTTGAGAGAGAGATCACAAGTAGGCAGAGAGGCCAGCAGAGAGAGAGGGGGATTCATAATGACTTTTAATAGAAGCTGTACCAGTCAGAATCTAGTGAGCTTTTTTGAAGATATCCTTCATCATATTGAGGAATTTGTATGCTATTCTTATTTAAACTTACTAGGAATGACTTGGAATTTGTGCAATACTTTTTCTGCAACAATAGGGATGATCATACATTTCTGCTTTTTCAGTCTGTTAATATGGTGGGTTACTTTTATTGATTTCAAAATGTTAGATCAGCCTTGCATTTTTTTTTTAATATATACACAAACAATGAATCATGGAACACTTTATCAAAAAGTAATGATGGATCAGAGACAAGATGGCAGGGAAGTAGGAGGAGGCGCTGTTTCAACCTGTACCCTAAAGTGAGCTGATTACCTACCAAAGAACTCTGATCATCCATGAAATCAGCCTGAGATCAGAATTATACATGTCTGGATCTCTACGGGGGCAGAAGATGCCAGTGGGCAGATAAAGCAGAGTGGGAATGTCGGACTGATATTGGAAGATAAACAAAAGGGGGAGGGAGCCAGCAGAGGTGACCCATTGGAAAGTAATACCCCAATATGAGAGTGCCCTGCACTGGGGACCAGCATTAACTTGGAGTCTGGTTGAAAGCACTCAAAAAGAGCAAAGGATCACGGGGGGAAATTGTGGGAATCGGGGTGGTTAGGGACAGGGGCTTAAGTCCCCAGACCCAGGGCAGCCACCCCTGGTGCTGAGAGTGCAGTGGAGAAACCAGGTCTTAGTCCCTGAGCCGCAGAGTGCCTGAGAACATGTGGGGTCTAGCTCCCATGAGGGGCTGGGAGGCTCGCCAGTCAGCAGAAGCACAGACTTTTTGCATTCTCCACGCGAGCACCGTGCCGCACTATCAGAGCCTGAGACGCGCGTGCCCCTACCCTCCCCTGACAGAGGTGCGTGAAGACACCAGTCGGGCACTCTCAGACCCAGAAAGACCAGGCACTCCCAGCCTGGGCCAACAGGAAAATCTCAGTGTGCAATCGCTGCTTGGAACATCTCTGGTGGTCGGGAGCTGCCCAGACAGCCGCTGCTGTTGTGCTTTTGGGTACAAGCAGGAGTTCCTGCGTCCCCAGGGACCATGACTCAGAACGTGCTCTGCCAGCAGACAAGGGGGAACTTATGTGCTCTGGAGCACCCAGCGGGGAACAGACTGAGGTTTCTCTCTGAGAGGGAGGTCAGGGTGCAGTCTGCTTTCCTCTAAACTTCCAAAAACCATCAAAAGCTGTCAAGGCGAGAGAAAAAGAAAAAAAAAGAACAAACATAAAAACCGACAGGGAACAAAAGCCTGAAAAAACAGTTTCCTCAGAGCCCACCCCCTTGAGAGGGGCGGGAAGACTTAACTCAGGGAACATTGCCTGAAAACCGATGTGGCAGGCCCCTCCCCCAGAAAACCAACCAGGAAAAAAAAAAGAAAAAAAAAGACAACAAGAGAACAACCATCACTATTTCATAGATACAACTTTTATTTTTAATTCATTCCCACTATTCTCATTCATTTTTTTAAGTAGAGATAATTTTTTAACCTATTTACCATCACAGTGAGATATCCAGTACATCAAATTCCATTATAACCTTTTAACCTGAACTTTTTGATACATATACCCATGTTTTTCTTTTGCTTTTCTATTTTTTAGTTTTTTTTTTATTTTATTTTATTTTAGTTTAGTTTATTCTTTTTTTATTTTTATTTTTTAATATTCATATAGAGTTAAACTTCAATATAATCCCCTTTCCCCAATCAATGCAACTCCTATAGGTAAATTAATTTAAATCCCCCTTTATCTTAGGAAAGTTGAATCCTTTAACAAAGATATCAAGATACATCCAGGAAGAATCAAAATAACCTTCTTCACCCACACTGAGAATTCATAACCACTCTCCCATCTTTTTCTTCTGCCCGTGTTTCTGTGTATTTGTGTTTGTCCTGATAGTATATAAATCTTATACTTGGGGTTCTTTTTGACGAGGTTTCTTTTTTTTTTTTCACATATATATATATATATGTATTTTTTTTTCTCTTGTCACATACTTTTATCAGTCTTTTTGTTTGTCTGTTTTTGTTTGTATACTTCATAAGTCTTACGTTGGGGCCCATTTGGATGAGACTTCTCTTTTATCTTTCTTTTTTTTTTCATGTCTCTCTCTCTCTCTCTCTCTTTTTTCTTTTTCTTTTCTTTTTTCTCGTTTGGGTGGGGACTCCTGATTGCTCAGAAGTGTTCCAGGGTGCACCTTGACTGCACCACGGTCGATACATCCAGCTACATCCGTTCAGCCATCTCTCACCAAAATTACTAGGAGGAAGAATGCCCAACAGAAGAAAAATTCAGAGGATGGGCCTTCTGCAACAGAGCTAATGGCTATCGACATAGACAATATGTTGGAAAGGGAATTCAGGCTAACAATTACCCAGGCAATAGCTAGGTTGGAGAAAGCCATGGATGGCCAAATGGAATTGATTAAGGCAGAACTGAAAGCCACCAGGGATGATGTTCACAATGTTAGGACAGAACTGAAAGCCACCAGGGATGATGTTCACAGTGCTCTCAATGAGTTCCAATCTAATCTAAATTCTCTAAAAGCTAGGGTAACTGAGACAGAAGTTAGAATTAGTGATCTGGAGGACAAACAGAGAGAAAGGATCAGGAGGAAGCCTGGAACAAAGAGCTTAGAAGCCATGAAAACAGAATCAGGGAAATAAATGATACCATGAAACGTTCCAACGTCAGAATTATTGGAATCCCTGAAGGGGAGGAGACAGAAAGAAGTCTAGAAGATATAGTGGAACAAGTTCTCCATGAAAATTTTCCCAATCTTGCAAATGGAACCAGCGTTCAAATACTAGAGGCAGAACGGTCTCCCCCCAAGATTATAGATTCTTAAAAAACATCAAGGCACCTAATAGTAAAATTGAGAAATCATGATTGTAGATACAATCTCTTGAAAGCCGCTAGGATGAAGAGGCTCCTTACATACAGAGGAAAGCCCATCAGAATAACGTCAGACCTGTCCACAGAAACCTGGCAAGCCAGAAAGGGCTGGCAAGATATATTCAGGGCACTAAATGAGAAGAACATGCAGCCAAGAATACTTTATCCAGCAAGACTGACATTCAAAATGGATGGAGAGATAAAGAGTTTCCAAAACCAACAAGGCTTAAAAGAGTATGCGACCACCAAGCCAACACTGCAGGAAATATTAAGGGGGGGGGGGTGGGTTCTATAAAAGAAGAAAAATCCCAAGAGTATCAGTGAACAGAAATATGGAGACCATCTACAGAAAGAAAGACTTCAAAGGTAACACGATGTCAATAAAAACGTATCTATCAATAATCATTCCAATGTGAATGGCCTAAATGCGCCCATAAAATGACACAGGGTTGCAGATTGGATAAAACAACAGGATCCAGCCATATGTTGTCTACAAGAGACCCATTTCAAACCTAAGGATACACCCAGACTGAAAGTGAAGGGATGGAGAAGCATCTTTCATGCCAATGGGCCTCAAAAGAAGGCCGGGGTAGCGATTCTCATATCAGATAAATTAGATTTTAAACTAAAGACTGTAGTCAGAGATACAGAAGGACAATACATAATTCTTAAAGGGACTATCCACCAAGATGATCTAACAGTTGTAAATACCTATGCCCCCAATATGGGAGCAGCCAATTAAATAAGAAAACTATTAATCAAGATAAAGAGTCATATTGATATGAATGCATTAATAGTAGGAGATTTTAAAACACTTCTCTCAGTAATAGACAGATCATCCAAGCAGAAAATCAATAAAGAAACAAGAGCATTGAATGACACATTGGACCAGATGGACCTCATAGATATATACAGAACATTCCACCCTAAAACATCAGAATACTCGTTCTTCTCAAGTGCACATGGAGCCTTCTCCAGAATAGACCACATACTGGGTCACAAATCAGGACTCAACCGATACCAAAAGATTGAGATTATTCCCTGCATATTCTTAGATCACAATGCTTTGAAACTGGAGCTCAAACACAAGGAAAAGTTTGGAAGGAACTCAAACACCTGGAAGCTAAAGACCACCTTGCTTAAGAATGCTTGGATCAACCAGGAGATCAAAGAAGAACTTAAACAATTCGTGGAAACCAATGAGAATGAAGACACTTTGGTCCAAAACCTATGGGATACAGCAAAGGCGGTCCTAAGGGGGAAATACATAGCCATCCAAGCCTCCCTCAGAAAAATAGAAAAATCCAGAATACACCAGCTATCTCTACACCTTAAAGAACCAGAGAATCAACAACAAATTAAGCCAACACCACACACAAGAAGGGAAATAGTCAAGATTAGAGCAGAGACAAATGAGGTAGAAACTAGAGATACAGTAGAACGTATCAATGAAACTAGAAGCTGGTTTTTTGAAAGAATCAATAAGATCAATAAACCATTGGCCACACTAATCCAGAAGAAAAGAGAGAAAGCTCAAATTAATAAAATTATGAATGAAAAGGGAGAGATCACAACAAACACCAAGGAAGTAGAATCAATCATCAGAAGTTATTATCAACAGTTATATGCCAATAAGCTAAGCAACCTAGATGAAATGGATGCAGTCCTGGAAAACTATAAACGCCCAAAATTGAACCAGGAAGAAATTGACAACCTGAATAGACCGATATCTAGTAATGAGATTGAAGCAGTGATCAAAAACCTCCCAAAAGACAAGAGCCCAGGACCTGACGGATTCCCTGGGAAATTCTCCCAAACTTTCAAAGAAGAAATAACACCTATTCTCCTGAAGCTGTTTCAAAAAATTGAAGCAGAAGGAAAACTTCCAGACTCTTTTTATGAAGCCAACATTACCCTGATCCCCAAACCAGGCAAAGACCACAAAAAAGGGAGAATTTCAGACCAATATCAATGATGAATATGGATGCTAAGATTCTCAACAAGATCCTAGCAAACAGGATCCAACAGCACATTAAAAAGATTATCCACCATGACCAGGTGGGATTCATCCCTGGGTTACAAGGATGGTTCAACATTTGCAAATCAATCAATGTGATAGAACAAATCAATAAGAGAAGAGAGAAGAACCACATGGTCCTCTCAATTGATGCAGAAAAAGCTTTTGACAAAATCCAGCATCCGTTCCTGATTAAAACGCTTCAAAGTATAGGGATAGAGGGAACATTCCTGAACTTCATCAAATCTATCTATGAAAGACCCACAGCAAATATCATCCTCAATGGGAAAAAGCTTGTAGCCTTCCCGTTGAGATCAGGAACACGACAAGGATGCCCACTCTCACCACTCTTGTTCAACATAGTATTAGAAGTCCTAGCAACAGCAATCAGACAACAAAGAGAAATAAATGTATCCAAATTGGCAGTGAAGAAGTCAAACTCTCTCTCTTCACAGATGACATGATTCTTTATATGGAAAACCCGAAAGACTCCACCCCCAAACTACTAGAACTCATACAGCATTTCAGTAACGTGGCAGGATACAAAGTCAACATACAGAAATCAGTGGCTTTCTTATACACTAACAATGAAAATACAGAAAGGGAAATTAGAGAATCGATTCCATTTACTATAGCACCAAGAACCATAAGATACCTCGGAATAAACCTAACCAAAGAGGTTAAAGATCTGTACTCGAGGAACTACAGAACACTCCTAAAAGAAATTGAAGAAGACTCAAAAAGATGGAAGACAATTCCATGCTCTTGAATCGGAAGAATAAGCAGTGTTAAAATGTCTATACTGCCTAGAGCAATCTATACTTTAAATGCCATTCCAATCAAAATTCCACCAGTATTTTTCAAAGAGCTGGAGCAAATAATCCTAAAATTTGTGTGGAATCAGAAAAGACCTGGAATTGCTAAGGAAATATTGAAAAACAAACAAACCAAAAAAACCTGGTGGCATCACGTTACCTGATTTCAAGCTTTACTACAAAGCTGTGATCACCAAGACAGCATGGTACTGGCATAAAAACAGACGCATAGACCAGTGGAACAGAGTAGAGAGCCCAGATATGGACCCTCAAGTCTATGGTCATCTGATCTTCAACATAGCAGGAAAAAATATACAGTGGAAAAAAGTCGGTCTCTTCAATAAATGGTGCTGTGAAAATTGGACAGCTGTATGTAGAAGAATGAAACTCAACCATTCTCTTACACCATAGAGAAAAATAAACTCTAAATGGATAAAAGACCTCAACGTGAGACAGGAATCCATCAGAATCCTAGAGGAGAACGTAGGCAGTAACCTCTTCGATATCAGCCGCAGCGACTTCTTTCAAGATATGTCTCCAAAGGCAAAGGAAACAAAGGCGAAAATGTACTTTTGGGACTTCATCAAGTTCAAAAGCTTCTGCACAGCAAAGGAAACAGTCAACAAAACAAAGAGGCAACCCACGGAATGGGAGAAGATTTTTGCAAATGACAGTACAGGCAGAAGGTTGATATCCAAGATCTATAAAGAACTTCTCAAATTCAACACACACAAAACAGATAATCATGTCAAAAAATGGGCAGAACACATGAACACACACTTCTCCAATGAAGACCTACCAATGGCTATCAAACACATGAAAAAATGTTCATCATCACTAGCCATCAGGGAGATTCAAATTAAAACCACATTGAGATACCACCTTACACCAGTTAGAATGGCCAAAATTAGCAAGACAGGAAACAACGTTTGTTCGAGAGGATGTGAAGAAATGAAAGGGGAACCCTCTTACACTGTTGGTGGGAATGCAGGTTGGTGCAGCCACTTTGGAGAACAGTGTGGATATTCCTCAAGAATTAAAAATAGTGTTTCCCTATGACCCTGCAATTGCACTACTGGGTATTTACCCCAAAGATACAGATGTAGTGAAAAGAAGGGCCATCTGTACCCCAATGTTTATAGCAGCAATGGCCACGGTCGCCAAACTGTGGAAAGAACCAAGATGCCCTTCAACGGACAAATGGATAAGGAAGATGTGGTCCATATACACTATGGAGTATGATGCCTCCATCGGAAAGGATGAATACCCAACTTTTGTAGCAACATGGACGGGACTGTAAGAGATTATGCTGAGTGAAATAAGTCAAGCAGAGCAAGTCAATTATCATATGGTTTCACTTATTTGTGGAGCATAACAAATAACATGGAGGACATGGGGAGATGGACAGGAGAAGGGAGTTGAGGGAAATTGGAAGGGGAGGTGAACCATGAGAGACTATGGACTCTGAAAAACAAACTGAAGGCTTTGAAGGGGTGGGGGGTGGGAGGTTGGGGGAGCAAGGTGGTGGGTATTAAGGAGGGCACTTATTGCATGGAGCACTGAGTGTGGTGCAAAAGCAATGAATACTGTTATACTGAAAAGAAATTAAAAAAAAAAAACAACTAATGATGTACTGTATGGTTACTAACATAACTTAATATATATAAAAAAAAAGACATGGACAAAGCCATGATTTAATAGACAAATGCAAATCACTGGTATCAAAAAACTCATTAAAATAAAATAATATCTACCAGCAAAAAAAAAAAAAAAGAATGCAACTTTCTTTTTTTATTTATATTCAGTTAAACCCTGTTGGTTGTAATTTATGCACATGTACATTAGTGGATTTAATTTGGTCAAATTTGTTAAGAATTTTATATCTAGACTTGAAGCCTATTAATTTCTTTTTCATAAAATTACATTTATTTGTTTTATTTCCCTTTGCATCTACTTTTAATGTGTATATTAATATATTTTGTCTTAGAAATGCCAATTTCATTATTGTTTTCCTGGTTTGTTTCATCTGTTCTTTTATTTTTATTTTCCTCTTCTGTATTGAGCTCATTGTATTTTAAGTCTTTTTTTTTTAATTTTTTTTTAAATTTATTTATTTGTTAGAGAGAGATAGCGAGCACAGGCAGACAGAGTGGTAGGCAGAGGCAGAGGGAGAAGCAGGCTCCCCGCCGAGCAAGGAGCCCGATGTGGGACTCGATCCCAGGATGCTGGGATCATGACCTGAGCTGAAGGCAGCCGCTCAACCAACTGAGCCACCCAGGCGTCCCTGTTATTTTAAGTCTTTATTGCCTTCTTGTCTATACCTGTTTGTTGTGTTATTTATTGATTGTCATAAGGTTTATATGATATGTACTTAATACCAGGTATTTTCAAAAAATGTAGTGCTTCACATTTATTCTAAGCACTTTCTTGCTACCCTTCACTTTATTGTTATATGTTAGTCTTCTTGCTTCTTATTTCAGAACAGTGGTAGACTCATAAGATGAATTGGATAGTATTCATGTCTCTTCAGTTTTTTAGAAAAAATATAATCTCCCCTGTGAAATGATCTGAAGAGTTCTTTGTGGGAAGAATTTTAACTGTAAATTTAATTACTTTAATAAATATAAGAACATGTATTGTTTTATTCTTGAGTGAGTTTTGGCAGCTTGTGTCTGTCAAAGAATTTACCCATTTCATCCATGTTCAACTTTTTGACATTACATTATTTCTAATATTAACATATTATCATTTTAATATCTATATATTCTCAGTCTACTGAGACTTTTTATTCGGGTATATATTTGTATATTTTTTTATGATGTATATATTATGACATATGTTTTGTTATGACATATATTTAGTATATATTCTGTCTTGATAAATGCTCATATTCACTTGAAAAGTGTATACATATTACCATCCCACCTAATATATATTCTTTTTATAATGTATGTTCTAGAAATGTAAATTATGTTAATTTTGTTGATAATATTCAAATTTTCTGTATCCTGAAAGATTTTCTCGCTATCCTAACAATTACTGAGAAAAGGAATTTAATTCTATAAACATAATTGCGGATTAGGAATTTGTCTATTTTTATATATTCCTACCAATTTTTGCTTTATGTGTTTTGAAGCTCTGGTATTAAATGCATAAACACTTAGGATTGTTATGCCTTCCTAAGAATTGACACCTTTATCACTATTAAATGACCCTTTTTTCCCTGTTCTTTGTTCTTTTTTTTTTTAATTAAATTTTTTATTTATTTTCAGCGTAACAGTATTCATTGTTTTTTCACCACACCCAGTGCTCCATGCAATCTGTGCCCTCCCTAATACCCATCACCTGGTTCCCCCACCCTCCCACTCCGCCCCTTCAAAACCCTCAGGTTGTTTTTCAGAGTCCATAGTCTCTCATGGTTCACCTCCCCTTCCAATTTCCCTCAACTCCTTTCTCCTCTCCATCTACCCTTGTCCTCTATATTATTTGTTATGCTCCACCAATAAGTGAAACCATATGATACTTGACTTGCTCTGCTTGACTTATTTCACTCAGCATAATCTCTTACAGTCCCGTCCATGTTGCTACAAAAGTTGGGTATTCATCCTTTCCGATGGAGGCATCATACTCCATAGTGTATATGGACCACATCTTCCTTATCCATTCGTCCATTGAAGGGCATCTTGGTTCTTTCCACAGTTTGGCGACCGTGGCCATTGCTGCTATAAACATTGGGGTACAGATGGCCCTTCTTTTCACTACATCTGTATCTTTGGGGTAAATACCCAGCAGTGCAATTGCAGGGTCATAGGGAAGATCTATTTTTAATTTCCTGAGGAATCTCCACACTGTTCTCCAAAGTGGCTGCACCAGTTTGCATTCCCACCAACAGTGTAAGAGGGTTCCCCTTTCTCCACATCCTTTCCAACACACATTGTTTCCTGTCTTGCTAATTTTGGCCATTCTAACTGGTGTAAGGTGGTATCTCAATGTGGTTTTGATTTGAATCTCCCTGATGGCTAGTGATGATGAACATTTTTTCATGTGTCTGGTAGCCATTTGTATGTCTTCATTGGAGAAGTGTCTGTTCATATCTTCTGCCCATTTTTTAATATGATTATCTGTTTTGTGTGTGTTGAGTTTGAGGAGTTCTTTATAGATCCTGGATATCAACCTTTTATCTGTACTGGCATTTGCAAATATCTTCTCCCATTCCGTGGGTTGCCTCTTTGTTTTGATGACTGTTTCTTTGTAGAAGAATGAAACTTGACCATTCTCTTACACCGTACACAAAGATAAACTCGAAATGGATAAAAGACCTCAATGTGAGACAGGAATCCATCAGAATCCTTGAGGAGAACATAGGGAGTAACGTCTTTGATATCAGCCACAGCAACTTCTTTCAAGATATGTCTCTAAAGGCAAAGGAAACAAAGGCAAAGATGAACTTTTGGGACTTCATCAAGATCAAAAGCTTCTGCATAGCAAAAGAAACAGTCATCAAAACAAAGAGGCAACCTGTTCTTTGTTCTTAAATCTACTTTGATATCAGTTGAGCTAATCCAGCTTTCTTTTGGTTAGTACTGGCATGATCTATCCTTTTTCCTTCTTTGAATTAGAATGTATTTGTGCTTTTATATTATAATTAGGTTTCATATATATATATATATATATATCATATGGTTAGATTTTGCATTTTTATCTATTTTGACAATGTCTGTCTTTTAATTGAGTTCCTTAAGACATATTAAATTCATGTGATTTTTTTATACATTTAGGTTTGATGGACTGAGCTCGGTCTTGTGTCATGAAGATAAAGGCCATACTTCAATGTGAATCAGAAATCTAGAGGCAATATGGAACAAAGACACAGCTTAGCTGCCATATCTGCCTGGGATGTCTATGTGAGTGTGATTTTTTTTTTTAATTTTACTTCTCTTATTCTATGTACCTGTTATGGCTGAGTATAAATATATATAAATATATATATATATTTATATATATTTATACTCAGCCATATATATATATATGTGTGTGTGTGTATATATATATTTATGTTCATATAAAATTAAATGTATATTTATATTCATATATACACATTTAAATATATATACTTTTAAATAAATATAGCATTACTTCTGGACTCTAGAGCTGAGGCAAGTTTCTCTATTTTATATCTTAGTATTTTAATCAAAATTAAGTTGGAGAGAGTCAGACAGATCTATGATAAATTATCAGAAATATATAAAAATAGAAAGTAGATATTATAGACCGTTTTCTGTAAGTCAGCTACTGAAATAAACTAAAAGCAGTTTATTCAAACAGATACAATGACACTATGTATGTTACTTAGGAAATTATATGTTATTTTTATACAAGTATACAATGGATATTGCCTATAAGAAGTATATTGACATCAATAATCTTGTACCTAAGATTTAAGATTAGAAATAAAATTTATAAATATTTTCTCTAAAAGGTAAGCTTCGGGGTGCCTGGGTGGCTCAGTGGGTTAAGCCTCTGCCTTCGGCTCAGGTCATGATCCCAGGGTCCTAGGATCAAGCCCTGCATCAGGCTCTCTGCTCAGCGGGGAGCCTGCTTCCTCCTCTCTCTCTGACTGCCTCTCTGCCTACTTGTGATCTCTGTCTGTCAAATAAATAAATAAAATCTTTAAAAAATAATAAAAAAATAAAAGATAAGCTTCATGCATTTTTGAGGGGACACTTTTCATATCTATGTTTTATATTTTATGTAATACTGCCATTTGAATGAATAATATGACTTCAAATTTAATTACAGAACAACATGTGATTGATCACTTTGTAGTTTTAGCAATATCTATGTAGTATATTACTTATGTGATGCTGGAATAAGACATTTCTGATTTTAAATAAATAGGTCATTTTAGGACTTACCTTTTTTTCCCTTTTCCTTTTTGGCTGTGTTATTTTGTAAAATTATGGTAACTCAAAATGCTACTTACGCCTTCAAATATATTTTTGAAATACTTGAGGGAACATTCAATAAATACTAACTAAAAATGCCACAATATGTACGAATAAGCTTTACTATCTTTTCAAGATAGAATAACCCAAAATGTGCACATCACACACAGACACAAAATAACATCTCCGATATATTGGACAAATTTTGTCCATCTTTGACCATAAATTTATATTCTGTATATTGCATTATTAGCAGCGGCACTGAACATTAAAATATATATATATGTATATATATATATATATATATATATATATGATTTTATTTATTTATTTGACAGACAGAGAGCACAAGTAGTCAGAGAGGAAGGCAGAGAGAGAGGTGGAAGCAGGCTCCCTGCTGAGCAGAGAGCCCGATGCAGGACTTTATCCCAGGATCCTGAGGCCATGACTTGAACCGAAGGCAGTGGCTTTAACCCACTGAGCCACCCAGGCACCCCTAAAAAACATATTTGAACTCTTTTATTACGGTATGTGTGTTACATTATGTGTTTAATCTACTTGATTGTAAATTAACGTAGTATTAAGTTCAAACTGTTATTTAGGGTATTTGCCATGTATTTCATGATGTCAGCTTTCTGAACACATGCATGCCAAAGGAAATATTATTTAGGCATTTAGCAAATTGGCAAAGATGTGGAAAACTAAAAATTCAGTTTATTTCAACAGCATAAACTTCTTTTATTCAATTAATTTAAATACTAACACTATTTCCAACATTGATTTAAGCATATGAATTAGATGTAGTTTATATAACTTAAAATAAAATGTAAACTTGAAGAATGAGCTTTGAAATACAAAACTGTTCCATATGCATTCCCTGACTTTATTATATGACCTTAACATCCCAGCCATCTAGGATGTATTTTCATGAGACGAAATACCGCTGGTAAAAAGGAGGAAAACAGAATTCCGAGTTCACATAGTCTTATGTCGAAATAGATTAAGCATTATTCTTACTTTTTTTTTTTTTTTTAGCACAACACGTATCTTTGATGAAATCAAATATTCCTTGTGCTTGCTTGGAGATTATTTAAGTAGTTTCTTTATTCTCTGTTGGCAAGCTTTATTTTTACCCTACATTTCTTTTTTTACCTACACACTTAGATTTCCAACATCTTTTCTTATAGATCCAAACCAAATATGTTAAATATATCCCTCAGAAATCTAAAGGTATTTTTCTTCTATTTCTCTGCAGTGAATTTTCTCATCAGTAGATAAATAATTGCTGACTTCACTATTTTAGTTTTGACAGCCAAAGTATAAATCCTTCTGAGAATATTTGCTTTAAGAGGGAACAAGATCTTTTGTTCTTAGAATATTCTCTGTTGATAAGATTCATGTTGTTTCCCTTTGTGACATTTTTATAGTTGATCACATCTTTCAAGTTACCTCTTTTTTGAAGGCTTGCATTTCTGAAATACTCTCTGTTTTCTTAGACATAATTCATTACTTGACACCTCAGGTGAAGTTGAAATTATGTAACTAACTGCATTGGAAAACTTGTGTTTTTCTGCTACCTTTCACCACCATCTGCATGGTTACTTTTTCTGTGGCTTTACTTTAAAGTTTACATAGGAGAATTCAAATTTGTGTGCTATCATTCATTTTTTAAAAACATGTATTTGCTTTTTCTCTTGGATATCAGTTTTTCTGAAAATAGTACATGAAAAAATCTTTGTCTTTTTAACTCTCCTTACATCTTAACTACAATATGAGTGGTTCTGACTTGGATTTTTTTCAAATCCATTCTGTATTTATTACACTATAATATGAAATTTATGTGGAAATCTTGTGTTAACTCAGGGAGTGATGATTTATTATTGCCTTGGCTTACTTAATCCTACATTTTATAATGTTAAGTACATTATCACTGGCATTGAGGTGTGTCTGACTTTGGTCTCTATTCTCACAACCTCTTAACCTTTTCTATTATGTAAGAATAATCTTTATTGTTATAAGTCTTTTTTTTAATTTCCTTTTTTTTTTAAAGATTTTGATTTATTTATTTGACTGAGAGAGTAGAACACAAGCAGGGGGAGTGGCAGGCAGAGGGAGAGGGAGAAGCAGGCTCTCCACTGAGCAAGGGGCCCAATGTGGGGCTCGATGAAGACCTCGATGTGGGGCTCGATGTGGGGCTCAATGTGAGGCTCTATCCAGAACCCTGGAATCATGATCTAAGCCAAAGGTAGACGCTTAACCACTAAGCCACTGAGGCACCCTTGTTGTAAGTCTTTTTAATGGACATCATATTCTTAGTTGTAAACTTAAATGTATTTAAAACTTAAACACATTTATAGAACTCTGTCATGTTCAAAAACAGTGATCAGTGAAATGTCTTTACTTCTATATTCAGTATTTGTTAAAGATTGATATTTAATGAAGCTACTTAGGAAGTTATATTAACTTATTCATATGTTCTTTCACACTCTTATTAAGATATTAATTAATGAAATTACTTTTTATTTAAATACATATATTGATAATTGTGATTAGCAATAGAAAAACATCACTACCATAATGTAACTGATAGTCTGTTCTGAAGACACCTCAATCTCTCTGAAGTCATCAACTTCAAGTCATAGCATAATACCTCTATTTCTCCTGAGATATAGAAAAACAGGATTTCTTTTTCTATAACATCTTTTATGTAGTTATTTCAAACTCTAATGTGATGTGATTTTCACAAGTCTTAGTTTCATACTCATTCAGCAATTGTATCTAGGCAATTATTCAATTACATTTTCCTTCTAAAACCCTGAGACAATTATGATAAGAGCAACCACATACTCTAGACAGTTTTCAGTGAAGAGAACTTTTATAACATGTCTGTACGGTTGAAGACAAATTTATCATATAGTCCTTGTTGCTCATCCTTGTGAACCTTGAAATAATTTTGTTTCTCCCTTTAATCTTTAAATGTGTCTAAAATATCACGTTTTTAGAAAAAAAATAAAAATACTGAAAAACACTTCTAGTAATTCTCAAAAGTAAATTGATGGATAATGTAAATGATGGATAAATGTAGAGAGAGAAATGTTAAAAGTATTAATTGAATACCTACCAGGATTTTATATTGAGTAATTTAATTGTATTTAATTTGATCCTTAGAATGCTATGAAGCAGGTTGATATTTCTCACTGGGTGTTATGATGTCTAGAATGCTCTTCTCTTCAGACCTCCATTAGATAATTTCTTTTCATTGTTCATGTCTCAGCTCAAGTTAAAATAAAAATGTGAAGGTGGTCTTCTTCATTGATCTCACAACCTAAATAAAGTAACTTTTTATTTGATTTTTGTAACCCTTTTTGTCATTCCTATCAAATAGTAGATTTTTAAAGTATCTTCATATTCTCAGGAATAGTTAGAATATTTAGAATATAATACCATGATTTCCTCATGCCTTCCATACTAGTCAATCAGAGCAATCAGACATTGCTAAGACTCTTTCCTTCAATAGGTACCTCAGGTGAATTTAAGAACTCATTAAGTGACTACATTGTCACAATATGACATAGGTTAATAAGGTCCCATTTTTCTTTGGCCACCTGATTTGATTATTCCTGGCTTCCATTCCAATAGTTTAACTCAGATTCCCAATATTGGTATATGCTTATACTACTTCCAATACCAAATACTGAATCACTTTTATTTTAGCATAGAAAATGGAAAATTCTCTGGGTATTTTAACAAAATAAGGTTTATTCAACATGGAAAATCAATGCTTACAGAAATTTTTAATGAGTTGGAAGAGCAATATCTAGGCCAGATCTCCAGAAATTTCTTCTCAAACTGACATTGGTGTTCCCACATCTGAAGTCTCTACTGGAACTAGTAAGAACAAAAGCATACCCATGACACCACTGCTACTGTGACTGACCTCTTTATACCCATGAATTGAGTCTTCCTGACATTTTCGTAAGAGGTCTCAAAACACTCACAAAACTGAAGAACAGGCACTGGAACAGGGAGTATGAGCCATTTGACCCCCAACTTTCTCTAGACACTAAGAAACATGGAGAATATGCAATAAAATGTTGCTGCAAAAAGCCTTTAATCTCCATCATTTTTCTAGTTGAGAAGCAGGACATTAGCCTTGGCCCCTTAGCCTCATTTCTCCCTTCTAAACCATATGTCACTTGGTGTAACTTATATTTTAATATATATTTTGAACTTTTACTTGGTGTAACTTATATTTTACCCACTGGTAAAAGGAGAAGCTAGATAGCAAACATTCTTTTACTGCTACTCCTCACCATTAGAAAATATAATATTCAATGTCAACAAACATTCTAAAGCACTTAGGAATAAATTTAAGAACCATTTTATAGTGTTATTTTGGAAAAAATGCATTACATAAAGGAAGGTAAATATAATTGGAATAACATACCATATTAGAGCATTAAAACTTAATATCACAAAGAAGTAAATTCTCTGGGGGCACCTGGGTGCCTCAGTGGGTTAAAGCCGCTGCCTTCAGCTCAGGTCATGATCCTAGCGTCCTGGGATCGAGCCCTGCAACGGGCTCTCTGCTCAACAGGGAGCTTGCTTCCTCCCTTCTCTCTCTGCCTGCCTCTCTGCCTACTTGTGATCTGTCTGTCAAATAAATAAATTTAAAAAAAAAGTAAATTCTCTGTATATGCATTTTAATAATAATCATCATCAAAATGCAGTTTTTAATATAATTTGAAAAAAAGACTCATATGAAAGTATAAAAAAAGAATAATTAAGACAGTGTTTTACAAAGAAAAATGAGGAAGAATCGCCATAGCAACATTTATGGCAAAGCATAGCAAACAAAACATTGTATATTTACTTGGGTAAAAAATGAATTTATGATCAGAACAAACAATCCAGAAACTGATACATGATGATAAGGATATTTATTATAGTATAGAGGTGATATTATAAATCAGTATGTAAAGCTCTATTATCCCAGATAAAACAAAACATTTATAAAAACTAAGAATGACTAGACTTCTGTAATAAAAATAACAAGATTAGATACTAATCTCACATCATACACAAAATGAAATCCTGCCTGAATTAAAAACCTAAGTGTAGAAACATTTTGTGTGTGTGTTTTCATTTTATTTAGGAATATTGATTCATTAAACAAGATACCAAAATATAAAAGAAAAGATTGAATGTAGCAATGTTAATACAAAAGATACTATATACATATTTATGGTGTGCTTGGGTGGTTCAGTTGGTTGTGTGTCAGTCTCTTGATTTCACCTCAGGTCATGATCTAGGGCTGTGAGGTAGAGCCCTGGCATGGAGCCTGCTTAAGATTCACACTCTCCCTGGGGTGCTTGGGTGGCTCATTTGGTTGAATTCAGCTCAGGTCATGATCTCAGGGTCCTGAGATTGAGCCCCACATCGAGCCCAGGTCCAACTCTGCACTCAGCAGGGAGTCTGCTTGAGGATTCTCTCTCCCCCTCTTCCCCTCCCCTCACTTGCATGCACTGCCCCCCCAAATAAATCTTAAAAAATAAAAAATATTCTCTCCCTCTTCCTCTGCCCCTCCCCTGCTAAAAAAGATTATATACATATTTAAAAGACAAAAGGCACATTGATGGAAGATATACACAATATACATGTAACTATTTGTTACAATAGAGATCTTTTCCAGTTTCACAGTAAGTGCCAAATGTTTCCACATTTCAAACTAAAAATCTAGACTATCTGTGGTAAGAAGGCCAAGAGCTGTTCCACCCTACCCCCCATAGTTCATTACTTAACCCAGATTATATGAGGATCCATGCTTTTCTGAAGATATTGATCCTCACATCGTAGAGGATCAGAGGTGGTTTGAATCCAGGGTGAGATCATTAGAGAGTGTAAAAATTTCCTCCTAGACTTTGAGAAACACAATATACCATGAATTTGGCTTAAAACTGAAGGAAAAGGGGCACCTGGGTGGCTCAGTGGGTTAAGCCTCTGCCTTCGGCTCAGGTCATGATCCCAGGGTCCTGGGATCAAGCCCCACATCGGGCTCACTACTCAGTGGGGAGCCTGCTTCTCCCTCTCTCTGCCTGCCTCTTTGCGTACTTGTGATGTCTCTCTCTCTCTCTCTCTGTCAAATAAATAAATAAATAAGCTTAAAAAAAAACTGAAGGGAAAAAAAAAGGGAAGAAGGATATTCAGCTGAGTTACCATACCATCATAGAATAACCTGGAAGTTTAGGAGACTGTATACAAATGGATGGTGGATGAGAAATATTTTCCGTAAGACCTAGAGTATGGCAATATGCTTTGGAGAACTCAGAACAAAGTAGAATTCATAGATGGTCAGCAAGAGTCAGACAATTCCAGCTCAGAAATCCTTAGCAATGGAAAGAAATCTATGAAAAACTCACTGAGTGCACCAAAAGGGAGACATTTTTAGACACCCGCAAAGGATGAAAGAACCAAATACAATTCATACTGGTGTCAGCAGAGAAAGACACTTGGGTTTTTTTTTTTAATGTTTCTCTTTCCTCACTTCAGCTAGTTGCTAGAAGTAGCTTAGTGAGTAGTAGAAGTGCTAGTCCAAGACAAGGAGCAGGGGAGGTGTATAGCCTGGACTAAGTTCAAGCTGAAAGAGAGGAAATTAAATAATTTAGAGACTATTTAGGGGAACTGAGTGAACAGAGACTTTACTATTCATTTATTTTATCTCCAGAAAATTATGAAGATGTAATGGGACTCATTTTAGATTTGATGGAAGGAGGGTGGAAAAATAAGACCTTATGTAGATGATTTGAATGGTTAGCATGGGTAGAATATGGTGGAGAATAATATAAATTCCACTTTTTCAGTTTTTTGGTTCATGTGTATTATTCACATACCAAAGATTATTATTCAGATGAGGTAAATAACATACCCATTAATGATAACAAAGCAATAATATAGTAAAATTTAAAAAGTGAATAACAATATGCTAATGAAATTCACTGAACTAGAAAGAAACATACTTTAACATATACAAATATTGTCTAAAGAAGTAAGCATGGTGGTGGCAGGTTACTTCTTTTGTTCATAGCTGTCATAATTTCAGACACATACTGTTAACAAATATTAAAATATGTTGAACCATAAAAAAATTCTAGAAGACAATAGGGATACATTTTTATATAGTTTTAACATGAATATAGTTTTTTCTTTTTATACATGGATTTCAGAAATGTCATCAAGAAGGTTTCAAAACCATTGATTCAATAGGATTTTAATCAGCATCTACTATGCTCAAGGAACTGTGTGCTAAGTAATTAAGTAAAATAGTGAAAAAAATACATCTTTTCTATACTCATGGGAAGAATAGCCTTTTAAAAGAGACCAGTTAATTAAAAAAAAAAAAAATCACACAAGGAGAGAGCTGTAAAAGACATGGTCTGTGTAGGATGATATTTGGAACAATGTGGCCAATAATGAGATTTAACATAAATTCAGGGATGAATTTCTTTATAAAATAATGCTTGAACTGATAGGAAGGAGGAATATAGGAGAATGGGGAAAAGCAAAAGAACTTGTAACAAAGGTGAGAAGGAAGGAAGAAGTGAGTTAAGAATGAGGTAATTGAAAGCAGTGTGCAGAGTTTAGGAAGTGACCTGATATGAAATGAAATGAAAAATTTAGGTAGGGGCTTAACATGGAGGCTTTTCTGGGCTATGTTAATGAGTGTTAACTTTATGTTATGTGTATCAGAAAGGTGGTGAAGGGGTTAAAGTTTGATTTGGATAATAATTTTAGTTTATATATACAATTTTAAAAGATCATTCTGGTTATTGCCTGAACAATATGTGATGTCTTTGGGTGAGTGATTTTACATTATCTCTAATAGACTTTTCATGGGTAGTCTATCTCTGATAGACTTTTGATGGTAGCTAAGGAAGAGATTAGTAAATTTGCACAACTTTGAATGAGAATACTGCAAAGAAATGAGGAAAGGTAGTAAACTTTTAGTAAAAAAAAGAAGATATAATCAGACTCTGTCCCTTTTGTAGCAACTGGGATTTATTGCCAGAACAAACAAAAACACAAGATGTCAGAGGCCCTCAAGCCGTGGAAAGGCAGAATCTGTACTACTGACCTAAGACTAACAATAGAATCTAGAGGTAGAATGAGAAACTGGCTTAAACAGCAGATGATTAAAACATATTTGGAGGAATGGTCCAGATGGCAGTTAACTCTTAGTTACTGTAGTTAAACTGTAGCCTTCCAGAGGCAAATCCTTGATCAAAGAGAATTACCGTAAAGGAGAAAAAAGAAATATCCAATTGTATAGGACATATTTTCAACTTAGATACTATGTAAGATAGCCCCTGCAACAATAGCGGCATAATTTTTATTTATTTATTTTTTTTGCTTTTAAAGATTTATTTATTTATTTATTTGATAGAGAGAGAGAGAGAGAGAAAGAGAACAAGGTTGAGCTAGTAGAGGGAGGAACAAAGGGAGAGGATCTTCAAGCAAACTTTCTGATCAGCCAAGAGCCCAGTGCAGGCCTCCATCTCACAACCATGAGATCCTGACCTGAGCCAAAACGAAGAGTCCAGATGCTTACAGACTGAGCCACCCAGGTGCCCTTGTTTGTTTTTACTTATGAACTATTGAAACACGTTTAGGTTGCCTATTTTGGAAAACAGGACTGATAAATTTAGATCACGTTGGCAAAATTTAATATTGGATGAGGACTCTTAACAATGGAGAAGAGGAAACTCAAGTAGCAAATACTGGGCTTTTTATGATTATTCATTTGATGATATGAGTTATTAAATGAAAAATATATATAAAAGAAGACTTTCAGTCATTAACTACATGGTGATAGAGCTGATGTGTTTTCATAGTGATTAGGTGTTATTTAATTTTAGGTGCTTTTAATTTTATTTGTAGGTACCTAGAGTTTCTTTTTTTAGCTTCTAAAATTTTTATGATAAATGTGTATTGCTGACTTTTGTTAAATTATGATCATTTATTCTCCTTCAGACAATAACTTAACTGCTTATGTTGCTTGAAGCTCATGTCTTTCTGAGAACAGCCAGAAAATCTGGGGGAACAAGTAGAAACATCTGTCTGAAGGCACGGGAGAGCTACCAAGGCAGTGAATGACCTTTTTTAGAATGAGATAAAGAGGTGAACCAAGAGAGTTAAATCCAACGGTTAGATGTTTTTCTCCTTGAGGCAATTATGAATTCTAAAATAAAAGTGTCAGTGTAAAGGCTAGGAGGCAAGCTGACTTACATGAACTAGAGGGGAAAAAATGGTTTACAGGACACCAAGGAGAGGGGCCTGATAAACAACAAAGGCTCTCATTGGGGCACTGCTGCTGTACCCTAGAAATAAGGAAGGACAAGAAAGAACCAGATATCAAAAGGAATAAAGCCTTGCTTTGACTCAGTTCTTTCTGCCTCTAGCAAAATTCTCTGCCAAAAGTTAAGCAGATTACTTCTGGAGGAAGATAAAATTACCCAGAGCCATCATTATTTTCAACAAAATTTGATACTGTGTTTGGCATCTTAAAAATTTAACAAAATATAAAAATAGCTAGATATTAAAAAAGAACTGTCCAAAAAACTATGAAAGACACAATATAAATATTCAAGCAATATGTAAAAAAAATGAATATAAGTTCAGTTGAAGTTGCAGAAAGAGGATAAAAACAAAGCCGCATGTAAATTTAAAATAGGAAAATGACTAAAAACTACAAAGCAGAATCATAAAAAAAACTTAACGTTTTCTACTTTAGCACATTTATTTTAAAGATTAAAAAAAAAGATTTTATTTATTTATTTGTCAGAGAGAGATTGAGACAGAGAGCGAGCACGCGCACAAGCAGGGGGAGTAGCAAGCACATGCAGAGATGGAGGACTGGATCCCAGTACTGTAGAATCATGACCTGAGCTGAAGGCAGACGCTTAACCGACTGAGTCACCCAGGCATCCCTTTAACACGTTTTTGGTTTTGTTTTTGTTTTTGTTTTTTTGTTTTACGTTGTCATTTCACACTTGTTCATGGACACTTAGAATGGGCATATACTAAGATGTAGTTGACATTTTGTTTCCTTTTTTATACCAGTACCTCATCAGGTTTGTCAGTGTTAGGTGGACTTCTAAATATAGTGCTTACTCATTCAGGAAAAGCATAAAAGAAAACCTCAATCAGCAGCTGCCCCTTGTCATTCATGTCCTGGTTGGAGATGGGGTGATAATATACGTAAAGAAGTATTTTTTTTATTAACATATCATGTATTATTTGTTTCAGGGGTACAGGTCTGTGAATCTTCAGTCTTATACAATTCAGAGCACTCACCATAGCACATACCCTCCCCAAGGCCCATCACCCAGCCACCTCATCCCTCCCCTCTACCCCCCAGCAACCCTCAGTTTGTTTCCTGAGATTAGAGTCTCTTATGGTTTGTTTCCCCCCCACCCAGATCCCATCTTGTTTCATTTTTCCCTCCTTTTCCTCACCACCCCCACTCTGCCTCTCAAATTCCTCATATCAGTGAGATCACATGATAACTGTCTTTCTCTGACTGACTTATTTTGCTTAGCATAATATCTTCTAGTACTATCCACATTGTTGGAAATGGCAGGATTTGGGGGATTTGATGACTGCATAGTATTCCTGTGTGTGTGTGTGTGTGTGTGTGTATGTGCATGCATGCATGCGCCAGCCACAATTCCTCTGTTGATGGACATCTGGGCTCTTTCCATAGTTTGGCTATTGTGGACATTGCTGCTATAAACATTCGGGTGCACGTGCCCCTTCAGATCACTACATTTGTATATTTGGAGTAAATACCCAGTAATGCAATTGCTGGGTCATAGGATAGCTCTATTTATAAAGAAGTATTTTTATACATAATTGGGCATTGAAGTCAGCAAGTACAAAAATATTGCATTTTAAATTACAAAATGCACATACATGATTCAAAAAAATTCAAAATTATGCAGAAAGTAAAAAATAAAGTTTTGAAAAGGAAATATCTTCTCCCCCAATGAATCCAGTAATGATACTACCCTATTTAAGGCCAGTGAAACCTGAAGTAGACAAAATAATGGCCTCCCGGAGACATCCATGCCCTTATTTCCAGAACTTGTGAACATCTTAAGTTACATGGAAAAGAGGTATTAGGTTGCAGACAAAATTAGGGTACTCATCAGCTGACCTTGAGAAGATAAACTTATTTTTTGACATAATCTTAAAATGTTGAGATTATTTGGGAACTTGTTCTCAGTATAATCACAAGAGTCCTTACAAGTTAGAGAGGGAGGCAGAAAAAAGAATAAGAGAGATGGCAGCACAAGGACTTGATCTATTATTACTAGCTGCGAAGAGGAAGAGAAAAGGCTACAAGCTAAAAAATACAGGTGGTTTCTAAAAGCTGGAAAAGGCAAGGGAAATGATTCTCTCATAGAGACTCCAGAAAGAATGCAGCACTGCGGACACTTTTGTTGTAGCCCTCTGAGACCAATTTATAATTCTTACCTCCACAACTGTGAGGTAGTCAATTTGTGTTGTTTTAAGTCACTAATTTTTTGGTAATTTTTGGCCATTTGTTACAGCAGCGATAGGACAATAATCCAATATGTTAATAAAAGGTATATTTTATTTACACAGATCGGAAACCCACGGGGAGCAATGCAACTTACCTGGAGTTCCCCATAGTTGTATAGTACACAGCTTAGGGAACTACATGTGATGATGGCCATGGTTCTATACCTCATTATTTTTGGCTTATGTGATAGAGATATTTCTTTATCAGTACATACAGAGCTTTCCTCCTCATTAATAATGCATGATATTCTATTTTATGATGGTACCATAATTTAACTATACTTTAACCATAAATTAAAGCCATTGAAGTAGAAAGCCTATCATCTATATTGATAATTAAGGGAAGCATAACTTAATACATATTGAAGTTACTTAAATTGTTCACAGTATTAGTTGTTGCAAATAACACAATCACTCTCTGTAATGATTGGCTTATTTTTAAAAGTGTATCTGTAGGGGCGCCTGGGTGGCTCAGTGGGTTAAAGCCACTGCCTTTGGCTCAGGTCATGATCCCAGCGTCCTGGGATCGAGCCCCGCATCGGGCTCTCTGCTCAGTAGAGAGCCTGCTTCCTCCCTTCTCTCTCTGTCTCCCTCTCTGCCTACTTGTGATCTGTCTGTCAAATAAATAAATAAAATCTTAAAAAAAAAAAAAGTGTATCTGTAGGCTACATTGCTAAAGTACAGGATGCAGTCTTCATTTCATAGTCAAATGACCATGTGCCAGACATTGTAAAAGTCGTCCCACAGGTGTGGGGTTTTTTTGTGTTTTTTTTTTTTTTAATAATTTAATCTCAAGAGTATCCCATGGAATCAAGGTACATTTGTTTTCAGTTTATACCAAAAGAAGCTAAAGTTAAGATATATTGTTTTTATATGCCCTAAGAGTTTGAACAAAGTTAATTGCTCTTAAACACCTTGCCCTGTGATAATGTGGCACTTTTGCAATGAAGTTTTCAATTTTGAAAACTCAAATGTCAAAGCAAGTTGAACAAATAGTTTGATCAACAACTGGCTGTAACTTAGCTTGTTTAAAATATTTTCAGGTCATTATTGGAAAATTTTAGAGAAAAGCAAAATCATTTAACACAGTGGTACAGTAGTTTTAATGCTATTTTTCTTAATGCAAAGAAAAAATGGCTTTCAATAGAGATAGCTGTGGCTAGAAATATACTGTATATTAAATATGTGATATATATTTTTTTAAGTCATGGGATATTAAAGGGAAGAATATAAATTTCTTGTGTGTATCATAGCAGTTTTTCAGACTAATTTGTCTGCCAATTGGGTGGTGATAGCTCTGCAAACTTTTTAAATAATTTCCCTTGTACTTTTGTTCATGTCAGTGCAATTAAGGTGACTTTTATATCTCTGCATAGACTTACATGATTCCATGTTTTAATTTTCCTACATTAGGACCAAACACTAAACCATTTTCCTGAAAAACGCTGAGATTTGTTTGTAATGGACATTTTATTTTTTTAACACAAATAGAGAGATGCATATATTAAAAATGTAGCTAATATTATTGTTTTATTATGGGTCAAATTTCAATGGCACATCTATAGTTTCTAGTTTGTATTTATAGTTTAAAGTCAAAACTAGTTTTTCAGATTTAACTTTAATGTTAATTGAAATTTTGGGTTGCCTACAAGGCTCAGTGGGTTAAAGCATCTCCCTTCAGCTCAGGTCATGATCCCCAGGGTCAAGGGATCCAGTCTGCATCTGGCTCCTTGCTCGGTGGGGAGCCTGCTTCTCCCTCTGCCTGCCACTACCCCTGCTTGTGCTCTCTCTTTCTTGCTCTCTCTCTCTCTGACAAATAAATGAAATCTTTAAAAACAATCTTAGTTGAAAATTTGGCTCTTAAACAATTTATATCTAAGTGAATCATGAACCATATACATTAATGTTTACCTTTTTTTTTAAGATTTTATTTATTTATTTGACAGATAGAGATCACAAGTAGGCAGAGAGGCAGGCAGAGAGAGAAGGGGAAGCAGGCTCCCTGCTGAGCAGAGAGCCCAATGTGGAGCTCCATCCCAGGACCCTGGGACCATGACCTGAGCCGAAGGCAGAGGCTTTAACCCACTGAGCCACCCACGCACCCCTATCTTCTTTATATGTAAAGCATATCAGATACATTGGAAACTCACAATAAGAATGGCGGTAACTTGGTGGGAAATGGTGGGAGATAAAGAAATAGCAGAGGCTATATAATTCTAAAGGATAAACCAGGAATACATATGAGTGTGAAATGAAGTAGAAAATTGGATATTGGAACAAAAAAGAGAATCTCAGAAATGAGAGGAAAAAAAGCGTTATAAAAACTAAACCTTTGTTCTAGATTCAGAAAAATGCTAATATCCTATTTGCAGTTCTTATTTTAAATTTATGGCTCAAAAACACCTTATATTTAATATACTGGCTTTATGCAAATCTTGTAGTTAGTTCTTAATTCCACTCAGGTTTATAGCCATGTGATCTCATTTAAATATATTCAGAAAAAAAGAAAAGAATTTCTTCCGTCTGGGGCAGATTTTCTTTTCTTTCCTCTTCTCTCCTTTTTTTTTTTTTTCCCCTTCTCTTCTCTTCTTTCCTCCTTTCTTCTCTCTCTCTCCCTTTTTTTTGGGGGGGCTGTGCTTTAAGTTATACTGAGAGACCTAGTTTTATTTTTTTATGTATTTCCCATCTTCTTCCATTCTGATCAGCTCAGCTTTGGCCCCTGGATTGTCTTCAGAATTCTCCATATATATATTTTTAAAGATTTTATTTATTTATTTGAGAGAAAGAGACAGCGCGAATTGGGGGGAGGGCAGAAGGAGAGGGAGAAGCAGGCTCTGGGCTGATCAGGGAGCCCCATGCGGGACTCGATTCCAGGATCCTGGGATTATGACCTGAGCCAAAGGCAGAGGTTCAACAGACTGAACCACCAAGTGCTCCCCCAGAATTCTCTAATATATGTCTTATATAACCTAGCTCTAGGATGTAAAAAGTGTATAGCTGCACAGTAAGAATGTTTTAAATATCTAAGAGATTCAAACTTGATTATGTTTAAATTAGTTATTAAAATGCAGTTGTGCTAGTAAGACATTTCAGTCTGAAAAAATTCTCCTTCACTGGATTCACACTGTCACTATGTATGTGAAGGTGAAACTGGTTCTTTATGTGAGGGAATAGCCTTTTGTTGTTTTCCCTTCTCTCAGGAATAAAACAGCTTTTGGAATTATTCTTTATTAATATGAATGCAAGATGGGAAAATCACATGTATTTACAGATGATGAGACTCTTGTAATCCTCAGGGAGATTAATCTGTCAATTTAAATAAGGGAGCCCTGAGAAAGTTTCTAGTGCAAAGCCAAAGGAGGCATATGATGATACTAAGCTCAAATCCAAGGAGACAGTTGCCATTCTCAGAATGATACTGCAGCAGGGAACTTGTGGCTTCAGGAATCTATAATTCTGATATTCTGGCCATTTGTTGAACTTTCAGTTTCAAAACAGTACGAACAGCACAAAAAATATTAAATCTTGGAAGTGACAGATGTCACAGATTAACTAATTTATTTTGGGGAGAATTTCAATAAATCGTTAATCTGCTAAGAAGTAGATTTACTAAAGAAAATAGCTTTGTATTGTATTACAATCGTTCTCATTTTATTACACACTTATCATTGTATTTTAGAAATATACCATATAGGGCTCCTGGACAGTTCAGTTGGTTAAGTGTGAGACTCTTAATTTCAGTTAAGCATTCTGAGATCAAGCCCCACCTTGGGTTCTATGCTGGGTGTGGAGCCACTTAAGATTCTCTGTCCCTCTGCTTCTACCTGAAACTCCACTCACTCACGCTCTCTTTAAAAAGAAAAAAAGAAATATACCATATAAATGCATAATCCCATAAAATCATATGATGAATCCTACTTGAGTTTATAACTTATTTGTGACTAAATGAAATAAATAATTTATTTTACAACACTGCTATCTGGAACCTCAAGGTCACCAGGTGTATGTATGTGTATATATATATATATATATATACACACACACACACACGCACAAATCAGTGATACATAAAGCGGATATAGGTATAAATAAAATGGTGCTTGGCCTCATTGAGCTTGAATTAACAATTTTTCATAAAACTGAATGAACAATTCTATATTTATAGTCCCTCTCTTATATTTGTAGGAAAAGTGAAATGTAATGAAAGGCAGCAAAGCACAATCTGCACATGAAGAATCTTAAATATAAAAAATATAAAAATGTTGATTAAGCCATGTTTTAAGGAAGTAGGACTTGTTAAAAGGCCTTTCTAAATTTTTGAGCACTGTACAATTATCAGTTTTATTAGTCTAAACTTTTATATGACTTTTGTTTTAACATTAAAGGTCTCACTTCTTATTGTTTTCTCTTCTATATCATTAGCTAAGTTTCAGTTGCTAATAATTTTTAAAAATCTATTTCAAAATAGGTGCTATTGCAGTTTAGTAAATACCAAAGCAATTATCTGTACTATGTTAAGATGAAGCCTCTTAAATGATTTTCCTTTAAGTCGTAAATCCTCTTATTTCTGCACCCATTCTTTTATTTATTCACTTGATTATCATTTTAATGTTTTGATATCTTTTCCTGTTTTTGATACCTAACTTTATGCTAAACTTGAGAGAATGTTTATTTAATCTTTGCCTATTCTTCTTTCTAGTCTATGTCAAAGATTCTTTTTATTTCAATAAAATGTTTTGAAGAAGTTCCTCTTTAAATAGATTTTAATTATCTTTCCAGGTATTTATTATTTTTTACATTTAGTGGCAATTTTGTGATAGTTTATTTTTTTCAGCTTTTTAAGCAATTGTAATTTTGACTTTTTTAATATTTATTTTATTTTTTATTCAGTGTTCTGAGATTCATTGTTTATGTACACCACCCAGTACTCCATGCGGTATGTGCCCTCCTTAATACCCACTACCAGGCTGACCCAACCCCTCACCCTCATCCCCTTCAAAACCTTCAGTTTGTTTCTCAGAGTCCACAGTCTCTCATGGTTCATCTCCCCCTCCAATTTCCCCCAAATCACTTCTCCTCTCCAAATCTCAATGTCCTCCATGTTATTCCTTATGCTCAAAAAGTAAGTGAAACCATATGATAATTGACTCTCTCTGCTTGACTTACTTCATTCAGCATAATCTCTTCCAGTCCCGTCCATGTTGTTGCACAAATTGGGTATTCATCCTTTCTGATGGAGGCATAATATTCCATTGTATATATGGACCACATCTTCTTTATTCATTCATCTGTTAAAGGGCATCTTGGCTCTTCCCACAGTTTGGCAACTGTGGCCATTGCTGCTATGAACATTAGGGTACATATGGCCCTTCTTTTCACTGCCTCTGTATCTTTGGGATAAATGCCCAGTAGTGCAATTGCAGGGTCATAGGGTAGGGGTAGCTCTATTTTTAATTTTTTGAGGAATCTCCACACTGTTTTCCAAAGCAGCTGGGTTGCACCAACTTGCATTCCCACCAACAGTGTAAGAGGGTTTCCCTTTTTCCATATCCTCTCCAACACTTCTTGTTTACTGCCTTATTGATTTTGATCATTCTAACTGGTGTAAGGTGGTATCTCAATGTGGTTTTGATTTGAAACTCCCTGATGGCTAGTGATGATGAACATTTTTTCATGTGTCTGATAGCCATTTGTATGTCTTCTTTGGAGAAGTGTCTGTTCATGTCTTCTACCCATTTTTTGACGTGATTATCTGTTTTGTGTGTTTTGAGTTTGAGGAGTTCTTTATAGATCTTGGATATCAGCCCTTTGTCTGTAGTGTCATTTGCGAATATTTTCTCCCATTCTGTGGGTTGCCTATTTGTTTTGTTGACTGTTTCCTTTGCTGTGCAGAAACTTTTGATCTTGATGAAGTCCCAAAAGTTCATTTTTGCTTTTATTTCCTTTGCCTTTGGAGACATATCGTGAAAGAAGCTGCTGTGGCCAATGTCAAAGATATTACTGCCTATATTCTCCTCTAGGATTTTGATAAATTCCTGTCTCATGTTGAGACCTTTTATCCATTTCAAGTTTATCTTTATGTATGGTGTAAGAGAATGGCGAGTTTCATTCTTCTACATACAGCTGTCCAATTTTCCCAGCACCAGTTATTGAAGAGACTGTCTTTTTTCCACTGTATATTTTTTCCTGCTTTGTTGAAGATCATTTGACCATAGAGTTGAGGGTCCGTATCTGGGCTCTCTACTCTGTTCCACTGGTCTATGTGTCTGTTTTTGTGCCAGTACCATGCTGTCTTGGTGATCACAGCTTTGTAGTAGAGGTTGAAATCACGCAATGTGATGCCCCCTGTTTTGTTTTTCTTTTTCAACATTTCCTTAGCAACTCATTGATCTCTGCTCTAATCTTGATTATGTCCCTTCATGTGTGTGGGGTTGGGCTAATTTGTTGTTGATTTTCCAGTTCTTTAAGGTATAAAGAGAGCTGGAGTATTCTGGATTTTTGAATTTTTTTGAGTGAGGCTTGGATTGCTATGTATTTCCCTCATAGGCCTGCCTTTGCCGTATCCCATAGGTTTTGGACTGATGTGTCTTCATTCTCATCGGTTTCCATGAATTGTTTACGTTCTTCTTTGATTTCCTGGTTGATCCAAACATTTTTTTTTCCTGTCCATTTTATTTTATTTTATTTTATTTTATTTCTTTTCAGTGTTCCAGCATTCATTGTTTATGATCCAAACATTCTTAAGCAGGGTGGTCTTTAGCTTCCAATTCCTTCCAAACTTTTTCTTGTCGTTGAGTTCCAGTTTCAAAGGCTTGTGGTCTGAGAATGTGCAGAGAATAATCTCAGTCTTCTGGTATTGGTTGAGGCCTTGATTTGTGACCCAGTATGTGGTCTATTCTGGAGAAAGTTCCATGTGTACTCGAGAAGAATGAGATTTCTATTGTTTTAGGGTTGAATGTTCTGTATAAATCTATGAGGTCCATCGAGTCAATGTGTCATTCAAAGCTCTTGTTTCTTTATTGATTTTCTGCTTGGATGATCTGTTACTGAGGGTGGCATGTTAAGATCCCCTACTATTAATGTATTCATATCAGTATGACTGTATTTTGACTAACAGTTGGCTTATGTAGATGGCTGCTCCCATATTGGGGGCATAAATGTTTGCAATTGTTAGATCGTCTTGGTGGATAAACCCTTTGAGAATAATGTAGTGTCCATCTTATCTCTGACTACAGTCTTTAGTTTAACATCTAAATTTTCTGATAAGAGAATTGCTACCCCAGCTTTCTTTTGAGGTCCATTGGCATGAAAGATGCTTCTCCATCCCTTCACTTTCAGTCTTTTTTTTTTTTTAAGATTTTATTTATTTGACAGACAGAGATCACAAGTAGGCAGAGAGGCAGGCAGGGAGAGAGGAGGAAGCAGGCTCCCTGCTGAGCAGACAGCCCTATGCGGGGTTTGATCCCAGGGCCCTGGGATCATGACTGGAGCTGAAGCAGAGGCTTTAACCCACTGAGTCACCCAGGCACCCCCTCACTTTCAGTCTTGTTGTATCTTGAGGTTTCAGTTGTGTGTCTCCTAAGATTCATGTGTTCAAGGCTGTTTGGCAGAAACACCACACACCAGTTGTCTATTTCAGAAGAGGACACCATTACATGAAGACTAACAAAGATCATCACAGTGCCAGCCACCAAGAGTAGAAGTCCACATACTTCTGTCCTCTGCACCTTGGTATCAAAGTTACTAAGGGAAATACAAAACAAGTAAGCTCAGGATAAAGCAATACTCAGAAGAAACAGAAAAAAAATCAATTCTAATAGTGGCCACAGGTTTTCACAGCTAGCAGATACTCCTGGCAGCTGTCACAGGGTGCTTGGCTTATGAGCCTCCTTCTTGTGCTACAGTAGAAAGACCCCACTTCTTCCCCCATAAAATAAAAAATGCTGAATTCTGGAAGTGAGTCAGAACAAAACAGAGCAAGGAAGTATATTCTGAATCTGAAATAGGGAAAGATACTCTCACACAAGGTGATAATCCCAGACAGGTTTTGTGGACTCTTTAATTGTTAGTAAGGGAGGTAATATAGACCAAAGGCAGTTTCATAGGTAGCTCAGTAAGTTTTCATGACCTCTGTTTCCCAACAAACCCTAACCTCCAATGTGACTGGTTGGACACCAATCCTTTAGGAAGGTAATTAGGGTTAAATGAGATTGTTGGAGTGGGACCTAATCCAGTAGGACTGACATCTTAGTAAGAAGAGGAGACACCAGGGGAGGATGCAAAACAAAATTGATACAGTAAGCAAGTGGCTATCTGAAAACCAAAGAAGAGAAATTTAAGGAGATACTAAATCCGCCAACACCTTGATCTGGGACTACCAGCTTCTAGAACTGAGAAAATAAATTTCTATTGTTTAAGCCTCCAAGTCTGTGGTATTTTGCTATAGTAGCCCTAGCCAATTAATACACTGGTCAAGTTAAGATTCATGAAAAGTTGTGCTCCCTTCCCACCACTCCCACATATATAGGTTGTTAGTGATGTTTCTTTATGTGTTTATAGCACCTCACACAAAGGGGACTTTTTTTTTTCTTTTTAAAAATGAGAAGATATGTGACATTTTCATTGCCTTTGTATTTGAAATTAAACTTCCAACAAGAAATGCAGAAATAGATTAGGTTATGCTATACTGAATAAGATTGTCATCAAATTTTGGCCTGTAATATCTTTTAACTCAGACTATAATTTTCTAATTTTGACATATCACAAATTAGCACAATTACTAACATACACGAAGAATACTTGCTGAAACTCCAAACAAAGCTAATTGGGAAAGAAAAGAGATGGTTTGTGTTTTGTAAAAAGAGATTCCATACCCATGGTATTTTGGATAGCCTAACTCCAAATATGTCTCTGAACAAAGTGTATGACTATAATTAATTTAAAAGAAAAACTGTTGAATTGTATGCATTAAAAGACATTAAATGATTCAGAACAAAAGGAAAATGTTAAAATGGTAATTTCAGATTCAAAGTTACAACCACACATTAACTAAATTTGTGTACCATTGATATCTTTAACATCTGAACAAGTCTAAGTTTCCTAAACTGGATGTCAAAGTGGTCAAATTTTATAAATGTAGTAAAATAAATTTTAGAAGAACTAAGATTTTGAAGATAAATTGTTACAGAGCTACAAAAGAAAGTAACTGATCTCATAACTGAATTATTCATAAATGTTGCTACTAATGTTAGAACACAAAGGAATATTTTAAGCTCTAAAGTGTGTTTAAGGGGTGCCTGGGTGGCTCAGTCATTAAGCATTTGCCTTCAGCTTGGGTCATGATCCCAGGGCCCTGGGATGGAGCCCCACATCTGACTCCCTGCTCAGTGGGAAGCCTGCTTCTCCCTCTCCCACTCCTTCTGCTTGTGTTCCTCTCTCACTGTGTCTCTCTCTGTCAAATAAATGAATAAAATCTTTAAAGAAATAAAGTGTGTTTAAAATAGGAATGTTTAATGCATTTTGATTATAATTATTTCTAAAATAGCCAAACCACTAGAATAAAATGCAATAGTGGTTGCCATGATTGAGCTGAAGTGGGGTTTGGGGGACGAAGGGGAGTAGTTGCTCGATGGCCTTAGAACTTCAGTTATATTGAAGGAGTAAATTCTGCTGTACAACATAGTTGGTATAATTAACAATACAGTATTGTGCATTTTAACATTTGTAAAGAGAGGGTAGATCTCATGTTAGGTGTTATTACCTGTAGACAGCAAAATGGAATCTCTCATGTCAAGCAGGAGCCCGTGTCAAGCAATGATGCAAATAGTTCAGGTACTGCAACTCGGAGATATTACCAGGAACAACATCAGCTGACACCCCAGAACTGATAACAAGCAGAACCAGAGGCAGTCTCCAGAGACCCAAAACTGATTAAAGTCCTTTAAAAAGGGAAGGATTTTGGCAGCAAACTGTCAGATTCTTCAGACCTGACCCTTCTAAGTCTGACCATGTAAAATAGGCAACTGCTGCCGATGGTTCTACTTGATTGATCTTCAGATAGAACCAAGATCTTTCACTGCTAGCACATCTGAAGCAGTAAGTGCCAACAGCTGACCAGGACCAGACCGGCCTTATCTTAACTGTGTGCCCACAGACTGACTTTGTGGTTGGTTTGTTAACTTCCTGCACCCTTCTGCTATCTTTTTTATTGTGTAACTTGTCTTCTATCCTGTTCTGTGTGCCATGTAAGAAGCCAAGTTTAATCACATGCTGAATTGTCATTGAATTTAGGACCCTGAACCTGCTTTATCATTGTGATTTAACTTCACTTTAAGATTGAGTGCAGCTGACATTGTGTGAAGACACAACTCATGTGTGTGCCTTCATAACGTGCTCATGACATTACCACACACACACAAGTTACCCAAGGATATGTCTGTTACCTTGATTGTGGTGATAGTATCATGGGGGTTTGCATATGTCCAAACTCATCAACATGTACCCACTAAATATGTGAAATTTTTTATATCAATTATATCTCAGTAAAACTGTATTGGGACTTCATCAAGATCAAAAGTTTTTGCATAACAAAGGAAACAGTCAACAAAACCAAAAGACAACTGACAGAATGGGAGAAGATATTCGCAATGACGTATCAGATAAAGGGCTAGTATCCAAAATCTATAAAGAGCTTAGCAAACTCAACACCCAAAGAACAAAGAATCCAATCAAGAAATGGGCAAAGGACATGAACAGACATTTCTGCAAAGAAGACATCCAAATGGCCAACAGACACATGAAAAAGTGCTCAACATCATTCACCATCAGGGAAATCCAAATCAAAACCACAGTGAGATACCACTTCACACCAGTCAGAATGGCTAAAATCAACAAGTCAGGAAATTACAGATGTTGGAAAGGATGTAGAGAAAGGAGAACCCTTTTACACTGTTGGTGGGAATGCAAGCTGGTGCAGCCACTCTGGAAAACAGTATGGAGGTTCCTCAAAAAGTTGAAAATAGAGCTACGCTACCACCTAGCAATCACACTATTGGGTATTTACCCTAAAGATACAAATATAGTGATCTAACGGGACACGTGCACTGAATGTTTATAGGAGCAATGTCCGCAATAGCCACATTATAGAAAGAACGTAGATGTCCATCAACAGATGAATGGATAAGGAAGATGTGGTACATAAACACGATGGAATACTGTGCAGCCATCAAAAGGACCTGAAATCTTGCCACTTCCAACAACATGGGTGGAACTGGAGAGTATTATGCTAAGCGAAATAAGTCAATCAGAAAAAAAATTATCATATGATCTCTCTGATATGAAAAATTTGAGAGGCAGGGTGGGGGTTCATAGGGCATAGAGAGGGAGAAAATGAAAAAAGATGAGATCAGGAGAGAGACAAACCATAAGAGACTCAATCTCATAAAACAAACAGGGTTGCTGGGGAGTGGAGGGTGGATAGGGTGGCTGAGTTATGGATATTGAGGAGGGTATGTGCTATAATGAGTGCTGTGAAATGTGTAAGCCTGATGATTCACAGACCTATATCCTGGGGAAAATAATACATTACATGTTAATATAAAAAAAAACCAAAACAAACAAAAACACAAAAATTTCTAAACTGTCTATGTCCAATGTCTTACAGAAAGGAATAAAAATGGTTTATAAATTATTAAGTATGAAAAAAATGTCATGCCTATTGCTATTCCCTTGGTACCTGGACTCTACATTTTTTAGAAGGTCATTCTAATATTCTAAAAGGCCAGATGCTACTGGTAGCTGGGGAACAGTAAGCACAATAAAACCCATGTTCATCAACCCATTGATTTTCCTCTCTCACTAAAAATGTAGTTATTTACTCTTATAAACAATATTTTAATTCTGTAGTGTTCTACCTCCACTTGATGCCAACTTATCATGCAGAATCATCTGTAAAGCAGATCATAACAACAGACCATGGTGGTAGATTGAGGGTGAGAGGCAGTGTAGCAGACGTAGGTGTTCTGGGAACTCTATCCAAAAGCTTGGGCAACTTGTGCTTTCAGGACAGACTTGAGGTCATTGTCCTATGTAACACTTTCACTTTTTGGTACCAGGATGCTGCTCACACATATATGACTTGGTATATTAGCTAATTAAGTCCATTTATTTGGCATGTTCACTTGTTGACCAATGGTGTTTGGTCTCTCCTAGAGCCCCAAAGGGGTTTTCTTCAAAACACTTAAGGGCTCCACTGCAGTTTTCCTTGAGGATTTCCAACAGATTCCATGTACATCCTTTGTTACAGGACTTCTGACTGTCATTAGGCCTGCTAAATCATATGTGATAGAGATCCATTCACTAAATCTTGTGCTAGGTTTAGAGCATTTGTAAGTCTAGAATCCTAATTAAAAATCTTGTGCCCTTAGAAAGTACTCGGCAAAAGAAGGCACATTCAATTTGTCATATGTTATCTCTCAAGTAAAAAGAAGCCAAGTGAGTCTTATGTATGCCCTTTTCTTAGTCCTAAAGAGTGTAATGGGAATCAATTTTGCCTTTCACTTTGAAGGGGAAATCCTAATAAGATCCCAGCCAGGAAATAACCAAAAATTGTGAAGGGAAAAACTGAAATTTGATAGGATTTATCTCCCTTTAGCAAACATGTTTCTTGCCAAATATTAGAGGGTATCAACTGTGTCTGTTCTGTCAACATACACATATCAATGTGGTGGATCAACTTAATGTTCTTTTGAGATGTTGAGTTAATCTAGATTTCCCAAACTAAATTATGAGAGTGAACTATATAAAGACAAAGACAATAGGAGATTTAGTACTGTCATTGCAAGTTGAAAGCTAACTGCTACTGGTGTTTTCTACTTACTGGTAAAGAGCAAAATCTTTGGCAGTTTGATAGCTGCATAATAGGTGCCATGGCTATGCTAATTGTTTCTATAATGAGACTATATCTGGAACAACAATTGTAGTCTTCATCAGATTTTACTGGTCATTTCCCATGCCTGCCATGTTTCATTTGCACAGGCCAAACAGACATGTTAAATGGATCTGTGATAGAAATAATAACCCCGAATCTTCTGCACTTTCCCCAGGAATGCAGCATTGCTTTTATTGTTCTTTTTTGGTTGGGAGAGGCACGTATCAGGGTTAATCCTTGACTCCTCCTACCTACTGAATCCCCTCTGAAAATAACTCTGGCAAACACCCTCTTTATCACCTGAAAATGAGCCCTACGTTTGGTTGAATCCAGTGGTTTTGTAGATCTGCAAAGATAAGCATGGTTTCAGAGCCAGTGACCAGTTATACCTATAATCATACCAATAAATATCAGTGTTTGTTATCATGTTTTTATTTAGTGTGGGCTACCTGTAAGAATGGGTTTGAACTACTGGCTGCTCTGGGTAGCACATTACAAACCATATCAATTAAATTGTCCTAATCTAATCTATTATTTCCTTCCCTTTCTGGCATATTGAGAATACATTTCCACCTAAATTGTTCAGGCTCAGCCAATATAAAAGATAAAATAATGTAATATTTGTCACCTAGTATATTTATATTTATCTTACTCTTACTTGTCCTCTAGAACAAACTACTATCAGAATTTACTTACTGGGGGGTGCCTGGCTGGCTCAGTCAGAAGAGCTTGTGACTCTTGCTCTTGGGATCATGACCTCAAGCCCCATGTAGGGTGTAAGATTACTTAAATAAATAAAGCTTAAAAAAAAAAAAGAATTTACTTATCTGCCTGGTGACTATAACATAGTAGTAATGGTTACAGTAAGGGGAATTGATACTCCATTCCGAAGCAGTTATCTCAGGTGAATGACTAAAAGATTTCCATCAAAACAACAGTTAGGAAAGACTCAGGGGTTAGGGATAAACAGAACTCAAATCCAGATAAATCGACCTATATGACCTCATTCCAGTTCTCAAGCTCCACTTATTCCCAATCAGTGCGACAGCCTTCACATAAAAGACCAGCAAATTTATTAATTCAGTAACAGAATAAAACTCTGCATCTGTTTTTGGCCTTTATTAACCCGAACACTACCAAAATGGAAAGTCCACTCTGAGCTTACAGTTGTCTTTCTTTAAACTTTTCAGTGTTGTCAGAAGCAGCCCAGCCCATCTCCCAGCTCATATATTCCTCATCTTCACCGTAATACTCTATGGGTAGCAGTCACTGTATTTATTCACTGAAGCCACGTCTTTCTTACTTTTCTTACCATTGTTTCTCATGGTCTGCAGAATTGTCATCCTCTGCTTGTAACTACCAGACCATTTCATATCCAAGCAGGCCAGGTTAAAAATAAAAATGCCAGATTCCTATTCTTGTGCATATGATTTTTCAACCACTCTGGAATCAGTCAAGTACAGGAAACAGAACCAACTCTAATCAGGTGTTTAAACAGGTACTATCACAAATCATAAGCATCGAAGGTCTTGGATACCAGTAAGGAATAACTCCCAGATACCACAACACTCTCTTACTAGCACTGAGAATAGGAGCCACGACTTCAAACATACACCCATGAAAGTAAAATTCAAGAAATGAAAATCCAGAATCAAGAATTTGCTGTTACTGATGCCATAGCTGATTTTCAACACATTAGAAGCTGGTTGAAGAGCTTTCTGGCTACAGAAAACCATCAGGTATCTTCACCACTTGTTTATCACCAGAAAACCCCCAAATAACTAGGATATTGGGCTCTGCTTCATTTTTATCTTTCAAAACTCATCTGCATTTTCTTATTGTTTGTTTATATATATGTAATTATTTTTGCACCCAGACCAATGCTGCAAGGGAATATGGAAAGTAAAGTTGTAACTTTTCAACCTCTCTAAGAAAGAAGAAAGGAATGGAAATATAGAAACTGAGGATAATCCACCATATCTGCTTCACAGTTAAAAATAAAAACCTTATATTAAATACAAACAAGTAAATTAAAAAATGCAAATGTACATTCTCCAAGAAATCACTAAAATTAAAGTATTTTAATAATTGGAGTTTTCAAGATAATTGAATAACATTTCTAAGTAGTGTCTTAGAGATTTAGTTTTGTGTCTGTTTTACTTGTGCTGAAGGAAACTAATCCAATAAAGTTGTTAGATTTTTTTTTTTTGTAATTTTATTTTATTTTTTACTGTGTTCCAAGATTCATTATTTATGCACCACACCCAGTGCTCCATGCAATACGTGCCCTCCTTAGTACCCACCACAAGGCTTACCCAACCCCCCATCCTCAGTCCCCTCCAAAACCCTCAGTATGTTTCTCAGAGTCTACAGTCTCTCATGGTTGTTAGATTTTGAATTTAGAATTATATGTTACACTAAGGCTTCTGGTATACATTTCCATGTCTTGTTCTCTGCATCTTCTGTTTACATTCTTCATTACTGTTCTTGAGCTCTGAGCATAAACTTATAAACCACGTCAGAAATTAAATCCTGGGATGCCTGGGTGGCTCAGTTGGTTAAGCGGCTGCCTTCGGCTCAGGTCATGATCCCAGCGTCCTGGGATCGAGTCCCACATCGGGCTCCTTGCTCCGCGGGGAGCCTGCTTCTCCCTCTGCCTCTGCCTACCACTCTGTCTGCCTGTGCTCGCTCTCTCTAACAAATAAATAAATTTAAAAAAAAATTAAAAAAAAAAAAAAAGAAATTAGAATCCTATCCTGATGTTTCCAAATAATGTATTTTCCCACTAGACAGGAAACAGTTACTTAATTGCAGCCTTAAGTTTTAAAATTTACAGTGCTATTTTGGTGTGCTTTAGTTGGATCTTCTAGTATATATTTTCCTTCACCTTAGATAATTTATTCTCTTTTGCTTTATTACTCATAATTTTAATCATAATATAGACTGCTTATTGAAAAGAGTGTAGACTTTAAAACAAGATGTAATTGATTTTTAAATCCATATCCATTCTTCTGGACATTATGACCTTAATGAACTGATTTCTTCTCTTTTTTTTTAAAGATTTTTTATTTATTATTTATTTGACAGAGAAAGATCACGAGTAGGCAGAGAGGCAGGCAGAGAGAGGGAGAGGGGAGCAGGCTCCCTGCTGAGCAGAGAGTCCAATGCGGGACTCGATCCCAGGACCCCGAGATCATGACCTGAGCCGAAGGCAGTGGCTTAACCCACTGAGCCACCCAGGCGCCCCTGATTTCTTCTCTTTAAGCCTACTTCTACATCTGCCAAAAAAGAATAGAACCCTTGTGAGATGTAAATGAAAGGGATAATACTTGTAATTTACTCATAACATTTTCTCTCTTGAAGAGTAAATGCTTAACCTGGAAATTGTTTTTATTATTAATTGAAATAGTGCTTTTCAAATTTTGTACAACCTCATTTATATTAAGTGAGCATTCACTTATCTTCTTACAAATTATTTGAGTGGAAAATATTTTCAGTTATTCATAAATTCCAATATTTAACAAAGATGTATTGCCTACATAATGTCTGGTACTACGTACCAGGAATTGTGTGAGATAATGGGAAACCTTGTTAGAGAAGTTTTCTCTGATGATAATATCTAAAGGAGACCTCATTTCAAACCATATTACTGTTCTATTGCCTTCTAAACAATATCACTATCTGAAAATACCTTCCGGTTCTTCACTTTTTGTCTTTCTTTTTTTGATAAAATGTAAATTCTCTGAGATCAAGAACATTATGAGATTTTTTTGTCATTTATTTTCGAGGCTGAGAAAGATCCCTAGCAAGCCAGGAATGCCCAGTAAGTATTTACTAAATGAATACTAAATGAATAAACTGAACAAAAAAAAGTACTTTCCTTGTGGAATTTAGATGCTTGTGAGTCATACCGAGAGGTGGAAAGACACCTAAAGTACGATGGAAAAAATATCATTAGAGTTGAAGTACAGGGTGCTGAGAGCACATGGATTAAGTACCAACTATGCAGAGAAAAATTGCCATCCTTTCTAAGAACTAAGTAATGATTGCTGCAAGCCTTGAACGAGCAGAGAGAACATGATTAATGAAAAATGGAAAGCAGTTCAGTGTGATTAGATTCCGAACTTTATGGTTTGGGAGAGAGAATGCTGCAAGTATAAGCCGAGCAAGAAAGAAAGATTATATATATATATATATATATGTGTGTGTGTGTGTGTGTGTGTGCGCGCGCGTGTGTGTGTGTGTGTATAAAATATATTTATTTATTTCATGCTACCAATTTTAAGAAATGTTTTAATTAGGAGGTTTATAAAACTAGCTTTTTATTTTGATGGAAAGAAAACTACTCAGACTGAAATGCAGAGAATGAGTTGAAATGAGGACGATAATAGATTTAGGAAGAATATTTAAGGGGATATTGCAATAACCCAGTGTGATATGATGAGAGCTTGGAATAATATAATGACAGTAGCAATGAAGAATATTTGATAGATCTCATGGATGTTTAGGAGGTAGAGTTCATAATCTTCAATGATTGGAAATTCAGATAGGAGAAAATTAATCAAGCATGTTGCTTCTTGTTTGGACACTTGGGTCAGTGGTGATTGCAATAAAAGAGACCAGAAACAGCTTGGACATGTTAGATGCCATGTTTGCATTTGCAATGTGTCAGGCTTGCGGTGTTTGTAGGACATATAATGAAGATCTCTAATGACTACTCATGCCTAGGGAAAGAGATATCCTTCATCTCAGTAAGATAACCATTGTTCCTTGTTTCATACCATGACATTTCATAAAATATGTCATATATGTTCTTCAAACATAGTATACTTAATTAGGGCATTCATTTGCCATATACTCAGGCGATTTGTACATACCAATGTAAATCTTATAGAAATTATTGGAGAAAAATGAAAAACAATTATTTTTATCCAATCCAGGAAACCTCTCCAAAAAGATAGTAGAAAAAGTAGACAGTTTTATTTTTGAAAAAGCATTAAACCAGAAGATGATGGGCATCACAGATATATATGTAGTTCAATATATATAATACTTATTATATATATTACAGTGTGAAACCAGCCTTGACTTCCTGAGATAAATCCCAACCATTCATGGTGTGTAATCATTTTTACATGTTATATTTGCTTGATAATAATATTTTGTTAAAGATTTTGCATATTATATCCATAATGGGTATTAGTTCTTAGTTTTCTTAACATGACTTTATCTGGTATTGGTATCAGGGTAATACTGGCCTCATAAAATAGTTATGAAGTGTTCCTCTTCTATTTTTTAAAAAGAGTTGGTGAAAGATAGGTGATTTTATATTTCTTTTTAATTCAGTTTTGGTACTTTGCTTCTTTCTGAGAACTTTCATGTCATCTAAAATGACTATTTTATTGGCATAGAGTTTTTATATAACATTCCCTTATAATTATTTACATTTTTATAATTCTTTAGTGATTCTACTCCTCCTTTTAATCTTGATTTTGTCAATCTATATTTTCTCTTTCATTTTCTTGATCATTCTAGGTAAAGTTTTACAACTGTGTTGGTGTTTTCAAAAAAATAACTTTTATTTCCATTGATTCTCCTATTATACTTCTTATCTTTTACATTGATTTCTGTTTTCAGTCTTTATTATTTTCTTCTCTTGATTGATTTGGTTTACTTTGCTTTTCCTTTTTTAGTTTCTTAAGATGAAAGTTAGTTTTAAGATAATAAACCTAAAATATTGTTTTTTGATAATGCCATTAAAAGCTATACATTTTCCTTGGGTGGAATGTTTGTAAAAATGGCAGCAATAATGCCTCTCTCCCTAATAGCACACTCCCTTGTAATGTGGCTTTACCACTTCTACAGTGAGGTGTAATTTATTTCCACATGGCTTATATCTGGATTTTCACTTTGATTTTTTTTGAACAATAGGTATAGAGTGTGTGGTGTTGCTCAAGTTGCAGAACCTAAGCCTTAAGAAGACTTGTAGTTCTTATTCTCATTCTGTAGGAACACTTCCATGAGACCACTTGTAAAAACAGCTACAGCTAGTTTGTTAGGGGTGAGTTCTCTACAGAGAACAAAGGATCTACAGACAGAACTTAACAGCCAGAATCAATTCATGGCTATGTATGTGTAACCGGCTGAGACCATCTAGCCCCAGTAGAACTACCAGTTGTCTGAAGTTGCATAAGTGACCCCAGGTGAAACCAACAGAAGAACTACCCAGTTGAGCCCAGACAAAAGTGCTGACCCACAGGATTATAGACAAACAGTTGTCTTTTTAAAGTTTTGGGTGGTTGGCTATGCAGCAATGGATAACTGAAAGGCAGATTAAACTTAAACTCTGGGATGCTTAGTTTTCTTATCTGTAATATTGGAGAAATAAATTGGTCTTGGGTCAATATTTACAAAGTGTTTAATCAGTGCCTGATAGCAAATATTCTATACATAGATGAAACAGAGAGTATATGGGAAATTTTAGACAAAATAGAAAACTGTTGCCTCTCATCAAAGACTGAGTGCATCAGTTCCTAAGAGGATCAGGACCTAACTAGACACTAAAAATGTAAGGCCTCCATGACTCCCTCTATTTCCTAGCTTTGCTTCTTGGCATCATGTTCCCCCAATAGCTTGTTTCACATAGCTATAAATGTGGTTGCCAGCATGATTTGCTTTGGGACAGAAATCTCAGCTATGTAAAGAAAGCATTTCCTGAGTAAGTATTCTCTTCACCTAGCATTTTAAGGTGCTACAAATAATTTTAGAAGCTATGAATGATTAAAATATCAAATGTCAGTTTTTAAGAATAGGGCATGTGTAATGCATTATATTATTACTTTGTATACATCATTAAATACTGTATAATTAATATACTTAGATAAATTTTACTTATAACCTTTGTGTTGAGAATAGTCAAAGCTAGTTTAATTCAGATGTATAACCATGAAATAATTATATTGGAATTGTAACTAGAATAGTTACATAAGCCAAGAACATAGTTCAAAAGCACAAAACAAAGATTCGAATATGATTGTACAACACAAAAATGATTTATAATTTTCCTATTTCTAGTCTTCTTTCTCTTTCTGGATAACATATCAAGAAAAACACCTGTAAGAAGGTTTTGATCAAACACTTCAAAAAGGAAGGTGCTCGAATGGCCAATAAGCACATAAAAAATGATAAATGCCATTAGTTACCAAAAATGAAAAAAAGTAATTATATAATACTACACATACACTAGAATTTTAATTTGAAAAGATTGACAACACTAGATGATGATAAGTTTGTAGAGCAACTGAGACCCATAAATTGCCAACAGAAGCATACAACTACTTAAAAAAAAAAAAAAAACATTTTCACACTCTCTTAAAACTATGACCCATAAATTTCACTTCTGGTTATTTATCCAAAAAATAAAAAGAAAAATAAGACCACAAAAAGCCTTAGATAAGACTTTTTATAGTTTTATTTGTGATAGGCAAAATCTGGAAATAACCAACAGTAGGTATTCATCAACAGAAGAAGCGAGAAAACAAACTGTGGCATATTCATAAAAAATAATACTTCTCAGCAATAAAAAGGACCAAACTATTGATATATGCAACAGTATAGATGCAGAGATGTTGCTGAAAGCCACTTTGGTGAGAAATTGAATTGGAACATAAGAAAGTAACAGACTGTCTGATCCCATTATTGTGAAACTCTAGTATAGGCAATACAAATCTAAGATGATAGAAATAATATCTGGGAGTCAGAGGTACAGAGGATTGACTGGAAGGGACATACTGGAACAACGGAAAGTCTACACCTTGATAAGGGCATGTGTTACATGGTTGTGTGCATTTTAAAAAACTCATTGAACTATAGACTTATCTGTGTATTTTATCATATTTATATCTTATTAAAATGAATTATTGGGGGGGGAAAGCAAGACAACAGCATCAAAACCTACAAAAATAAACAAGTGGAACTAGTACTAGATTAAATTTGCCTCTAAAGTGACGTTAATTCTTGGAGACTTCATTGGCCATTGTCAAAATAACTAGCATGGTTGTAAACATGAATTGTGATGCATTGCCGCTTCGTTCCTGTTAGGTGACATCAGTCCTTAGATGGAAGTACTCAAGAAAGGATAAGAGGGAAGACACCTTTCATATTTACAAATAAATCAACACAGATACTAGTTAATTAGTATTAAGCTTTTCTATATTTAAAATGTTCACACAAATTTGGAAAGACTTATAAATGATTATTTGAAGCATTACAATGGCAGAATTATCTAGAAAAACTCTGAGGTGGCCTTTTTATTTAAAGCCTGTCTATGATGTTATAAGATTATATACTCATCATTTTGCTCTAAGTGTGTCACTTATTTTGTCATTATAGTCAGTAAATAATTTGTAATTCTCTTATAATTTATCTTATTGTGTTTCATTGGTTTTCAACTTTATATCATAATTATCCCATAAAATGTTAAACTTCTAAATATTTCATAACACTAATCAAATGTTATCAATATAAGGATTTTAAGTAATTATTACATTTATTAATTTAAAAGTAATTGGTTCACAGACACATAGATGTGTGACAACCTGATTACTGAAAGAGATGCTATTAATATATTTTATATACATTGCTTGAAACGTTGAAATAAACCAGTTATATATTGCTTATGATATTTGGGAACCAACCATAAGATTTTAGACTTTGTTATATGGAAGATAAACTTGAGATGAAAATCTGCTGTATTTTAAGTAGTTCATTAAACCCCACCCCTAGAGTGCAAATTGGAAATAGCATCAGTGAGCAACCCCCTGAAGTAAAATAATCTGAAATCCATGATAGCAAAGATAACAGGTTTCTGTCATCAATAAATGCATAACAAAAGTATGGGAAGATAAACTAATAGCAGCAGAAGTAAACTACAAGAAAATTTGTTCTTATAGGTACTTGATTTAACATTATACCATTTTACAAAGAGCATGATTCAAAGTGATCGTATTTCACATTGTAGGAGAGTCAATAGGACACTACTTTTGTCTCTTAAAATATACAGTTATATAAGTTGTTTCTTTGTCATTATTATTTTTATTTCTGTCTATAAATAGAGTGCTTGTATCCAAAAGAGTGCTATCTATACAGAATAGGAAAAATAAAACTCTTGCTTTTATCTGCTCTCAAGTTTTCCCTGTTGGCAGTTATATTTTAATATGTTTCCAGTTTATACCTAGAATTTTTAATAAAGGATGCAGTAAGAAAAACAACTACAGGGGCACCTGGGTGGCTTAGTGGGTTAAGCCTCTGCCTTCGGCTCAGGTCATGGTCTCAGAGTCCAGAGATAGAGCCCTGCATCAGGCTCCCTGATAAGCAGGGAGCCTGCTTCCCTTCCTCTCTCTCTGCCTGCTTCTCTGCCTACTTGTGATCTCTGTCTGTCAAATAAATAAATAAAATCTTAAAAAAAAAAGAAAGAAAACCAACTACACACACACACACACACACACACACACACGCTAATGCAGGTACACCTCCATATGTATGTTTTCAGATATGTATCAGTTTGTCTGGTGAGGAGGGGCTCATTTTTTCTTTGGATGAATAAATTCACATACTTAATTATTGCTAATGAGCAGAAGAGACAATTATTTATAAAGAGCCAAAATGCCTTTCTGGAAAACAAGAACAAAGGCCCATTACCTTTCTCCTGAAGTGTGTATTTCTTTAAACATGCAAGAGTGAACCACACGGCTTAATAGAACAATGGGTCCCTGATACAAAAACTACCATATGAAAGTAGAAGAAATGAAACCTGTGGACTTGATCCTGCAGAAACAGAATAGCAGTTGTTTATATGAACCAACATTTACAGTGTGGTTGACATTGAAATCTGGTATGGTCCAAGCTTCCTGTGGGGATTTAAACTTAAATAGCAACTAGGTTGAAATGTCTAGCCAGGTTATATATGAAATATTCTCACCTGATCATACCACTGTATTGGCTGATGGGATATATTTTTCTTTCCCTTAAACTTTGGAAGAGTGTAGAAGTGGTGATCATTTACAGTAGTTGCTTGTAAGCAGAATAGGCTGATGCAGCCTTATTGCCTGGAGGAGAAACAATGTTTCCTAGAGGTGACAAAGATGGTACTGGCCACCAGTGAAGAATTTCTTGAGACCTCTAATCAGCTGCTCCCAAGCCAGATGACATAGCACAAGAGGTAACTGTAAAACACTCCAGGTTTGGAGGAGCAGACCTGACTAGTCTTTTGAATAGGAGTCAGAATTCAGGTGTTCTATTGAATTGACATAGGAGGAGGAAAGCCAGGCAAGAGAAGAGAACATTATGGGATAAGTAAGACTGAAAACCATTTGTAAACATGCTTTGGAGCTCAAAACGGTGTTGTAGAATACATCCATTACTGATGAGTTAATAGAAGCTTCCTACGCTCCTACAGTATATATTCAATGCATGTAAACTATCTTCTCTAACAAATGGCTAGAAAGACTCATCTGATTTTTTTTTTTTTAATCTCTGGAAGGACATAGGAACTTTTTTTTTTTTAAGATTTTATTTATTTATTTGACAGACAGAGATCACAAGTAGGCAGAGAGGCAGGCAGAGAGAGAGGAAGGCAAGCAGGCTCCCCGCTGAGCAGAGAGCCCAATGAGGGGCTCGATCCCAGGACCCTGGGATCATGACCTGAGCCGAAGGCAGAGGCTTTAACCCACTGAGCCACCCAGGCGCCCCTGATTTTTTTCATAACTCAAAAACTCTACTGATTAGAGAGCCCTGTAAACATTGTACATTCAACCTAGTGCTTAGTTTATTGAGGATCAAGCAATAACTAAAGAAAAACTAGTTGCCTCTCTAGATCAAAACTGTCACTGTAGTGTACAGTGGTAATAATATTTACCACTAGGGGCCCTGGGGTGCTCAGTCACTTAAGCTTCTGACTCTTGATTTTGGCTCAGGTCATGATCTCAGGGTCATGAGATGGAGCCCCGCATCAGGCTCTGTTCTGGGTGTGGCGCCTGCTTAAGAGTCTCTCTCCTTTGCCTTTCTCTCTCTCTCTCTCAATTTAAAAAATAAAATAAAAGAATATTTACCATGAGTCACAGCTGAAATCACAGAAATTTATGTCTACAACTAAGAAAATTGAAGAAGGAGTGAAAAATGATTTTTATAAGTTAACCTCAAAGTCATTGGAAATGAATAAGCTGTTATACTTAATTAGGAGAAAAACCTTGCCATGAAATGCCTATCTTCCTTTAGCTACATGATATGTGTGCTAATTAATAATCAAAGTACTGCCTGAAGGAAGTTTGGTACAGCAATTTGTTAAAGTAAAAGTAGAATTTGAAATGTGCTGTCAGTTCTAATTGAGTTATGACAAAATCCCCAGGATGAAGATTTTTTGAAAATAACAGTTCAAATTCAAAATAAATCTTTTAACAAGAAAGTAAAACTGACTGGAGAGTAGTTTTATAAAATATATTCTAGAACTTTATTTTTTTCAAGTTATTGTTATTGACAGGAAATGATTCTTTTCAGGAAAATCATTCTGAGTTAATGGCAGATAACAGAGTAAGGTAAAGCCATAGCAGCAGTAGTCACTCATCTGAAGAGTCTCTCTCTCTCCCTCAAGGGGCAGATAAGCTAAAGTACTTCTGGCACTTGTCTGGGTATTGTCTGAGATGCTGTCAACAGGTACTTTTGTATAGATAATTCAACTGCATAAATATTACTTTGTGCTCAGGATTATCCTGAGTGATATAAGAAAGTTTTAAAAAAGTATAAAATCTTATTCACTCAAGAAAATTATATTCTTCTAAAGAAAAACACCTTATAAATATAAACCATTTGCTTATAATTTAAAAAATATGTCAGGTGTCCAAACTGGTCGTTAGAATTATTATAGTGAGTTAGAGTTTTTGGTGGCCTCATAGTCAATAAGGTAAGACATTAATGAGACCTAGAGAGATGGAAATTACTTGAATATTGAAACAGTGGGGCATGTGCAAAATACTAGATAAAAACATTCACCATAAAGAGAAAATGAGTAGAATGCGTGAGGTAACTCTCTTGACCTGATGAAAACTTTTAAAATTAGGAAAAATGAAAAATAACTTTTGAAAAGCTATTTTGAAATTTTTTAAAAGCCAGTCTCAGCAACTTCTTATTGGGGGAGCTTCTGAGAAAAATGCATGTGTATTAGCAATTTTATTTCCAACCTTCCTCTTGATATTAGTTTAGAACTAAATAGTTAACATAGTCTCCAATATGGGCTTTAATGAACCTCATTATGGTATTGTATTCATATTCCTCTATAATCCTCTCCCACATCAAATACAGCTGACCTGTGTAATCAACAAGAGTACTGCAAAAATGACAATGTGTTATTCTGAGACTAAATAATCAAAGGCAATATGGCCACCTTGTGGTTGAAGAAATCACTTACTCTGGGGGATATCATGAGGACATTCAAGCATCCCTATGGACTGGCCTATGCGATGTGCAACTGTGACTGTGTGCTAAGTGAGAGTCACTGAGGAATTGGGGCTTGCTCTTTCTGTGATCTCTTTCTGGGATCACAACCTGAGCTGAAATCAAGAGTCACATGTTCAGCCGACTAAGCCATCCAGGTTCCCTGAAGCTTACTCCTAACAGCAATGTATGAAACCCCTCTTAGAAATGGATTCCCCAGGCCAATCAAGCCCTCTGTTGACTGCAAACCATGTGACATGGAGATTGCAACCTTTTAAGAGATCCCAAGATAATAACCACCCAGCTAAACTACTCCCAAATGCCTGATCCACAGAAATGGTGAGATAACAAATGTTGTTTAAGCTGCTAAATTATGGAGTAATTTGGTAACAAATGAAAAATCCTTAATCTTAAATATCAGTGGGAAATGAATGTGAAAAGGAAATAAGGAAGGGCCAACTCTCTATGCTTACTCTACTAAATATTCTACTTTCTGCTAAACAATTACCTTTTCCTCATTAAAATATTTATTTTAAGAGTTAATGAATTGAGACAAGTACATATGTACATAAGAGTACACATGTTAGATTATGCTTCTTCTCCCATTACCACAAATGTTTCCCTTGTAGAGATTGAAGAGAAGAAATTAAACGAGGAGTTAAGAAGAGTTATCTAATACCAAAATCAGAGATACCAACAATACATTATTAATATGGTCAGCATATTCTCAGAGCACCTGAGCCACTCCTTTATGCTATCTTGGCTACCTTGGCTAAGTTAAGGTTTGTTGATCTTAGGCAAATGCTAATCAAATGCTTTAAACAACTCTAATACTGAACTAGCTTAATTGTTACCTTTGGAGAAGTATGAATATTCTTTATTCTAAGGCAGATAATGTGCTACTTGAGCAGGTGGCACAATTCTGGAGGGGATGAAAATATGCTTAACTCAGAAACTATTTTACTTATTAAAATTCTCCTTCACTGACATTTTTTTTTTTTTTTTTTTTTTTTTAAAGATTTATTTATTTATTTGACAGACAGAGATCACAAGCAGGCAGAGAGGCAGGCAGAGAGAGAGGGGGAAGCAGGCTCCCCGCCAAGCAGAGAGCCCAATGTGGGGCTCGATCCCAGGACCCTGGGATCATGACCTGAGCCGAAGGCAGAGGCCTTAACCCACTGAGCCACCCAGGTGCCCCCTTCACTGACATTTATTGTAATTTCATCACAATAACTGCAGTGCTGACAAGTTTTAAATAGCATAGAATCCACTATTAGAGTTTTTGAACTTCTGAATAGAAAATTAAAACATTGCAAGTTTTACAGGGAGTTTTCATGTTTTACTTCCAAGTCTTACTCATTTAAGCAACCTGATTCTTAGTTGTGAGGGAGGAGACCTGCTTCCAATTATAGATTAGTTTTGCTTATGTGCTTTCACATAGAAGAATGATAAGAAGAGAAGTAAAATAATCTCTCCCCAAATGTAGAAGGAACAGCCATTCTTCCTGACCTGCAGAGAATAGAAAATTTCTCTAGGAAAGATTAAGAGTGCTATCATATCCCTTCCTCTACTTCACAGCTTCTCACATTCTGTATCAAAATAAGTGTAGTGTTTTTCTGTTATTGTTTTAAGTATGCTCAATAATATTCCTTTAAGTTATTTCATATCCCTCATAAGAGAAAAATTAGAGGTAGCTAATATTTTAGACTCCACAATATTCCATCTTCCAAGTATAAGAAAAAGTGGTGATAGGGAATTACTCCTATTTCATCCTTTTCTAATCAGAAATCCTCTGCTTCAAGAGGTTCTGAGTTATATGCCTTGTTGCATGAATGTATATAAATTTAACAATGCTCAGGTAGAAATGGACAGACACATTTATGCTCTTAACTATTTTGAGTTATGAGGAAGAACAACTTTATGCATGTTTAACATGTCTTTGAATGAGGTATCTTTATGAATAGATGAATTAGTATAATCACATCCTATTTAGAATTTAGTACACATTTCAATTTTTTCATTCAATTTATGTGTATTATGGGTAAATGCAGATAAAATAAAATAGTGTCCATCATACTTTTTACAGGAAATTAAGGAATACAAGAAACATTAATTATTGAATATGTTCAAATTTTCTTTAAACAAGTATCTTGGATATCTTGGATGATATAAGCATCAATGGATTGGGCTAAGAGAATAATATAGAATAATATAGATCTTATATTCATACACTAAATAATAATTTTAGAAAAACAACTAATTGAATTGTCTTTGTCTTGTCATTGTCTTGTCTTTGTCTTTGTCTTTGTCATTGTCTTGCTGACACATGACAAGGAGAGAAGACCTTTGAAAATAAAATGTAAATTACACAAGCAAACAATAGAATTTATTAATCAGAAATGAAAATATGAAAATCCAATCATCATTATAAATTTTAAGTTACTACACTACATACTCTGCATTCTTGCTCAAAGTATTTTTATTTTTAGTAAATCTTATAATTGTAATTTAATGTAATCATATACTTAACAACAACTAGAAAATGTGTGCAAATTTCTTAAATTTTTGTTGTGTATTGAATATATATATATATATATATATATATATATACTTGTATTCTTCAACAAGAAATCAGAAGTTGGCGTCAATAGAAATTAAATATATCTGAACTCTCCAAAATGAACATAAGTACTATCTATTTGGCTATACTTAACAAGAGCAAGAAATGCTTGAGGTAGTAACACAAGTGATATATTTTAAAAGCAAATAATCACAAGGGCTAATGAATTCCTTTATTGGTCACACTTACCACTAAATCATGAGATAAATGCCATGTAACTTATTTAAATTGGTCAGTTCACACAATATTTAGAAAAGAAATTTTCATATCTTAAATGTATGTAGTTAAAAAGCTAAGGTTGAGAGTATTAAACTTTTTACAATAGAAGTGAAATCAGTCCTTATTAAAAAGGCAATTTCATCCCATAAAGCCAATAGCAATTACAAAAGGAGACAGGAGAAAAAATGCTATCATTAAATAAATGACAATATTGTAGTACGTTCCAAACTCAAAGATATCTTAAATATTTGGAACCATCATTCAATTACATGATTGCTAGCAATATGAAAAGGTAACCTAATTACTACTGCATTTGTCTCAGTGCCAAATTTTACTTAGGACAAAGAGAGTTGAAAACTAAAATTTTGGGCTCAGAGTTCGGGAAATAGGTATTTATTACATGCAGTTGGCACAAAGTGATACATTGTTAGACATTTTCATCTACATTACTTTTAGAAATTAAAAGAAAAAGGTTACCACCTAAAATGCTATTGAAATTTGAGAATTTGTCATCTACACTTCAGAAAATAAATATACATTTTAAGGATATTTCAATTCTAAAAGGTGAAATGCAAGTTGCTGATATATTCTATAAAGCACAATTTTTTTCATATGCAATTTTTATTTAGAAGTACTTTTTAGTTGCTAGTTCATTTTTACAGAAAGGGCATAAAACAAACAATAAAAGTTATAAAATCACTGATTCACAATATTGCTTATTTTTTAGTTAAAAGGATGAAGCACATTCTGTCTATAATAATACAAAGGATCCTTTTATCATATTTCAAAAATGGCAAGTTTTTTTGAAGTAAATTATTTTTAGGTTATGTTGTTTCATGAAGAACTCAAGAATATTCATTGCTTGATCAAACCTAACCTCTGAGATTACATCTAGAAAAGAATTATGTGATACAACCTTTGATTTATAATTATATTTATCAAGGAAAACCATATAATTGTAAACTATTTCATTTAGAGGCCATCATAATACAGGATTTCTATTCTATTTCATAACATAAAGGATATTCACTATCCAACTGAGAAGAGGACTATGCACCTACTGATAGAAAAATCTCTGATACTTGAGAACATATTATGATACAAGTTCAGTATCCAGAAGGTTAAGTTCATCATTTAAATTGAACCAAAGTTTTCCTCTACATAATTCCCAAATTTAGTCATAACTGTTCTTTCTAGAAGAATATTAATTCTAGGGGGTGCCTGGATGGTGTCTGCCTTCAGCTCAGGTCATGATCGCAGGTCCTGGGATCAAGCCCACTTAGGGCTCCCTGGTCAGCGGGGAACCTGCTTCTCTTTCTCCCCCTGCTGCTCCCTCTGCTTGTGTGCTCTCTCTCTCTCTCTGTTCAAATAAATAAAATCTTTAAAAAAAAAAAGAATATTAAGTCTACTACCTCCTCTATACACCATTTCTTTTAGTAGTTGAGTATACCCACCTTTTTTCATTAAAAGTACCTAACTTGTGAATTATTTTTAAAGGAAATTTCTGAATGCCCTAACTTGTTTTTATGTTTAAATTTATTCTAGTTTATAATTTTTTTTAAGTGAGACATTTTAAAATGTTTGTTCCAGTTAAGATTTTGATATATTACTATGCTTTTCAAATGGACTTTATACTTCAGATATTGCAATCCAAACTTGCCTTAAATTTTATCCCATTATTTGACAGTTATTAATAATTCTGTAGGTATGGACTTATTAAGTAACACAATTCAGATCTCCAAAGCTACTACCACACAACTAAAGTATTATTTTAAAGCTTGTCTAATACTTGATGTTATTATGAAATTGTAAATCTTGAAATTGTTTGTATTAAAGAATTTCTCATTGTTATCGGTTTGTGGGGATACATTTTAAGAAATACAAATTTAAGTCCAGTGACATGAGCAAAATAGCAGAATAAGACATCCCTTTCATGTATCCCCATACCCCCACAACAATAATTTGGTAACCATTTATGTACAAAAGCACCTTCGTGGGAGCTTTGGGATCCAAGTAGGATTGTGAAACCCTGGTGCAGTCCCAGACTGAGGAGAGCTGTTTTGAGAAGTCAGCCTTGCAACCAAATGGCTAACAAGCCCACTGTGGTCCCAGCTGCAGAAATAGAAATAGCTCTATACCCTTGAGAACTCTGCTACAGCTCTGTCTGACTTTGTCTATCACCAACACCATATGCCAAGGGACCTGGGAGGAGTCATGCCCACCAGTGCTTTGCATAATAAACATAGAATCCTGGCTGTGGAGACTGCAGTGGCCTGGGAGCTGGCTTTAACCCCTCTTAGCCTCTGTCCAGAGCTCCTGGAGGTAAGCCTGCCAAACTTGTCAGACTGTGGATTCTGAAAGAATAGTGTACCTGAGCCAGGCTATCTCATTTGTAGTCACGTAGAATCCTGCTGGCACAAGGACCCAGTAGGAAACAACTCCATCTGTGCCCCCCCCAGAGATTTTAAAAGGGTCCTGTACTAGGCATGGCCACAGTTCATCAGCAGGACTACTGGCACAGGGACCAGGCAAGAGAAACTGCTGTCTGTACCTCCAGATCCTGAAAGAGCCCTACAGTTCCATTTTCTATACAGCCACAGTCTGTTGGTCTGCCAGCAGTTCTGAGATTCTGGGGTCCCAGTGGGAACCACTCCTGTCTGCAGTCCCAGATAATCTTGAAAAGCCCTATTCTTAGTTCCAGCCCCTCCCAGCCACATTCCACAAGAAGTTCTACTGGCACAGGTACCAGGTAGAAAACACATCTGTACCTCAGAAGATCTTGAAAGTGCCCTACAGTCAATTGCAACCCCTCTAGCTGTAGTCAGGGAAGAGTGCAATTTACTCGGGGACTGGTCGGAGACACCTACTTCTGTGCCTCCAAAGCCAGGTCTACAGACCTCAATCTTGACTGTAGAAGCTGTAACAGCCCTTGAAGCTTGATTCCAAACCCTCCCAGCCATGGTCCATGACCAGTCCTGTCCACTCAGAAACTCCTCCATTGACCAGGCAACAGCTTTCTCAGGGACCTGGTGGGAGTCTCACCTGCTTCATATGTGGTGACAAGCCCACTGTCTAAGGACCAAAATAAGGACCCTGGACCTTTGCTCCAGTGCCAGTTGCTAAACAAGGTATTGGAGGCCATCCCATCTAAGAACCAGACAAGATCCACACCTGCCTGAACCCCTAGAAACAAGCCTGTCAAACACAGATCCTGTTGCTCACGCAGCCAACAACTGTGTCTGGCTCTAACTCATCAGGACTGCCGTTTTAGAGGTAATCTTAGCAGCACTGCAGTTCTAGCGATAAATTCATCAGCTTGGGAAACAGATAGAAAAAGGCCTATACCTGCTACAACCAGTCTGTGGAGACTGAAAGAGATACCTGATAATTCAAAAGCACAGATACCACAAGACTACACAGATCACAAGGAATCAGGCAAATATATCATTAAAGGAAACTAATTAAGCCCTTGTAACTGAACCCAAAGAAATGGAGATCTCCAATTTGCCTGACAAAATGATCATCTCAAAGAAACTGAGTAAAATGCAAGAACAGAGGCAACTAAATGGAATCAGGGAAACAATTCATGAAAAAAAAAATGAGAAGTTTAATAGAAACCATAAGAAAACAACTCCTGGAGCTGAAGAATACAAGGATAGAACTGAAAAATTCAATAAAGAACTACAAGAACAGACTTATTACTTAGAAGAAAGAATCAACAAACTTGAAGACAGATTATTTGAAAGTAGTAGAGGAACAAAAAAAGAAAACAAGAGAGTGAAGAAAGACTATGTGAATTATGGAACAACATCAAGTGAATGAATAATTCAGGTAGATTCTTTTATCACATTCTGCATTCCATCCTGAAATCCCCAAACTCCTAAATAATTTTTAATTGCATACAGTAGGGTTGTATCTTTGTAAAGTTCTGTGGGCTCTAGACACATGCTTTAATAACTTGTATTCACCATTATAGTGTTGTATGGAATGGTTTTGCTGTGCTGCTTCCATTCAATTCTCTACATCACTCCTGCCTAGATCCTTGGCAAATATTAATCTTTTTTTTTACCATTGGTATAGATTTGTCTTTTACAGAATGTCATGTAATTGGAAGCATACAGTATGTAGTCTTTTAGGGCAGCCTTCCTACGCTTACCAATATGTGAATTTTAAGATTCATTGATTTCTTCTGTGGATTGCTAGATTTTTTTTTTTAACTTTAATCATAGAAAGATATTCCACTGAATTGATGTATTTGTGTATACAGTCACTTTTTTTTTTTTTTTTTTTTTTTTTTTTTAGAGGTGGGGAGAGACAGAGGGAGAGGGAGAGAGAGAATCCTAAGCAGGCTCCACACCCCATGTGGAGACCCATACAGGGCTCAATCTCAAGATATTGAGATCGTGGTGTGAGCTGAAATCAGATGCTTAACTAATGGAGTTACACAGGCATCCCATGTAGTCACCTGCTGAAGGGTTGATTCCAGTTTTGGTGATTATGAATAAAGCTGCTATGTATATTTTCATATATACTTTATGTGGCTATCAGTTTAGAGTTGAGTAAATAACTTGACATGTGTTTGCAGATCATATGGTGACTATTGTATACGTTTCCTAGGGCTTCCATAATAATTAGCACAAACTTGGAAACTTAAAACACCAAAACTTATTCTCTCATAGTACTAGAGACTAGAAGTCTAGAGCCAAGCTTTCTTCAGGCTTGGTTCCTTTTGAAAATTGAAAATCTATTCTATTCCACTCTCCTAACTTCTAATAGCTACTGACAAATCTTGACTTGCTTTGAGTTGTAGATACATCTCTCCAGTCTCTGCCTCCGTCTTTACATACTTTCTCTTTTAGATATCTCTGTGTCTTTTCCTTTTGTGTTTATTATAAGACACTCATAACTGGGTATAGGGACCACTGTAAATGCAGGATGATTTCATCTCAAGATTCTTAACTTAATATATTTTAATATATCTTACTTGGATCGATTTCCAAACAAGGTCGTATTCTCAGATACAAGGGGTTAGGACTTGGACATATTCTTTTTCTTCCTCCATCATTAATTAAAGAAGTTATTATTCTAAAATCTTTCTTAATTTTTTTTGAGGATTTTATTTATTTGAGAGAGAGAGAGAGAGAATGCATGAGCAGGCGGGAGGGGAAGAGGGAGAGGGAGAAACAGACTCCCTGCTGAGCAGGGAGCCCAACATGGGCCTTGATCCCAGGACCTTGGAGCATGACCTGATCTGAAGGCAGACACTTAATCAACTGAGCCACTCAGGTGCCCCTGTTCTAAAATCTTTCTTACATCTCCATCCCATGTTCAAAATATATTCACCCCACCCCAATATCCCCCAGATTCTCAAATTATTACAATATCAACTCTAAGTTGAAAATCTTGTATAAATAACATCACCTCAAAAGGCCTAAATCTCATCTCCTAAGTTATCTTAAATTATAGAAATCAAGTACAGGTGAAACTCTGGATATGATCCACCATGGGGTAAAATTTCTTTTCATCTGCGGAACTCGAAAAACTGATAAGGTTGCCTTCTTTTAAAATACAATGATGGGGCAGGCACAACATGATAAACCTTCTTATTCCAAGAGGGACATGGTGGACATATTGTTAGTGTAGAAGAGGTATGAAACAAAGATGAAAGGAAAGTAATTGAGGAAAAGAATAAAGGAGTAAAGGAGGGACTCAAGAAAGTAAAACAGCAACAACAAAAGAGGCAACCAGATGAAAATGAGACAAGAAGGAGTTTATTATGAATAACTACACCTCACTGTAAAATAAAACTCAAAACAATCTATGCATAAGCCATTGTAGTTAAATTAAATATGCCTGGCTATACTTCCTAGTGATAAGTTGTTCAGAATGATTATATCAATGTAAACCTAACTTTAATACATGGTCAAAGCAAGCAGATCTGGAGGCATGCAATTTAATTGAAGCTTGTGGGTAACCTTCTATGTCTACTTACTTAAAGATGTCAGTTTTAACTAAAAAATTCCATGTAATTTTTTTTATGCTAAATCTTCCTACAGAGAGAATTTGAACAGGTGCATATGTGATGTACACATTGCTATGTCTTTTTAGGTTTACATCTTTTTCTTCGTGATTAGAGAAATCTTAAATAGTCTCATTATTATGGATTAAGAGTAAGATTTCTGGCTGGCTAAAATGGAGAAAAATCTCAAAATAAATTAGGGCTGTCATTTGGTTTTTATATATTGGAAGAGTGGAAAAAAAAACAGGTGCTTATAAGAATATCTTGCCCATCAAGCAAGAACAGTTGTCTTCTGGAATTAGTGGAGTACAAACATGCACATGTGACATTCAAACACATTATCCTAAAACTGGGAGCTAAATCATGTGATATTTTTCAGAATGTTATATAAGAAGCCTTATTTTCTCTATTCTTTTTATCCTTGTACATTTTTGGTGGTTGTTTTCTTACAAGCTGTATCATAATTTTTAGGAAATAAGCAACTTATCCTTTTTTTTATAATTTTTAATTTTTTTAAAAATTTATTTATTTATTTTTTAAATTTCAGCATAACAGTATTCATTGTTTTTTCACCACACCCAGTGCTCCATGCAATCTGTGCCCTCCCTAATACCCACCACCTGGTTCCCCCAACCTCCCACCCCCCGCCCCTTCAAAACCCTCAGGTTGTTTTTCAGAGTCCATAGTCTCTCATGGTTCACCTCCCCTTCCAATTTCCCTCAACTTATTCTTTAACAAAGGGTGAATGATCACCAACAATCAACACAATTCGTAAATACGTTATTTTTGTATAGTTTTGCCAATGAAATTTGCTTTAATGTTTCATAATATAACAAATATATGCTACCTTGGCATTGCTAATATGCTTCTGCACATAGGTACTTGATGCATGTTTTAGAATATAAAATCAGGAACAAATGTGTGGAAAGTATACCTTTTTGTACTTTGTTTAAAACTCTCAAAATATGTAGAATTGAAGTCTGAAATTGGTATTAACATTCCTTCTAGTAAATTTCAACAAGAGAAAATATAATATTTTGGTTTAAATCATTCAAATTCAAACAGTAACATAACAGGAAAATTGCTCATAATATTTCTACATATGAATGCTTTTTTACAAAGAAAACGTTGACATATCTAGACTAAAATGTTCTTGATTAGATTAGATAAAAAAAGGAAAGCAAACTATTTTGATATATTTTGATACCCTGATTATTTACTCTCCTTTATAAGTTGTTCTGACTCTAATGCTTTATGTTTGGTTTTACTCCTCGCCCTGCTACTTGTACAGGGAGAAAATAGTAGCTTTCCATAATTTTGTCACAGCAGAGGAGATAGGTATCCACAAATCGATGTTTTTGTGCTCTGGTCCCTTATTATATTCTCTGGAGAGGCTGGTTTGAGCTGCTCCAGGGTAGAAAAAGCTGAGGCAAGAGTGGTCCTTTCGTGGATGAGAGCCTGGAATTGCTGCTGAAACCCTTGGCTGCTTTAATTCATGCTCTGGCCATTCACTTGGTTTGCTTAGGGCCCAGTAGACCTCCGTAAGTGCCTCTGCAACATCTTACATCACCTTTTCCCTGTAAGCCTTCTTTATATTCTTTCTATAGCCCCTGGCCCAGGATTTCTATGCCACATTCTCAGTTGTAGAATCACCACATCTCCTGCTAGTGTTGGTGGTGGCAATATAGGGTCTTTTTAATCTTATTGCCAGGCTTTAGTTAGGCTGACCTTTGTAGTCATCAAAGAGATTTAAGAAATCATGCATGCTGATGCACTACAAGCAAATTTAGTGAGGTTTGGGACTATTGAATAATCCCTCTCTCTGCGTATTCACTCTGTTCTACCCTCTTTTCTTGCTGAGACTACCTCATGTCAGTGCAAGGCCTCTCCATTGAGAGTTTCCTCCCATGGTCCCGAATGGTAAGGAAGGCAGTAAGAACAAGTCCTGGTGTGTCCATCCACTTATCGATATATCAAGTACCTTCTTGGATTTATCATCATAGGGGGTGTTCCATCTTAATCTTAAGGCTTTCTTCTACCTCAGACTCTTTTTGTTTTTGTTATTCTTCCTTCCACCAGCCCTCAGTCAACAAAATTCTTAATTTACCATGAATCTTTGAATTTCTTCTTACACTATGAAGTAGTTTGTAATCTGGTAATATAATTCTCACTCTTGATATGTTAATACATGTTAAAGGATAAATTTATGTTTTTCTTATTTAAAAAATTGACCAGGTTTTCCAGACTATGGTGTTGATGCAAAATTAAGGAATCCAAATTTTATGTTTTTCTTTATGTATTTTTGTTATAGGGGTTCTGATTTCTCACCATGTCTCCCTTAAAAGAGCATAGTCCATTGTCTAGAGAGATAGAAACTTTGACTAAATACAATGTTACGGACAAAAAATCTGCAAAAAAGAGAGAATATATTCAGATATTTCATGTCTTACCTCTTTTACACATACATCTACACAGATAGAATGTACTTGCCAAGGGGATTACTAATGTTAAGAATGATAACATAGGGGCACCTGGGTGGCTCAGTGGGTTAAGCCTCTGCCTTTGGCTCAGGTCATAATCTCGGGGTCCTGGGATGGAGCCCTGCATCAGGCTCCCTGATCGGTGGGGAGCCTGCTTCCCCCTCTCTCTCTGCCTGCCTCTCTGCCTACTTGTGATCTCTGTCTGTCAAATAAATAAATAAATAAAATCTTAAAAAAAAAAAAAGAATGATAATATAGATCACAACCGGTTTTCCAGGAAACCAAAATGAATCTGGAAGGAGATTCCTATCATAAATTCCAAATAACTAGCTTGCAGTTCAGTGAGTTTCAGAGAAAAGAGTAGATTCTGTCTCTCTCTCTTTTTCCTATCAGTTTTTTAGATACAAGACACAAAATATTAAATATGAAGAGTTAACATGCTAAAACCCATTCTTAATACTAATATTCTTCTAAAGTCATTTGTTTTTCATATCAGGAAAGTTATCATGACTTTTTTTTTTTTTCTGAGCATCTTCAACCATTGTTCTTTTGACATCTTTCTAAGTATTCACCCACACAGTACACATTTCTCTGTGTTCTGAAATTTTCCAAATGTCCTACAAAAATATTAATCATAAACATAAATAATGCAATTCACCTTTATCCAAGTATATGACACAAAAACAATTGCTTTTTTATTTTTTATTTATTTATTTATTTTTTAAAAGATTTTATTTATTTATTTGACAGACAGAGATCACAAGTAGGCAGAGAGAGAGAGAGAGAGAGGAGGAAGCAGGCTCCCCGCTGAGCAGAGAGCCTGATGCAGGGCTCGATCCTAGGACCCTGGGATCATGACCTGAGCCGGAGGCGGAGGCTTAACCCACTGAGCCACCCAGGCACCCAACAATTGCTTTTTTAAATTGGGTATTGCTTAGTAGGTTTATATGAAATAGATTCAAGTATTTGTTCTAATACTATCTGTTGGACTTTGAGCCACAAAAAAATTAATCTTTCGGGTCCTCAGTTACTTTACCATAAAATAATGGTAATTATACTGCTAAATATTATATGTGGTTGTTTCAAAGTTCTATGAAATGATGGATGCAGAGGACATTTTACTGTAACTGAGGATGTTTTGATAGTGTGTTAAATTAGATTTTCTTTTCTTTCACCATTAGTAACTCTTACTCGGAAGGAATATGATGTAGAACATTCCAGGTAAATTTATTTTTATTATCGTAGACTTATCCTCTTTTGTCTAGATATTTTATAGTACAGATTTGACACAGATATCCTGGAATAATTTCTCCTTTACTTACACTTGGCAGGTACTACCAGCATTTACCCATGTAATTTTTGGCATTGCTGAGTATGAATTGAGGAGCGGATTCTATGACTATAGACCTCCTTATAGTTTGATGATAACACATTTCTGGTAGCACTACTGATTGGTTTTCTTGACCATATTTAAGTGAATTTTTTGCACAGATATTTAAATCAGAGAAACAGAAAAGTGAGTGATATGAAGAAAAAAACAAGAAAGAAAATTAGTTTGTTGTTTTTCTTTAATCCTGCAACTGAGAAAAGTTAAAGTTGGAAGGAAAAGTATAATTAATTTGTAATTTACAGAAATCATTGGGGAGGGTGTTAACTTTTACTAATTTGTAAGGATTGAGATACTAATTTTTTTTAACTGTGGGGAGGCATACAGGGAGGTTTCTGGTTTCAGCTCCAACATGTGAAGAGCTTAGAAGTTACCACTTTTATCCAAAAAATAAAAAGCTGGAAACATTAAAAATCAGTGACTTTTCTTATGTCCTTTAAGTACTGAGATTGCAGGGCAAACTGTCACCCAAAATCTAGAGATACAGATGAATATAGAAAATCAAAGCTGAAATCCTCTTAGTAAAATTAATTAAAGAGGCTGGTATAAAAATTGTTATATACCACATGCAAGTAAGATCTATTCCATTATTACAATTGTTTCAACATTAAAATCTAAGAAGTGTAACCTAGGATATCAACTGGCTAAAAAAGAAAACCTATATGAATATATTAATTGAGGCAGAAAAAGCATTTAACAAAATCCAATACTGATTCATGATAAACACTCTGCAAAGTTGGAATAGAAGCTAACTCCCTCAACTTAGTATAAGTCCATCCACCAAAACACTACAGATAACCATTATAGTCTGAGTTGACAGACTAGAGAACTTTTATTAAATTCAGAAAAAATTTAAGGATGTTTTCTCTAACCAGTCCTTATCAACATCCTACTGAAAGCCCTAGAAATTACAGAGATTGGAAAAAGAAATAATTATTTTGTAGATGACATGATTGTCTAAGTAGAAAGCTCCCAAAGAATCTTTCTGCCTGAAAGAAATCCTGAAACCAGTAAGTCAGCCTTTCAAGTTCCAGCATACATAAAAAGTCATTATTTTTTATGTATACCAGTATTGAACAACTGAAAATTTAAAACATTTTATAAAATACTCATAAAATGCTGACGTATAAATCTAAAAAATATATATATACATGATATGTATGATAAAATCTATAAAACACATGAAAGTAATAAAGAATTAGAACTCAATATTATAAAATATCAGTCTTTCCTAATTTGATTGATACAGTAAATTCAGTAACAGTTAAGGTCCAAGTGACCTACTTCGTAGACCTCTACAGACTCATTCTAAAATGTACAAAGTGGGCACCTGGGTTAAGCAACTGATTCTTGATTTTGGCTCAGGTCTTGATTTCAGGGTTGTGAGATTGAGCCCTGTCTTGGCTCTGTGCTAAGTGTAGAGCCTGCTTAAGATTCTCTCTCCCTCTCTCTCTCTGACCCTATGACCTCAAAAGAAAAAAAAAAAGGTACAAAGAAAAAGACCTAGGATAGCTAACAGGATAGTAAAAAACAAAATCGAAGAACTCATGATACCAGATTTCAAGACATACTATGAAATTAATGTACAGACCATGTGGTGTTAGCAAAATAACAGATATCTAGAACAATGGAACAGACTAGAAAGCTCAGAAATAAGCTTGTAATGATAGACAAGTGACACTATGAAATTGTCACAATTCATGGGACGTTACAGCACAAAGAATGGGCCTTAATATATGCAAATTTAAAAATTTGTTTACGAGACTGAGATATTACAGGACAGAACACATTTTTTTAGATTTTCTTATGTTAGTCACCATACAGTACATCATTAGTTTTTGATGTATTGTTCCAAGATTCATTGTTTGCATATAACACCCAGTGCGCCATGCAATATGTGACCTTCTTAATACCATTAGTGGGTCAACCCATCCCGCTACTCCTCTCCCCTCTAAAATGCTCAGTTTGTTTCCCAGAGTCCACAGTTTTTCTTGGTTTTTCTCCCCCTTTGATTCCCCCCTCCTTCATTTTTCCCTTCCTTCTCCTAATATCCTCCATGCTATTCCTTACGTTCCACAAATAAGCGAAACTATATGATAATTGACTTTCTCTGCTTGACTTATTTCACTCAGCATAATCTCTTCCAGTTCCATCCATGCTGATGCAAAAGTTGGGTATTCATCCTTTCTGATGGCTGAGTAATATTCCATTGTGTATATGGACCACATCTTCTTTATCCATTTGTCTGTTGAAGGGCATCTTGGCTCTTTCCATAGTTTGGCTATTGTGGACATTGCTGCTATGAACACTGGGGTGCATATGGCCCTTTTTACTAAATCTGTATCTTTGGGGTAAATGCCCAGTAGTGCGATTGCTGGGTCATAGAGTAACTCTATTTTTAATTTTTGGAGGAACCTCCACACTGTTTTCCAAAGTGGCTGCACAAACTTGCATTCCCACCAACAGTGTAAGAGGGTTCCCCTTTCTCCACATCCTCTCCAACATCTATTGTTTCTTGCCTTGTCAATTTTGGCCACTGGTGTAAGGTGGTATTTCAATGTGGTTTTGATTTGAATTTCCCTGATGGCTAATGATGATGAAAAAATTTTTTTTTCATGTGTCTGTTAGCCATTTGCATGTCTTCTTTGGAGAAGTGTATGTTCATGTCTTCTGCCCATTTTTTTGATGTGATTATTTGTTTTTTGGGTGTTGAGTTTGAGAAGTTCTTTGCAGATCTTGAATATCAGCCTTTTGTCTGTAGTGTCATTTGCAAATACCTTCCCATTCTGTGGGTTGCCTCTTTGTTTTGTTAACTGTTTCCTTTGCTGTGCAAAAGCTTTTTATGTTGATGAAGTCCCAAAAGTTCATTTACTTTCCTTTCCTTTGCTTTTGGAGGCATATTTTGAAAGAAGTTCTGTGGCTGATGTCAAAGAGGTTACTGCATATATTCTCCTCTAGGATTTTGATAGATTCCTATCTCACATTGAGGTCTTTCATCCATTTTGAGTTTATCTTTGTGTATGGAGTAAGCGAATGGTCAGGTTTCATTCTTCTGTATATAGCTTTCCAATTTTCCCAGCACCATTTATGGAAGAGATTGCTTTCTTACACTGTATATTTTTTCCTGCTTTGTCAAAGATTATTTGACCATGGGGTTGAGGGTCCATATCTGGGCTCTCTACTCTGTTCCATTGGTCTACATGTCTGTTTTTGAGCCAGTACCATGCTGTCTTAGTGATCATAGCTTTGTAATAGAGCTTGAAATCAGACAAGGTGATGCCTCCAGCTTTGTTTTTCTTTTTCAATATTTCCTTGAGGATTCAGGGTCTTTTCTGGTTCCATACAAATTTTAGGATTGTTTGTTTTAACACTTTGAAAAATTCCGATGATATTTTGATTGGGATGGCACTGAAAGTATACCTTGCTCTGGGCAGCATAAACATTTTAACAATGTTTATTCTTTCGATCTATGAGCACGAAATCTTTTTCCATCTTTTTGTGTCTTCTTCAATTTATTTCATGAGTGTTCTGTAGTTCCTCGAGTACAGATCCTTTACCTCTTTGGTTAGATTTATTACAAGGTAGCTTATAGTTTTTGGTGGTGTTGTAAATGGAATCGATTCTCTAATTTCCTTTTCTTATATTTTCATTGTTAGTTTATAAGAAAGCAACTGATTTCCATACATTGATTTTGTATCCTGCCACATTACTGAATTGGTGTATGAGTTCTAGTAGTTTTGGGGGTGGAGTATTTTGGTTTTCCACATAAAGTATCATGTCATTTGTGAAGGGAGAATTTGACTTCTTTGCCATTTTGAACACCTTTTATTTCTTTTTGTTGTCTGATTGCTGTTGCTAGGACTTCTAGTACTATGTTGAACAATAGTGGGGAGAGTGGGCATCCTTGTCATGTTCCTGATCTTAAGGGAAAGGCTCTCAGCATTTCCCCATTAATAATGATATTTGCTGTGCATTTTTCATAGATGCATTTTGTGAAATTGAGGACTGTTTCCTCTATCCCTGTACTCTGAAGTGTTTTAATCAGGAAAGGATGCTGTATTTTGTCACATGCTTTTTCTGCATCAACTGAGAGGACCATGTGGTTTTTCTCTCTTCTCTTATTTTTAATTTTTTTAAAATATTTTGTTTATTTATTTGCCAGAGACGTGGTGAGAGAGGGAACATAAGCAGGGGGAGTGAGAGAGGAAGAAGCAGGCTTTCCACCTAGCAGGGAGCCTGATGTGGGGCTCAGTCACAGGACCCTGCAATCATAACCTGAGCTGAAGGTGGAGGCTTAACAACTGAGCCACCCAGGCACCACATTCTCTTATTAATTTGTTTTACCACATTGATTGATTTGCAAATGTTGAACCAACTTCGCATCCTAGGGATAAATCCCACCTGGTCATAGTGGATAAACTTGTTAATATACTGTTAGATCCTATTAGCTAGGATCTTGTTGAGAATCTTGGCATCCATATTCATCAAGGATATTGGTCTGAAATTCTCCTTTTTGATGGGGTCTTTGCTAGCATTACCATGATCAAGGTAATGCTGACTTCATAGAAAGAAACAGGAAGTTTTCCTTCTGTTTCTATTTTTTGAAACAGCTTCAGGAGAATAGGTATTATTTCTTTTTTGAATGTTTGGTAGAATTCCCCAGGGAATCTGAAAGGTCCTTCTTGGACTCTTGCTTTTTGGGAGGCTTTTGATCACTGCTTCAATCTCATTATAAGTTATTGGTCTATTCAGGTTGCCAATTTCTTCCTGATTCAGTTTTGGAAGTTTTTGGATTTCCAGGAATGCATCCATTTCTTCTAGGTTGCTTAACTTATTGGCATATAGCTGTTGATAATAATTTCTGATGATTGTTTCTATTTCCTTGGTGTTAGTCTTGATCTCCCCCTTTCATTCGTTATTTTGTTAATTTGGGTCCTTTCTGTTTTCTTTTGCATAAGTCTGGCTAATGGTTTATTGATCTTATTCTTTCAAAGAACCAGCTTCTAGTTTCACGTGTGTTCTACTGTATTTATGGTTTCTAATGCATTGATTTCTGCTCTAATCTTAATTATTTCCTTTCTCATGCATAGGGTAGGCTTAATTTGTTGCTGATTCTCCAGGTCTTTAAGGTGGTAAAGAGAGTTGGTATATTTGGGATTTTTCTAGTTTTTTGCTTGAGGATTGGTTGGCTATGTATTTCCCCCTTAAGACTGCCTTTGCCATATCCAATAGGTTTTGGACCAATGTGTTTACATTCTCATTGGTTTCCATGAATTGTTTAAGTTCTTCTTTGATTTCCTGGTTGACCCAAACATTCTTGAACAGAATGGTCTTTAGCTTCCAAGTGTTTGAATTTCTTCCAAACCTTTTCTTGTGATTGAGTTCCAGTTTCAAAGCATTGTGGTTTGAGAATATCTAGGGAATAATCAAAGTCTTTCAGTATGAGTTGAGATCTGGTTTGTGATCCAGTATGTGGTTTATTCTACAGAAGGTTCCATGTGCGCTCAAGAAGAATGAATATTCTGTTGTTTTAGGGTGGAATGTTCTGTATGTATCTATGAGGTCCATCTGGCCCAATGTGTCACTCAAAGCTCTTCTTTCTTTGTTGAATTCCTGCTTAGATGATCTGTCTGTTGCTGAGAATGGAGTGTTAAGTTTCCCTACAGTTAATGTATTTTTATCAATATGTCTCTTTGTTTTGATTAACAGTTGGATTATGTAGTTGGCTGCTTCCATGTTGGAGGCGTAGATATTTATAATTGTTAGATCTTGTTGGATAGACCCTTTAAGAATTATTTAGTTTTGGGGAGCCTGGGTGGCTTAGTGGGTTAAAGCCTCTGCCTTCAGCTTGGGTCATGATCCCAGGGTCTTGGGATCGAGCCCCACATCTGATTCTCTGCTCCACAGGGAGCCTGCTTCCACCTCTCTCTTTCTCTCTCTCTCTGCCTGCCTCTCTGCCTACTTCTGATCTCTGTCTGTCAAATAAATAAATAAAATCTTTAAAAAAAATGATGTAGTTCCCTTCTGTATCTCTGACTACAGTCTTTAGCTTAAAATCTAAGTTGTCTGATATGAGAATTGCTACCCCAGATTTCTTTTGCAGTCTGTTGGCATGAAAGATGGTTCGCCATCCTTTCACCTTCAGTCTGGATGTATCTTTAGGTTCATAATGAGTCTCTCGTAGACAGCATATGGATGGGTCCTGTCATTTTATCCAATCTGCAACCTTGTGCTATTTATGGGAGCATTCAGGCTGTTCACATTAAGAGTGATTATTGAAAAATATGATTTTATTGTCATCACATTGCCTGTGAGGTCCTGGTTTCTATAGATTGTCTCTGTATACTTCTGTTTTATATTACTCTTGGGGTCTTTCTCCTTTTATAGAACCCACCTTAATATTTTTCTTGTAGGGCCTGCTTAGTGGTCACATATTTTTTCAGTCTCTGCTGGTCCTGGAAGATCTTTATCTCTCCATCCATTCTAAATGACAGCCTTGCCAGATAAAATATTCTTGGCTGAATGTTCCTCTCATTTAGTACCCTGAATATGTCTTGCCAGCCCTTTCTGGCTTGCCAGGTTTTTGTGGACATGTCTGACATTATTCAGATGCTCCTTCTTCCTAACATAAGGAATCTTTTTCCCCTAGCTGCCCTAAAGTTGTTTTCCCTAGTTTTAAGATTCACAAGTTTCACTATCACATTCCTGGGGGGTCAGTTTACCCTCCTTGATCTCAGGAGGTGTCCTCTTTGCCTCTGGGACACAAATACTTGTTTTATTCTGGAGATTAGGGACATTCTCAGCTCGGATTTACATATATCTGTATCTCTATCTCTATCTCTATCTCTATATCTATATCTATATCTATATCTATATCTATATATCTAGCTACCCCTTCAGGCATCCCATTAATTCTGACATTGGAATGTTTCATGGTGTTATTTATTCCTCTAATTTTGTTTTCATGGAGTCTAAGCTCTTTGTTCCAGGCCTTCTCTTGATTCTTCTTTTCTATCAGTTTGTCTCCTAAATCACTAATTCATTCTTCTGCTCAATTTACCCTATCTGTTAGAGTATCCAGATTAAATTGGATCTCATTGATAGCATTTTTAAGTTCTGCCAGATCAGCTCTCACTTCTGCCCTTCTAGAATCTATTTTGCCATTAATAGTTTTCTCCAGCCTAGCTATTGTTTGCATAACTGTTACCCTGAAGTCTATTTCTGACATCTTGCTCATATCCATATCCATTAGCTCTGTGGCAGGGGTCACAGTCTCAGAATTTTTCCTTTCTTGGGGGTTCCTCCTTCTAATCATTCTGGTGAGAGGTGGTTGAGGGAATGTAGAGTCCAAACAATTAACCATAACCCAAACAAGATGTACCTGTTTTATAGGGACTTTAGGGTTGTTGGCCTCTTGTTCTTTCAGCCTGTCTTCTAGGGGAGGGGCCTGCCACACTATTACTCAGGCAACTCTGGGCAGAGTTGCCCAGTCCTCTGTGGGTGTGATGGACTCAGTGAAAACCGTTTTTGGGGGGCTTTTGTTCTCTGGCAGCTTTCCCTGGTGGCTTTCTGCGTCTCTTCCAAAAGTTAGAGCAAAAGTGACCATGTCCAATCCTCTGTCTCAGAACAGAGAGATCACAGTCTGTTCTTCAGAAAGTCCTCCAGGCCACAGTGACTGTTTTTGTCTGTGCTGCTAAAAACCACAGTGTCCTGGGTTGTGCACCTGACAGAAGTCTTCACTTCCAGGTCCAGGCACATCTCTGCCCTTTGTGTTTCTAAAACTGCCAGCCGCCCCCAGTTTGCCCGTGTGCCCCACAGCTCCAGGTTTTGGTATGGGTTGACGCCCTAATGTCCTTTTCCTGCCACTACTGGTCTGTGAGTCTGTGCCTGGTCCCCAGTGCAGGACATTTTTGTGCTCCTTTGTTATTTCACCTTCCCAGTGCCAGCACTTAGGGTGTCTCCCTCCCCCTTCTACTTATCTTCTGACAGAAGATAAGGGAGCAGAATTGTGGCTCCCTGCTTCATATCTCAAAACCAGCTGCAACCAGCTGCAAGAGATATTCTGTTGGTATAGATCCTTATATATCTTACTACAGCTCAGGCTGATTTTGTGGGCATTCAGAGTGGTCTAGAAGATATCCAGCTCAGTTCAGGGGACCAGTTGAAATAGCATTCCCTACTCCTCTACCATCTGCCCCCAATCCTCAATCAGATGGAATACATTTTTGACAAATGAACCTAACTGTTTTACAAATACATGAAACAAGCTCACTGAGGGCATGAGAGAAGATGCTCATCTAAGTAACGTTGGAAATGAACAGAGTCTGTAAGACTAAGGGAAACATGAACTGAATATAAGCAATGTACTGCAGTTGATAAAATTGTTTTCCATAGGGATATTGATTAACAATTCTGAAAACACTGTAAAGTAAAAGAATCATAGATAATGGAGGCCAGTTTTTTCACTGTTGTAGTCTGAGGTTACAAAGAAGGGGATAAGCCACAAATGATCCATGTGCTAAAGGATTAAAAATCAAAACATTATTATGAATCTATTTAATTTATTATCAATACAGGTAAAGACAAATACACATATACACATATTTCATATATATGTGTATACATACACTCATGGGTTGGTGTACACATATACATCTCTTTTAATTGTCAGTTGAGAGGACATAGAACCAATGGCCGCTAGTAGTCATGAATGTATCTGTTTGCAGACTTTGGTTTTGAATACCTTTTTTCAATTAAAGGAGCCGTGGTTATTTGAAGAAATAGCTGATTCTCAAAATAAATTAATAAATATACCAGATGAGCCTGAGGCAACTTGTACTATCAAAAAATAAAAACATGATGAAAAACAGAAGAACACACTTACACAATGATGGGGGCACATAAAACAGACCAACTAAACTCCCAATGACCAAAGCTAAAACTTAAATCAATAAAACAGGTATCATTTGAGTATAACCTAAAATAATTGATATCTCTGGGCCCATAATTACTTAAATATATGAATGAATAAATAAATATTGAGGAAAAATAGACAAATATTTTGTGCAAGAGAATTCTAAATAATTCATGTAGGTACTCCACCTTCGTAATGGTGATGCTTGACTCTCCACTTCTTAAATGTGGGTTGTGCACAGGCACTTCTTTAAGAGTGCAATATGGAAAGGGAGAAAAAGTAACTTTATGGTGTTGAAGCTTTGCAAACACTATCTCAGTCAGGTGATCAAAATTAACATCAACAGTTGTTTCATATTAATAGTGTGTACCACCCCCTGACATGATGTGACCAAAAATTAACTTTCCCTCTGTTATTCCTCTGTTCTCTCCCAAAAGAACAAAAACAAAAAAACAACAAAGACAAAACAAACCCTAGTCTATTCATGAATAAAACCAAAAAAAATTAAGAGAGGAGCATCTGACGAAATACCTGACCAACGTTTCTCAAAACTGTTAAGCTCATCAAAACAAGTCTGAGAAAATATCAGCCAATAGGAAACCAAAAAGATATATGGCTAAATGTAACATGATATCCTGTGTGAGATCAGGATCCTAGAACCAAAAAAAAAAAAAAAAAGATTAAAAACTAAGGAAATCTAATTAAAGTATGGACTTTAGTTAATAATGTATCAATTCTGATTCATCTGTTATGTCAAATATACTACACTAATATAAAGCATTAATAGGAGAAACTGGGTATGGGTATGTGAGAACTTTCTGCATTATTATTATTATTATTATTTCTGCATGTCTTCACAACATTTCTAGAAATTTAAATCTATTTATTAAATCTGTTTATTCTAAATAAAATATTTACTTAAAAATTTAAAAGAGAAAAAAGGAAACACATCTTAGCTTTTCCTTTCAGGCAGAGATAATAGATACACATAACTTTCATTTCGGAAAACTTACTGAAACTAAAATGTAAAATAGAGGGGCGCCTGGGTGGCTCAGTGGGTTAAAGCCTCTGCTTTCGGCTTAGGTCATGATCCCAGGGTCCTGGGATCGAGTCCCGCATCGGGCTCTCTGCTCAGCAGGGAGCCTGCTTCCCTCTCTCTCTCTGCCTGCCTCTCTGTCTACTGTGATCTCTCTCTGTCAAATAAATAAATAAAAAATCTTAAAAAAAATGTAAAATAGAGAAGAATCAATTTATAACAACAGATTTCTTTGATAAATTAGATGGGCATATTTATTGGATGGAATTTATAGAAAAATTACTGTGTATGAGGGTATGTAATTGAAGTTCTAATGCAGTCCTCCCCTCTATCCAAAGGTGTTCTCAGCTCTGATTCAGCAAGTATAAAGTTGTATAAAGGTAAAAGTTAGGATTGAAAACAGCTCACCTCCACTTCCTTTCTTCCACGGATTCATTATGAAGAATTGAGGCAATTAGCATTTACATCAAAGAAAAATAGCAACCCATTTTTCTTTTTCTTTTTTTTTTTTTTTTACACAGAGAGAGAGAGAGATCACAAGTATGCAGAGAGGCAGGCAGAGAGAGAGGGGGAAGCAGGCTCCCTGCAGACCAGAGAGCCCGATGCGGGGCTCGATCCCAGGACCCTGAGATCATGACCTGAGCCGAAGGCAGAGGCTTTAACCCTCTGAGCCACCCAGGTGCCCCGCAACCCATTTTTCTATAATAAAATTGACTAAAGAGTCTGGAGAAATCTAAGGAGCTGGTATGTATCTTGTTTCCTTGGGAAAAAACTTTCTCATTCTGGCCCACTTCCTTACAGAAGCGTCTCAGCTAAGGCAACATAAATTGAAGTCTAGGAATGAACATATCCCATTCTATCTTGGATTGAGATCCCTATCAAATTCTTACCTATAGTTATTAATGATTATGGTTAATTTCTGTCTTTATTCTCTGATTTTCAAGAAGCAAATGATAGGATTGCAGTTTGTCAACTTCTTGTGATTGAATATTGTTCCCTTACCTAGTTGTAGACAATGAAAAGCCACTTCCAGGATAGGGCATTTAACTGTTGACAGAAGAGTCTCATATTCTTTTTTGCCATGAGGACTAATGCAAATCGAAATAGTGACTGCTGTGGCAGAGGTCCCAAAGTAAGAGTAATTTAAAATGAAGGATGGATCTAAATCCTAGATGGAGATTCAACAACAAGAAGAAATAAACTTGTGTGTCAGGCCACTATAATTATAGGTTTGTTATTATAGAATAAGTTAGCTTACTCCTTGATGCAACATCTACTGGAAAAATATATCAGGAAACAAGCCTACTGACCAGACAGCACAGGAAGCGCAACCAATTATCCATTCCTTCTTTCTTTCCTTTTTTTTTTTTTTTAATTATTTATTTATTTGAGAGAGAGGGAGAGATGCAAGCCTGCACACCCACATGAGTGAGGTGGTTGGGGGAGGGAAGCGGGGAGAGACTCTCAGGCAGACCCCTGCTGAGTGCAGAGCCTATCTCTGACTCTGGACTCCATCTTGCAACCCTGAGAACATGACCTGTACTGAAATCAAGAGTTGGATGCTCAACCAACTCAGGTTCCCCTTTTCCTTCTTTCTTAAATATAAATTGTCAATGACAGTAATTTGGCATATGAAAAAAAAATCTAAAGGAAGATATTTTCAAAAATTAATAAAGAACATAACTAATTTAGTAAGCATTTCAAGAAATGGAGAGAAAACAATACAAATAAAAACCCCTAAGAAATATACTAAAAAGCGATCAGAGAAATTTCATCCTTAAAATAACAAAAATGACGCTATTAAAAAGAACATGAAGAATATGAAAGAGCCCTTTGAGATTAAAACTATGATCACCAGCCCCCATCACTAACAAAAAATATTGGAGACCTCAAAAATATGTTCAGATAATCTTACAACTTATCTAGCAAACATGGCAAAGGAATTAAAAATATGGAAAAGGTTAAGAGACTAAGATGTTCAACCTACATTGATCATTATAGTAATATCCAGAAATCTCAGGAGTTTTTTTTTTTCATTAAAATTGCATTTCAAATCTAAGAGTTTTACTCTCTTCAACTTTAATAACTCTTAGCTTGCTCAGTACTATTTTTGACATTGAGAGATTTTTCTATTTCTTTTTTTTTAATTTTTAATAATACATGCCCACTTGGTTTGGAAAAAATGAGCAAATATGTCCTCCATGGAATCCAAGATAAAAATACCCAAGTCTGTCTGTCTGTCTGTCTTTCTTTCTTTCTTTTTCTTTCTTTCTTTAACCAGTTTGAAAATAATGCCACATTTAAATATATATATATATAATAAAAGGTAAAGAAAAAGGAAGGACATGTAAGATAAAAATCTTGTTCTCCTTAAATTATGAAATTAAGGGGCACCTGGGTAGCTCAGTGGGTTAAAGCCTCTGCCTTCGTCTCAGGTCATGATCCCAGGGTCCTGGGATCGAGCCCCACATTGGGCTCTCTGCTCAGCAGGGAGCCTGCTCCCCCCTCCTCTCTGCCTGCCTCTCTGTCTACTTGTGATCTGTCAAATAAATAAATAAAATCTTTTAAAAAATTATGAAATTAAAATTATGTGAAAATTACTTGATTAATAAAATTTACCAAATATATTGAGTTGGCAAATTCAAAACAGAATTTATATATATCTATATATATCTATATATATATATAGATATATATAGATATATATATATACCTGAGCAATGGGCCTAAAACAATTGCAGCTTTATTATCTTTATCTAAATTAAATCACTGATGCTCAGATGAGTAGTTGTAACTCTCAATATATTTTCCACATATGACTCATCTCTGAGAATGGTATGCCTGATATAAATTCTACTTCTAGAAATCAGGAAAATGGTGATATAATTGTAATGATAGTGGCCATAATATGGATGCTGTACTGTACACATTTTAATATTGAAAGACATTTACCTGCCATTTGTTGCCATGCTAACCTTCCATCGTTCTGTTTCTTTAATACTGGTCTTGGCAGGTGCTAGAAGGCTCATTGATATTTCCTGTGGTTTATGACCCAAGTTGACAACTGTGACTTCTTCTTTGTGGCGTTCTGATGGTTATGTCATATAAGAATCACCTTATATCATTTGAGGAGCTGCTGACACAGAGCACTGGTTTGATGGATGACCTGAGCTGCTGCTATTCCCTCAGAGGTAAGCAGCAAGTTTTACAGGAAATTATTGGAGGAAGATAGAGTGAGGGAGAGAAAGAGAAAGTAATGTGCATTCCATGAGACTGACAAAGTGATTTGCTTACAGTTCCAAGCTTGCATAGCTGAGAACAGCAGTGAGGAAAAAATGTCTCATCAATATTTAAATAGCTGATCATATAACCAGTCTGACAGTCCATTTGTAAGTGCAAATTATAAAACAAAACTGTAAGCTGCGTGGACCATTCTGACCTAACTTAAACAATATTCCTATTTTAGGTTTCCATAAACACAAAATAAGAAAAATCATACAACTCCTTCTTTATACCAGCGATTCTCTAGTTGTAGTCCCTAGAAGTGGTGTTAATGGTGAGAACTTTCTGGAAGTGCAAATTTTTAGACCTGACTCCAGACCTTCTGAATCAGAAACTCTAAAGTGGGCCTAGCAATCTGTGTTTTAGATTAAAACCTCTTAGACTGGTTTTCATTCTTATCCATCTTCCTAAACCATAGTTATATGGCATCGTACTTCTGCCTTATAAGAAATAATTATGTCTTTTACAAGTGAAGATACACCTTTTCCCCAGAAAGAAAGGAACATAGTTCCATTTATTAATCCTTCCAGGTGATTCTGATACAAGTTTGCTATCCTGAAATTCCCAAACCTGTAATAGCTATGTTTACACATCTTTAATTTCCTTTAAAGGATTGTATAAAATAATTAATTTATAAGGAAAAAAAATAGCACCGGCAAGATTAAATTAATCCAGCTCTACTGTATATGTATGCACAAGCATACACATGATATGCGATGCTGCTAGGTAATTGTTTTAGCAATATAGTTATCACATTGGAAACATGATCATAGAGCCACAGATTGGAAAATTACTTAGAAAACACATACTGTGTTTAGAGTAGATTAACTTCTCCATAATCAAGATGATAATCCATTCAATAAAATGCCTTGCATGTGTTTATCCAATTTGCAATTTAGCATTCCTGGTAATAGAAAGTTCGCTACTTTGTAAGGTAACTCAGTTGATTGTTAGCCAATGCTCCAGTGGTGGGGAAAACAAAAGTCAGTTACATTACGAAACACAGGTGGAGATTTAAAGGCATCTGAGAACTATGGAAGGAGTGGGAACCAGATAAAAAAAATTCCAGAAGCAGAACCATTCTTAGATGAGCAAAGAATTACCAGCAAAACTTTTCCTTTAGGGCATCTGCTGATTTAGGGGAAGAATCCTAGGCCTCTGGTAGAGAAAAGAAAGACCAGTAGAGCTTTCAGTATTTTACTTCTAGATTGAGAAACTGGAAGGTGCCTGAAATGTATGGTCACTTTTCCCACAGAATAATGCTAAATTCTGAGCAATATAGGCAATGGGCAACTAGGCCAGAAGCTTCTACAAGATAAAGTAAACTTTTCTGCAGTATTTCAGTGTCCAGTAAACCAAGTTTGATAGAGGTGGGAGATAGTAGAGGGGAGCAGAACAGGCAGGAAGTTTTCTTCAAGCATTATACTGGCTATCTACTATTGCTGAGTTTTCTTTAGGAAAACAGAAAACAATTCAGGAACATTAAGGAGAAACAGGTTTCATATGGTGAATTAGAGGCTTATGAAATTGTTAAAAGAGCTAGAGGAATAAAGGTTAGAGACACACTTGTTAGTATTTAGGAAATCAAAAGTATGGAATTGCTGGGAGTTACCTCCAGTAACCCCAGCTGCCTATAGCAAAAAATGTGTAGTTCAAGGGAAGATGATGCAGAGGCTGCTGGCAAAACTTTACTTTTGCCATGTGCTAAAACCTATTCACTAGAGTACCACTGCTAGGGCTATACTGGCTTATCTTTATGGAGTACATTCCACATATGCTTCTTGTTGGTAAGTCCTTGGCAACACACTGGCAAAAGGGGCTTGAAAATTAGTTTCTAGTCTTCCAGCTGCTATGATACTGCAGAGAGCCTATACTTCTGCTTTAAAAGATGTAATTATACCTTTTGCAAGTGAAGACACACTCACCTTTTCCCTGAAGAGGAAAGGCACGTAGTTCCACTCATTAGTATTTTGCCTAGCTCTACCTGTAACTTGTATCCATTTGGGGATGGATTTTTCTCCTAGTGCATCCATAGTCTCACTGGCATATAATGTAAATCTAATGTCCAAGCAAATACATGAACATGAATTATATATACTAAATATCATTTTTATTAGTAAGATATACAATGTAACTATAACTAATAACCTTTATATAGAATAGTAGAGATAGAAGATAGAGGAAAAGTGTTAATGAACATTGTAAGTATGTACATAACTAAGCAAGGACAATGATGTCTATTTGCTCTAGTCCTCATTTCTATAGTTCATAAGGTATTTATATCACCTGCTATTTTTACTACTCATTCCATATTCTCTTTATCCTCAACCAGAAATGCCTGGGTGTGTTTTTAACTTAGCAGGGAAGTCCAAGTTCATCTTTAAGTAGTATGAACAAGCTCTTAGTGCCCCTGCTTGTGTTTGTTTTGTTTTTGCCTGTGTGTGTGTGTGTGTGTGTGTGTATTTTTTTAACCACTTGACAGAGATATAGCTCCTGTGAGAATGGATGCATGGCCAGTACATTTTTGGACCTTCTCCATCATCCTGGTCCTTGGTATCACCAGACCTCCAGGAAGCTGAAAAGCTTGTAAAGTATCAAGAGACCAATGATTTCTCAATTACAGTATCCAATTCCTTCCACTCTAGCAAGATCTAGCTACTGTTGGATGAGGACTGACCATTGTGTATGGTGGGGTTCAGGAAGCACCATCCTCCCTGCCCCCATCCACCATTGTACCTTCTCCTTAAAGCACCTAACTACACATACTGAAAGTCTTAAAAAATCCAATTATTTGGATCTTACATGTCTGCAAATATTCATACGTAATTGTTGGAGAACGTGGAAAAATCACAACTGTTCCACTTTCAGTTTCTTTTTGAAGCATCAAGAAAGTTACTTCCCTGATTCTTAATGACTTTGCAGCCTCACCAACATCAAAAACTCAGTTCACCTATCCATTTACTTCTTAACTTTGGTGACCTGGAATTATAGAACACTTAAGCAAGAACAATGTGGGTTTTCACAATAGTTAAAGCTTATATATTTTAAGTCCAGATTCTCTAAAACTGGTTTCCAGATTAACCCTAAGCCATAGGAGAGTTATCTCTGTACTGCTATTTTCCACTTGAATTTTATCAGGTCTTGAGGCTTTGCTTGGACCCTATCTTATGTGCTGAGCCGCTGGATGGATCAGTAGTAGGTGACTAAGTGAAAATAGTATAGGAGATCACACTGATGTAGACATTGTCCTAAAACTGCTCTTAATTGTAATTGAGTCATTCAAATTTCTATATGTTTTGAATATTCATTAAAAATATAAAATTATATTCAAGTAATTGACTACCTAGAAAGTGTTTCAAATAATTCGGTGAGAAAACAAGTCATGCAGTGGTTTTTTAAATACCTTAAATAATTATTTTAATTAATTTAAAATATTGTTTAGCTGACATATATTGGGATTTTAAAAACTACATAAATCCTTTTAGTAATAACTAAACTTCCTTAACTCAGGACAGTTATGCTCTATGACTTTTTTCTATGGTGGATTTTAAAATAAGCTATTATAAAATATACTGATAGATATACATCTGAATTCTGTGTTTCACCCTATCATAGTTCCGTTATCCTACAATAAACAAGTAGTATCTTAAAAATCAAGACATTTAAATCTTAACATAAGTAAAAACTTCAAAATTAAATGTATTGGTCTAGTGAATAAAATAATGGTTGGAAACTAATTTAAGAAAAGTTAAATGGTGTCTGGGTGGCCCAGTGAGTTAAGCCTCTGCCTTCGGCTCAGGTCGTGGTCTCAGGGTCCTGGAATCGAGCCCTGCATCTGGCTCTCTGCTAGCGGGGAGCCTGCTTCCTCCTCTCTCTCTGCTTGCCTCTCTGTCTACTTGTGATCTCTCTCTCTCTGTCAAATAAAAAAGTAAAATCTTTAAAAAAAAATAGTTCATTTTAAAAAAAGTTAAACTTCAAGTCAAGTATGATAGCATGATTGTTGTATTTCCATCTAAATGCACATTGTTATACTTAAAAGTGTTTATTATTAAAATGATCTTCACTCTGATTATGGGACAAATTTTATAATCATATATTTTATTGCTATGGATGCCATGTCCTTAGTGAATGGAAGAGAATATCTTTGTAAAAAGAAATGTGCCTTTACTGAAGCTTGTTTCTTTTCTTTCTTTTCTTCCTTTTTTTCCTTCAAAATATTGCTGCTTGATTAAAAATAAATAAATAAGTAAAGACTTCTCCTCTGTATGGAGTGAAATGCTGGTTTTCAGTGGAAACAGCATCAATTCTGCTTGCTAAGGAAGTCATAAAAAACCATAGGTGGAAGGTAGGTAGAAATAAAAAGAAAAAAAGAAGAGTAGTGCCTAGTGGTTTGGAAAGAGACTTGGGACCTGCAATTACCACTTAGTTGTATGTAGTAAGACCTCTCCTGTGAATTGTCATCCCTAATCTAAATTTCTTCCTAATCAAAGTATGCCTTTAAGTTTGTATTTCTTTTGGAAAACAGTGTTGATGCTAAGTTTTCTGTCAAGTTTGCATTAGATTTTACAAAGGCTACACACTGTATACTTGAGTCACAAATTCGTTTTTTTAGGAATGTGAAAAATTGCATTTCAAAATAAAGAATAAATAAATAAGCAAACAAACAAATATATATAACCTTTGATATCTAAGAAGCAGAGAGAGAAGATAGAGCATTAACACAGATATATGATGATTAATCTAATAATGTAAGATATCAATACATTTGTTAAATTCTAAGCACATATTACACGTTTTTCATGTTAGAAAATAACTTACAGTTTTGGGAATTTAATTTCTCTGGAAATCCAAAGTCCTGAGTTCAAATTTTGAACGTACTAGCTCTGTGACTGTGGGCAAAGAGCATGTTTCTGAATTTCTTCACAAAATTGCAGTAACTATACAAACCATGTATTCCTCTCGGGGTTATTTTGAGAAATAAATGAAAAAATGATATCTGAAATTATTTGGCAAAACTAAAGACACCTTTTGGTATGGAATTCTTAGGGAAATTGATACTGTACAGCGTATGTTGATGTGGCAATTAGGAAAAATTACACAAACACTATGCTTGAGAATCAAATGTTATGTATTTTAGTTTCATTATATTTGTGCTTTTCTATAAAGTGAAAGTGTATGCCAACAAAAAATAGTGAGAAAAACATGGAATTTGACATAGACAGTTTTAGAATTGTCTTTTTCTTTAACAATAATTTGATAGCTAAGCCTACATTTTCTTATATGCGAAATACAAAGGGGACCACGTGAAACTTGTGATGTATAGTGGTTAAGTGCATAAACTACTAGTAGAACTTCTAGCCCATTCAATGGATTCAACAGATTTCAGTTATTATTATTTGCCTAGTGAATAAAATTTGTAAAGGTCATCCTAAGAAAATTAGTAATCAAAATAAGATTGTGAAAAATGATACATAGCATTAAAATTATTATTAAATGCATCATAAATTAAAATTTATGTAACAAAAATCTGCTGTGCCAACCATATATTTTGATCTAATTCTAAAAGAAGTATTAATAGAAACTTAGTAGACATAATGGTTGCAAACTGCATCAGTACTAGAAGTAATAAAATTATTTCTCATTCAACAAAATTTATTATAAGTTATTGACAAAAAATTATTTTTGTTCCTAATCCAGATTGGTCTTTCTCTAAGGTAGTCTGATTTGGAGAACTGGACTTTTTAAAGGATCAGTCAGCATCTTCACTGTGAAATTATAAACCAAATTCTTTCCAATAGCTTAGGTTTATCAAACTTTAACTAGTTCTCAGTTCCATTTCTTGGCTATGATTACAACTTCAGGACCAAGGAACAGGCCCTACCCTCTGCCACAGTTCACTTTCATTTTCCGAGAAAGCTGCCAAGCAATTTGTTCGAAGTTCAAAGTGTCACAAAGTGCAGTGTCTTTCAGCTCAAAAAATATTCCTGAAAAAATATTATAACTTTATATTCTTTCATTGCTTGCTTTTTAAAAATGTGTTGCTATTAAATATTGAGTAAAAGAAGAAGAATATATGGAAATTATGTGTAGAATGTAGAGAACAAAGAACGAATGCATGCGAAGTGGTTAGCACAGTGGTTGCCAAATAGTAAATGCTGAAAAGGTGACTTTCTAACATTTTACACTTGTTTCATAATATTTTAAATACAATCAGTAGAAAATACAGATTAACTTAAATGTCTTCTTTACTCCTCCATCATCTCTCAGATATCAGTAAACACTCCTCTGAATATGGCATCTGCCATTCCTTTCATGGTTTAAATCATTACCAGTTTTATGTAATATGAATATTATATGAGTACTGTCATTTATTTTGTAATTTCTTTTTATTGATTTGTTTTCATGATGTATACATCATGACTTACGTCTTTCTAATATATTCACTTTCACTGCTATATTTTTTTCTGTAGTGCCATCATTTATTTTTCTATTTTACTGCCTAAGTTGTGCCAGTAGTTCTTATTGTCACAAGACACATGCTACAATAAATATTCTTCTATATCTCTCCTTACACATATTCAAGGAATTATTTTAGGATGCATAGGGAGAAATGAAATTGCTGGATCAAACAGAATACATCATCTATTTAAAAGGTACTATTAAATTGATTTATAAATGTTGATACCAATTTATGCTCTCATTAGCAGAGTCTGCATTATTTTTGCCAAGATTTGGCATTGCCAGATTTTTTTACTTTTTATCAGGCTATTGGGTATAAAATGTAGTATCTTAATGTGTTTCCACAATTATTTACAAGGTTGAACATCTTTTCTCTGGGTTTATAGGCCACATGTGATTCCTTTCCTGTAAAGTGCTTATTCACTACTTTTGGCAATTATTCTCTTGGCTTGTTTGTCCTTTCACCAGTTGAAATGGTGAAGATGCTTATATATTTGCATATAAATGCACAATGATTTCTTCATCTCACAATATCCTCTTATGCCTTCTCTATTTATTCTTGTGTTTTAAAATTAATATACTTTTAATATTAATCCTTTCAAAATCACCATCTTTTTTCTTTCTGGTGTTATTTGGTTAAGAATATTAGGGGCACCTGGGTGGCTCAGTCAGTTAAGCAACTGCCTCCGGTTCAGGTCAGGATCCCTGGGTCCTGAGATTGAACCCCACATTGGACTCCCGGCTCAGCAGGAAGCCTGCTTCTCCTTCTCTGTCTCCTTGCCTCTCTGCCTGCTTGTATTCTCTCTCTCTCTCTGTCAAATAAATAAATAAAATCTTTAAAAAATATATTATCCTACCCCATGGTGAATAAATACAGTTTTCTATAAGTTCCTCTAGTGATTAAAATTTGACTTTTCAGTTTCACTTATTTGTGGAGCATAACAAATAATATAGAGGACAAGGGTGGATGGAGAGGAGAAGGGAGTTGAGGGAAACTGGAAGGGGAGGTGAACCATGAGAGACTATGGACTCTGAAAAACAACCTGAGGGCTTTGAAGGGGCGGGGGGTGGGAGGGTGGGGGAACCAGGTGGTGGGTATTGGGGAGGGCACAGATTGCATGGAGCACTGGGTGTGGTGAAAAAACAATGAATACTGTTATGCTGAAAATAAATAAAAAATTTAATTAAAAAAATAAAACATTAAAAATTTTTATGAGTAGTAAATTTATTTTCTGTAGATAAAATAATTTGCCTCAGCACCATTTACTGAAGAGTGTATACAGTTACTCAATTATCTGAACTGCTTTAAGTAGTTAATAGAGTTCAGTAAGATAGATACTATAGACTTAAAAAGCATTTGAAAGTTTATTTAAATGTATTTTCTAATTAGCTTTACAAATTTTGAATCAGAATTAAAATGTTTTCTGTATTTCAGCCCCTCTGATTTATAATTGCAGAATTTAGCATATAGAAATACAAGATGTTCAGATAATTTTCAATTTCACATAAACAATGAACACATTTTCACTATAAACATGTCCTAAATATTGCATGGGAGACACTTATTCTAAAAAGTATGCATTGTTTATCTTAAATTCAAATTTACCTGACTGTTCTGTATTTTGCCTAGAAATCCCACCTGGTTGAAACAATATAAAACCAAAAACTTAGTGCCTCTACATGGAAGAAAAATAAAATTAGAAGTTAATTATAGAAAAATTCTCAAAGCTGAAACTTTTAAAATAAATTTGCTTAGTCAAACTTTCATATTTATTTTACTGTGAGTTTGTAGCATGTACTACTTACTTTTGCACAGTTTTTTTTTTTTTTTGAGATATCCTGTGTAAGTGCAGTTCTCTGAATATAGGTTTATTTCCATTCTGTTAAATCTTTTACATTTTAACTTATTTACATTTTTAAAAATAACTAGTGTCTCATGTCTATTATTGCTACACATTTGAAGCGCAAGGGGTGCATTCAACCATAAGCTTATCCAAATATTTTAACCAGAAATTTACTCATGAATTACTAGTTACTAGATCTAGTAACCATTTGACTCCATATTTTTCTGTATTTAGGGAAGTATTTGACATTTCTGGACAATCCTATTTTATAAAATACTCTCTTCCTTTTGCTTCCTTCTGCTTTCCAGTATCTTCCAATTTCTGTCCCTTTATCCATTTAGTATTTGTATTCTTTCCATTCAGACCTGTCATATTTATGATCTCAAAGGATTTTGTCCCTAAACAATTTTTTAAAAGTATATTTTCCATCCTCCATAATTGAGCTTATCACAGATTTATAGTATAAGCTACACTTACACACTTAGAGCCCTAAATGTATGGTTCAGTTCAGCCCTTTCTTCCACATAACTCTAATTGCCTTCTGAACATCCTCTATTAGATTACACCTACTCAGCCTGTTATCAATGGAAGTGCTCACCTCCCCACCACTTTTTATTTAACTTTTCTTGTTCCTCTATCTTGAAGTAGGGTAACCAGTACTCATAATTGCCCAAGTCAAATATATGAATGTTAAGACCTTTGTTTCTTTGTCATTGCTGTCAAATTGACCACAATTTCTGATCAGTTCAAACTCTTAATTATTTAGCCAAATTATCATTCCCCTTCCAATGGTTCCTATTTGATTTTATCTCATTACTCATCCTTTTTAAACTGTATTACTTAGTGTAGTGATTCCTAGCAGACACCCCTGTTACTAATCCTGCCTGCCTTTTAGAAACTAGTTCTCTCTTTGTCAGACTGAATATTTTTAATAAAAAATAGATTATACATATAATCATTCAGTGAAACTCTCTGGTGTGTTACACAAAAGTGTTCATAGTTTGACTCATATTAACTTTTCCAAATATATCTACCACTCCCAAATGTATATTGTGTTCCAAGCCTAACAAATTCTATGTGCAACCATCAAAATACTCTACGATGGTATCTGTCACTGTTCAAATTCTTTGCTGTCCCTGATTGCCAAGCCTGCCTCTATTTCAAAATTATACTCCCTTGCCCCAGTGATATCTGACTTGGCCTGTGGTCTCCTCTGAACACTGATAAATATGCAGATGTGATATATGTCACTTTTGAGCAAAACCCATAAAAGAGCTCGATCCTGAGGCTGCCATATGTCTTTTTCTTGTGCCACAAGGTTATTCCATCCACCATGAATAAACTTTTGTTGTTATAAATTACTGAGATGGGAGGATCATTATTTAGCATAACAGCTCAATTTGATAAATTGTCCATGGTCTCTTATGACTTTGCCTTAGAATGAACTGTCTGCCTAGCTTAGAGGTTATTTTTATGCTTGCTAGCACTACTTATAATTGATATATCAAGTAAGGCATTACTTTGGTGGTCTTTCCTGTCTTCTTAGGCTAACCTTCTAATATAATTATTTTAGGATATATTATAGTAGCTCATAGATTCTGGGTAACTTATCTATGTTCTCTCCTTTTAAGTCCCTTCAAAGCAGAATCTTTCATGTCTGCACATCAGTAATGTTGTATTTAGTACAAGGCTTATATTCAATATGCGTTTGTTGAAATAATAAGGATTAAAAACTAGCAAAGGAAAGAATAAGTCTCATGTATTTTGATCCCTGTTGAAGTTAAAAGAGATTGACTAGCTTTCATAAGGTTATAGAGAAGTAAGAGAGAGGCAGAAACTTAAATCTTAATCTATTTTCAAATCTTGGGAAATTTTCCCCATACTTGAAGCTCTATATTTTGGCTCCATACTCAAAGAAACAATCTCTAGAAACACCAAACTTCCTTCTGCAATAATGATAGTCACTGAAGAGCATGATGGAACTTGGGGTTGATTTCCTTAATTATTGGAATATACAGATATGGAAAAGCTCCTATGGCCATAAATATATGAAAATAACTCTGAGTAATGAATTCAAACTCAGTACAGAATTATAGGTTTCCCCTGCTATTCAAAACTGGAGTTTTTATGACAAATTCTGTAAGGTCAAGATGGTTTAAAGCAAAAAAACAATTAGTATAAGTTTATATGGAAAAATTTTTAGTGTTGCTGGACACCACCCGCCCCCCCCCAAAAAAAAACACCTCTCTTCGGCTTTTCTGATGTCTTAGAACTCATCTTGCTAATGGATGCACAAAATAAATTGAGATAAAGCAAAAAGCTCACAGACACAGTTCAGTGCTGTGGTGGCTTGATGTGAAATGCCAGGTTTGGTTGCAAGGGAAGGGGCTTTGCAGGGCCACTACCACTGATGCTCAGTTGTATGCATCCTCGATAAAGCCTTGCTGCAAAACAATGGCTGAGTATTATTTTCATTTCTCGCCTTTTACTGTAAAAGTGAAAATCTTCAAATTTCTTTTGGTTGGAGAAAACAGGTACTAATGTAGGTCTTTTGTGAAAATAAAGTGGTAGAACACAAATTTTTGAAAGCTGGGGCATACCTGCAGTTATCAAAAATAAAATCAAGGAGCAGTTTATATTCATTATTTTGTGGACATCATCTAACCTGAACCTACTGATGGACAGCAAATAAAATGTACTCAGTGTGCTCCATTATAGTTTGTTTCCCATCCCCTTTCCTATTCTTTACATGTCAGTGGCATTCATTCAGTTTAATCTCATTTGAATTATTCTATTGCATATGTCAATCCCCAAGCCATTTTTTCAGTCCCCAAGCCATGCCATTTTTAATTTTAAGCAAATGACATAAATTTCTTTACCTTTCTATTCTCACTGACATCACCTTAAGTCAAGGCTTCCACTTTGTCTATAAAGGTATCTCACTGCTTCTAAATTATCCATCTTTTTTCAACATATCACTGTTCTGCAAATATCACTTTCATAGGATCCCCCAAACTTCTATCATTGGTTATAACTTACTGAACACAAATTGTTGTATACTATATATGTATCGATAAAATTTACAGTATTTCTGGAGGACAATCAATAAAGATTGGATCAACCTGGTTACTACATCAGGATTCAGAGTCCAATCCAAATCCCAGATTACTAGAGGTTGAAGAATAATATAGTAATGAAATATTAAGTGGTTATAATTTAAAGGAGTGAAACCTTTGGGTGAGACATCATAAGGATTTTCATTCTTTGCAATAAGATTGACTGGTATAGACTTCATACTTCCTTCCTCAAAGTAAATAAGTAAATTCTGGATTATCAACAGAATTGAAGAGAACTGAAGTTGTATTTTTCCAGAAAACAGACCCCATTGTGTACCCCATCATCAAAAACAAGCCAAAACAAAACATGGGCATTATGAGACCAGGATGTCCAGTGTTGTCAGGTTGTGTGTGTCCCATACCTACTCTGTTTTTAATATTTCTGAGTATAGTTGACACACAATGTTACATTAGTTTCAGGTGTACAGCATAGTGATTCAACCATACAGATCCCCAGTCCTAGGCAACCACCGATCTCATATTTCTATAGATTTGCTTATTATTTCAAATAAATGGAAACATATAATTTGTGACCTTTGATGACTTGTTTCTGTCATACACCATAATGGCTTTAAGGCTTATGGTATGTGTATCAGTACTTCAGTCTTGTTACTGATGAATGGCACTGTATTATATGGGTATGTTGCATTTGTAATCCATTTATCATTTGATGGAGATTCACATTGTTTACATTTCTTGTCCATTATGAATTATGCTGCTATATTAACATTCAGGTACAAGTTCTTGGGTACATGTGTTTTCATTTTTCTTGCACATATACCTAGGAGAGGAATTGCTAGGTTATATGAAAACTGTACATGCAAACTTTTGGAGAATATGCCGGAGTTGCTTTTTTTTTTTTTCAACAGCAGCTGAACTATTTTACATTCACCAGCAGTGCCTTAGGTTTATGATTTGTCCACAGCACTGTTAACACTTGTTATCATCTGCTTTTTGATTATAGCCATCCAAGCAGATGGGAAATGATTATCTCACTAAACTTTCATCTGCATTTCCTTGGTGGCTAAGAATTTTGCATATCTTTTCACATGCTTATTGGTTATATTTAATACCTTCTTTGAAGAAATGTCTATTCAGATCCATTGCACATTTTAAAATTATATTATTTATCTTATTACAGAATTAAAATAATTATATTTACATATTCTAGTTAAGTCCTTTATCAGATATATTACTTGCACAAATTTTCTCTCATTCTTTGGGTTGCCTTTCTAATTTTTGAATGTCCTTTGAAGCATAAAAGTAGTTTTTTGGGTCTTTTTTAATCCTAATGATGTCCAATTTACCTTCTTTTTTGTTTGTTTGTTTTTGTAGCTTTCGTTTTGGGTATCAGATTTAAGTAATTGTTGCCTAATCAAAGTCAAAAAGAATTATGGTGGGGCGCCTGGGTGGCTCAGTGGGTTAAGGCCTCTGCCTTGGGCTCAGGACATGGTCTCAGGGTCCTGGGATTGAGCCCCGCGTCAGGCTCTCTGCTCAGCGGGGAGCCTCCTTCCACCCTCCCTGCCCCCCCCCCCGCCCTGCCTGCCTCTCTGCCTACTTGTGATTTCTCTCTCTCTCTCTCTCTGTGTCAAATAAATAAATAAAATCTTTAAAAAAAAGTGAAAAAAAAAAGAATTATGGCTTTGTTTTCTTTGCAAAATTTCATAGTTTCACTTCTCATATTTAGGTCTGCTGTCCACTTTTAAATAATATTTGTAGATGATGTGAAGTCAGGGTTAAACTTTATATTTTTATATGTAGATATTCAGTATCACAGCACTATTTGTTGAAAAGACTGTTTATTTCCCATGAAATGATTTTGACACCCTTTTTGAAAATCAGTTGATGAGGGGTGCCTGGGTGGCCCAGTGGGTTAAGCCTCTGCCTTTGGCTCAGGTCATGGTCTCAGGGTCCTGGGATAGAGCCCTGCATCTGCTCTCTGCTCAGCAGGGAGCCTGCTTACC
>NC_137894.1:91368540-91553814 GCF_963455335.1 Martes martes
ATAAAAAAGCTATTAAAGAGGTGCAATAAAAATGGAGGCTCTTACTGTTAGGATAAATGAGGCAGAAGAGAGAATTAGTGATATAAAAGAATAAATGATGGAGAATAAAGAAGCTAAGCAAAAGAGAGACAATTACTACACCACAAGGGGAGAATATGAGAGAGAAATGATACCATAAAATGAAATAATATTGGAATAATTGGGATCCCAGAAGAAGAAGAAAGAGAGAGAGGGGCAGAAAGTATACTGGAAAAAATTATAGAAGAGAATTTCTAGAATATGGCAAAGGGAACAAGCATCAAAATCCAGGAAGCACAGAGACTCTCCCTCAAAATCAATAAAAATAGGTCCACAACCCATCATCTAATAGTAAAACTAACAAGTCTTAGTGACAAAGAAAAATTCCTGAAAGAAGCCCGGGACAAGAAGTCTGCAACATATAATGGTAGAAATATTAGACTGACAGCAGACTTATTCACAGAGACCTGGCAGGCCACAAAGGACTGGCATGATATATTCAGAGCACTAAACAATATGCAGCCAAGAATGCTCTATCCAGGGGCGCCCCAGTGGCTCAGTGGGTTAAGCTGCTGCCTTAGCTCAGGTCATGGTCTCAGCGTCCTGGGATTGAGTCCTGCATCGGGCTTTCTGCTCAGCAGGGAGCCCGCTTCCCTCTCTCTCTCTCTCTGCCTGCCTGCCTGCCTGTGATCTCTCTCTGTCAGATAAATAAATCAAATCTTAAAAAAAAAAAAAAAGAATGCTCTATCCAGCAAGGCAAACGTTGAAAATAGAAGGAGAGATAAAAAGCTCCAGGACAAAAAAAAAAAAAAATTTTTTAAAGAATTTGCAAACACCAAACCAGCCCTACAGGAAATATTGAAAAGGGTCCTCTAAGCAAAGAGAGACCCTAAAAGTAATAGACCATAAAGGAACAGAAACAATATACAGTAACAGTCACCTTACATACAACACAGTGGCACTAAATTCATACCTTTCAATAGTTACCCTGAATGTTAATGGGCTAAATGTCCCAATCAAGAGTCACAGGGTATCAAAATGGGAAAAAAAAAAAATCAATATGCTGTCTACAAGAAACTCATTTTAGACCCAAAGACAGCTCCAGATTTAAAGTGATGGGGTGGAAAAAAATTTACCATGCTAATGGACATCAAAAGAAAGCTGGGTGGCAATCCTTATATCAGATAAATCAGATTTTAAGCCAAAGATAATAATAGGAGATGAGATGAAGAATGACACTATATCATACTTAAAGTCTTTCCAAGAAGATCTAACAGTTTCAAATATTTATACCCCTAACATGGGAGCAGCCAACTATATAAACCAATTAATAACAAAATCAAAGAAACACAATGACAATAATACAATAATAGTAGGGGACTTTAACAGCCCCCTAACTCAAATGGACAGATCATCCAAGCAAAAGATCAACAAGGAAATAAAAGCCTTAAAGGACACACTGCACCAGATGGACATCACAGATCTATTCAGAACATTCCATCCCAAAGCAACAGAGTACACATTCTTCTCTTGTGCACATGGAACATTCTCCAGAATAGATGACATCCTGGGTCACAAATCAGGTCTCAACTGGTACCAAAAGATTAGGATCATTCCCTGCATATTTTCAGACCACAATGCTCTGAAGCTAGAACTCAATCACAAGAGAAAATTTGGAAGGAACCCAAATACATGGAGGCTAAAGAGCATCCTTCTAAAGAACGAATGTGTCATCCAGAAAATTAAAGAAGAATTGAAAAAATTCATGGAAACAAATGAAAATGAAAACACAACTGTTCAAAACCTGTGGGACATAGCAAAGGCAGTCATGAGAGGAAAATATATAGTGATACAAGCCTTTCTCAAGAAACAAGAAAGGTCTCGAGTACACAACCTAATCCTACACCTAAAGGAGCTGGAGAGAGAACAGCAAAGAAAGCCTAAACCCAGCAGGAAAAGAAAAATACTAAAGATCAGAGCAGAAATCAATGAAATAGAAACAAACAAACAAACAAACAAAAAACAGTAGAACAAATCAATGAAACTAGGAGCTGGTTATTTGAAGGAATTAATAAGTTTGATAAAACCCTGGCCAGACTTACCCAAAAGAAAAGACAAATGACCCAAATTAATAAAATCATGAATGAAAGCGGAGAGATCACAACCAACACCAAAGAAATACAAACAATTATAAGAACATATTATGAATGAAATACACCAGCAAATTTCACAATCTGGAAGAAATGGATGCATTCCTAGAGACATATAAACTACCAAAACTGAACTAGGAATAAATAGATAGCCTGAACAGACCCATAACCAGTAAGGAAATTGAAGCAGTCATCAAAAATATTCCAAGAAACAAGAGCCCAGGGCCAGACAGCTTCCCAGGGGAATTCTACCAAACATTTAAAGAAGAATTAATGCCTATTCTCCTGAAACTGTTCCAAAAAATAGAAATGGAAGGAAAACTTCCAAACTCATTTTATGAGGCCAATATTACCTTGACCCCCAAACCAGACAAAGACCTCATCAAAAAGGAGAATTACAGACCAATATCCTTGATAAACACAGAGGTGAAAATTCTCACCAAAATACTAGTCAATAGGATCCAACAGTACATTAAAAGGATTATTCACCACGACCAAGTGGGATTTATTCCTGGGCTGCAAGGTTGGTTCAACATCGTCAAATCAATCAATGTGATACAATACATTAATAAAAGAAAGAATAAAAACCATAGGATACTCTCAACAGATGCTGAAAAAGCATTTGACAAAGTACAGTGTGCTTTCTTGATCAAAACCCTTCAAAGTGTAGGGGTAGAGGACACATACCTCAATATCATTAAAGCCATGTATGAAAAACCCACAGTGAATATTATTCTCAATGGGGAAAAACTGAGAGCTTTCCCCCTAAGGTCAGGAGCACAGCAGGGCTGTCCACAATCACCACTGCTGTTCAACATAGTACTAGAAGTCCTAGCCTCAGCAATCATACGACAAAAATAAAAAAATTAAAGGCATCTGAATTGGAAAAAAAAAAAAGTCAAACTCTCACTCTTTGCCGATGAGATGATACTTTATGTGGAAAACCCAAAAGATTGTACTTCAAAACTGCTAGAACTCATACAGGAATTCAATAAACCATCAAGATTTAAAAGAATCAGTTGCTGTTCTATTCACCAACAACAAGAGAGAAGAGAAATTAAGGAATAAATCCCATTTACAATTGCACTCAAAATCATGAGATACCTAGGGATAAACCTAACCAAAGAGGCAAAGAATCTATACTCAGAAAACTATAGAGTACTCAGGAAGGAATTTGAGGAAGACACAAAGAAATGAAAAATGTTCCATGCTCATGGATTGGAAGAACAAATATTGTGAAAATGTCTATGCTACCTAAAGCAATCTACATATTTAATGCAGTCCCTCTCAGAATACCATCCAATTTTTCAAAGAAATGGAACAAATAATCCTAAAATTTATATAGAACAAGAAAAGACCTCGAATAGCCAGAGAAATGTTGAAAAAGAAAGCCAAAGTTCGTGGCATCACAATTCCAGACTTCAAGCTCTATTACAAAGCTGTCATCATCAAGACAGTATGGTACTGGCAAAAAACAGAGACATAAATCAATGTAACAGAACAGAGAGCCCAGAAATGGACCCTCAACTCCATGGTCAACAAATCTTTGGCAAAGCAGAAAAGAATGTCCAGTGGAAAAAAAGACAGTCTCTTCAACAAATGGCATTGAGAAAATTGGACATCCACATGCAGTAAAATGAAACTGGACCATTTCCTTACACCACACACAAAAATAGACTCAAAATGGATGAAAGACCTCAATGTGAGACAGGAGTCCATCAAAATCTTTGAGGAGAACACAGGCAACTCTTCGACCTCAGCTACAACAAATTCTTCCTAGAAACATCACCAAAGGCAAGGGAAGCAAGGGCAAAAATGAACTATTGGGACTTCATCAAGATCAAAAGCTTTTGCACAGCAAAGGAAACAGTTAACAAAACCAAAAGACAATTGACAGAATGGGAGATGATATTTGCAAACGACATATCAGATAAAGGGCTAGTATCCAAAATCTATAAAGAACTTATCAAACTTGACACCCAAAGAACAAATAATCCAATCAAGAAATGGGCAGAGGACATGAACAGAAAATTTCTGCAAAGAAGACATCCAGAGGGCCAACAGACACGTGAAAAAATGCTCCACATCACTCGGCATAAGGGAAATACAAATCAAAACCACAATGAGATACCACCTCACAGCAGTCAGAATGGCTAAAATTAACAAGTCAGAAAATGCCAGATGTTGGTGATGATGCAGAAAAAGGGGAATCATCCTGCACTGTTGGTGGGAATGCAGCCAGTGCAGCCACTCTTGAAAACAGCATGGAGGTTCCTCAAGAAATTGACAATAGAGTTATCCTATGACCCATCAATCGCACTACTGGGTATTTACCCTAAAGATACAAAAGTAGTGATCTGAAGGGGCTGTGCACCTGATGTTTATAGCAGCAATGTCCACAATAGCCAACTATGGAAAGAACCTAGATGTCCACTGACAGATTATATATATATATATATATATATATACACACACACACACAAACACACATACATACATAATGGAATACTATGCAGCCATCAAAAATACCAAAATTTTGTCATTTGCAATGATGTGGATGGAACTAGAGGGTATTATGCTATGCAAAGTAAGTCAATCAGAGAAAGACAATTATCATATGAACTCTCTGATATGAGGAATTTGAGAGGTAGGGCAGAGGGTGGTGGGATGCAGGGAGGGGAAAAAATGAAACAAATGGGATTGGGAGGAAGACAAACTATAAGAGACTCTTAATCTTGGGAAACCAACTGAGGGTTGCTGGGGAGCGGGAGAGGGAGAGTGGCTGGGTTACGGACAGTGGGGAGGGTATGTGCCATTGTGAATGCTGTGAATTGCATAAGACTGATGATTCCTAGACCTGTACCTCTGAAGCAAATAATACATTATATTTTAATTAAAAAATGAAAAAAAGGGACCAGTAAGCATGAATAAATATAATGAGATTGCCCACTCATTAAGACAAAGCCCAAACGTGACTGCTTCCAAGAACTCTGATTGGGCACTCTAATTTGAAATAATTTATAACTCATAGCACTTTCTGTATTTGTCCTACACTTTGTACTCTGTATTATAGTAATAATTTGCATACTTCAATCTCTCATACCTTAGTACCTTTCTCATGCTATTAACTTTTGTTAACCTTTCTTGAATAGGTAAGACAACATCTATACTTCTGAAAGTTTGGGCTCAGGCATTATTTCCTTTTGAAAGCCTTGTTAGTCTGTTTAGTGTTCCAAAGAACTCTCTCTTCGTTTGACTCCCTCTATCCTACCACATATTACACTTTTAAATTACTTTTTGCAAGATCTTTTTCCTTTCTATGCCTATTAACTTTTGAGGAGTATGTTACATATTTCATATCATTCAACCTTGACCACAACCCTATGAAATAAGAACTTTACCCACATTCTGCCAAGGAGTAACCCGAGGTCCTTGGTCATTAAATAACCTGTCTAAGTCAAAAAGCAAACAAGACTGGATTTGACTCAAAGCCATTGGATTGTATGGTTGTACACCTAACCTCTATGCTATGCTATTGCCACAAGTTAATATTGATATTGACTTCTAGAATTTTGAGTCTAAAAAACTGCACAATACTTCTACTATCAGATAGGAAATCCTTGGTCTTGTCCTTGGAAGGACTAGAGATGCTACTGCTTATCTAAGTCTAATCCATCATAATAACTCACCTTTGAGAAAGAGGATTAGTATTTCTAATTTTACTCTAAATTTATGAGCACATAAAAAGCTGCTTTGAACTAGTATAATTAGCCTCAATTATATTAGAGAGTAACCAGAAACAAAATAAGAGGAAACAGCATTTCTTAAATTTTCTGTTCTAATTCATAAAAGGATAAGACTATGATTATAATAAAGTGTGATGACTCAGTGTCTTCTTAATTATGTCAATTAAAATAGTCTAATGTCTTAGTCTTACCTGTTTCAATAATATTGTTAAGTTTATACTGAAGTTCACTCAAAAGACATCCCTTAATCCTTACTTTTTTATGTCAGTCATTATTGTATGTTAAATAAACTTAGTCATTTATTTTTTTCTTTTCTTTTTAATTTTATCTTAATTCTGGAATATTTTTAAACTTAGTCATTTGAAAGTATTCTAGAATTATCCTTGCTGCTTTATAACTGTAATCTTAAAAAGTTATTATTGAGAACAATCATTGTTTATCCAAAAGAATGAAAAATTGTGGTTTGTTTCAGTTTACCTGAAAAAAATAAGGCACATTTAAAAAATAAATAATAAATAAATAAACTTTGCAAAATCAATCATAGTTTAAGCTATTCCTCCTTGAAGTCAATAACCAGATTTAGGTACTATAATCCAAGAACCTAATATAGATACTTGTCATTATTTTTTTTTTTTAAGAATACTATCAACTGGAGTGAATAAGTCACTTCTAAAGGAAAGGTTCTTACTCTTCTCATTTATCAGGATACATTTATTTTTATTTTATTTTATTATAAATTTTATTTTATTTTATTAAAATAAAAAGTCCCAAAGAATTTTATTTCTAAATGTGATTTCAGGACATGACTTAATGGAAAGCTTCTGAATAATGAGAAGCATTTTGCCTGCCTTGCCTCAATTAAATAAAGAATAAAAGTTAAGTGGCTTGTCAAGATTAATTAATTTGGGGCCATTCTTACCACTAAAATAGATAAGGCACCAAATTTTAGTGTGTGGCCACTTTTATTTAAATCTACAACTTATATATTTGTAGTCTGGCTACAAAATAATTTTTAATGTACTAAGCACCAATAGGAATTCACCATTTATTGGTATGCCATGATAGCAACACTCCAAAAGGGAACTTTAAATCTGTTCTCACAGCACTTAACATGTGCAAGTAACTAATCTTAAGGCAAGAATGTTGTATGAATGTATGTTTCTAAAAGAGCAGCTGGTGTGCAATCTTAAAATGCAACTCAGAATCAAAGGAATAAGATTAAAGTGAGCCCCAGTGGGGCTGCTAGCTTCTGCTGATTACCAGCTATCATGGGACCAAACTCCAGGATTGTATACTGCTTCCTGCCTTTAAAAAGATTCACTAGTTTGAGAGAACATATGTTTTCTTTAGTTTTATTTTTATTGTGGTATAAAAAGCTTATTCTAACTGGTTTCTCCATTTACTAGTAATATTTTGTGTCCTTGAGAAAATAAAACTTTGAAATACAGTAAAAGGATTTTAAACTATGACTACTTTGGTGTACCCTTTCCTGGGGCAGCTTATTTGGGTGATCTGTATGCTATGATCCCTGAAATTTAACTCAGAGTTGCGTAATATCTTAAATTCCTTATAATCTTTGTTAGGAGTCTAAAATCATGCACTATGAAGATGTAAAACAAGTGTGTCCTTTAAATAATTTATTTTCTCCCAAGACAGAACATCAATGAATTTACTTTAATAATAAACTATTTAGAATATCATATTTTACATGGGTGGTATGGAATGTGAATAATTTAAAATGTTAAACAAAACTACTGCATTCCAGTTTGATATTTTCTGTAGAAGTACACTTGTCCTTTTTGATGTTTCTAATAGTTTAATCCATATTACCTTCACAGATTAGTACACAGCAGTATGTAAAACAAAATTTAACCTATAATCGTGCACTATATATTAGTAATATGAAAAGTACTTAAGTACTTATCAATTATATCTTAGAAGTCATTATTTCAAAGTAACATACCTCATACCTCACAGAATTTTTCTCAGAATTTTTAAATGCCCAGTTATTATCTACATATTAGTGTAGTAGAAACAATATTGTTGCCTTTGATAAAAGCATTTTTAATTAATTTTATACTTCCGATACTGTAGCATTACAACTGAATGCTTAAGATCAAACAGAAAAACCTACTACCATCATATTTGATGGGAGAATTGATGATCACATTAGCCCCATAATATGGCTTGAGTTACTTTCTTCTCCTCTTCTTTTGCATTCTCTTTTATTTGGTTAACATATATGCCTTATAAATATGTTCTCTTACAGCTACTGAATTATTATCTTTCACAGTTAGTAAATTCTACTTGACTCATAACACACAGAGAGCAGATCTCAAGGTTGTATCCTTTTAGATCAATATTTTTGTTTATATTTTTTATATTATTCACACACTTCTATAAAAGCTGCTGCAAAAGTAGCTGGGATTTCAAGTACTTGTTTTACACCAAAGAATCATGACAGAATTTGCTTCATGTTGTGTATTTCTCCTTCTAGTTGATGAAGGAAAACACACTAGAACTAGACAACCACAAGCAATAAGATTAGATTACAAAAAGTTATGTCTTATTATATATATATGTGTATATGTCTATATACACAAAGATATACATAATAATTTTATTGAATATGTGACTAATGGAATTGTGTGTTATTTCTATTGGAAACATTAAATCCATATAGAAATTTTCAACTTTATTAAAAATTCTTAATGTCTAAAAGCAGATTGTCATTGGTATTCATATTTCTAAACACTGAAGTATGAAAATAAATCAAAATGCTTCAGCAGAATCCATCTTTTATGTATCAACTTTAAGAATAATTCTTTTGATAATAACAAAGATATGTTCTCTAGCTTTATCATTTGCAGCATATCTTGATCCTTGATCTCAAACTCTCTTACTAATATGCTATAATATAACTCTTAAATAACAAGTTTACAACCATTATAAAATTCAGTGAATTATGAAACACAAATAAACCAACACTATAAAATCAGTATACCTTTTCTTCTATTCCTTAGTCTATCTCTAAAATTTATAAAAAGCTAAAAAAAAGTTCTAATTCTAAACTTAATATTTATTTCTATAATTTGAAGGAGATAACATACATGAATATTAATTAATGTTATACATTTATAAGGTGCTTTACAATTTTACTGAATTCAGGACAGTCATCTTTATTCATTAATCTTGAAGAAGTTTTGATTTTTCCTCCATAAAACCAATCATGTAAGAATACCACTACATCTCGCACTTATATAGACCATTATAATTAAACTATCCCCAGTTCTGTAATTGCCAGTTTGCAAATAAATTGCAACTATCAAACCAGAACAATAAATTTTATGTATACCAGAGAATAAAATGTTCTTCCACATAATTACAGCCAGTTTAAATCTTAGGGTCCCATAAAGGATTTTGTTTAGACTTCATTTTAACAGATTCTCTCTCAACTTTCCCTTGCCATGTACATCAAACACCTATTCGTGTTAATGTCAACCAATTTCTAAAATGACTTAAAATAGGTCTCTAGGTCATGTTCAAAAGGATAGGTAAGTAATTTTTTTTAACTTTCTAAATTAAATAGCACTGATAAATAAAACTGCTTTTAAAAAGTATTGTTTGAAACTACTGCTTCAGTTCAAATCATATGTATTTTACCAAATTTCTCTTCCAGTAAGCCTAGTTAAGTATGGTTAGAAAGTCAGCCTAAAAGTCAAATATATGAACATGTATGTAAATATATATAATGCTCTAATAATTTCCACATACAGTTTAACAAATGGAATCAGCTGACTTCTATAGTATGATAAAGCAACAATCCTAGCAACAATTCAAAATCATCAAGGTAGACAGCTTCTTTGCAACTAACTTCATCATGGATGTCAAGTTTTGTAATTCAATTTCCACTGTGGATATAAATATCAGTACTGTATGTAATAATGTTAGAAGTATTTAATAACTTCTTGTACTAAGCACTGAAAATAAGGTCCAAAGTAATTAATTTCAAGCCCATAGAGTTAAATATTTTAAAGCTTTTTACTAGTTATATAAAAATTAATCATTAAACCCTTGGTAGATCATCAAAAATCTATCTGAATGAAGATGGCGGAGGAGTAGCAGACTGAGATAAATCAGGTTGCAGGATTTCAGCTAGATAGTTATCAAACCATTCCAAACACTACAAACCCAACAGGAGATTGAAGAGAAGAGCAGCAATTCTAGGAACAGAAAATCAACCACTTTCTGAAAGGTAGGACGTGCAGAGAAGTGAATCCAAAGCAACGGGAAGATAGGCCGTGGGGGGAGGGGCTGGCTCCCAGTAAGCAGTGGAGTGGTGAAACAGTGGAGCACAAAATCAGTTGGCTCCACTGACAGACATCTCTCCAGAGGCTAAGTGGGGGTGGAGCCCCTGCGAGGACAGTGTGGTCTCAGGCCTGTGGGGTCACAGAAGGATCAGGGATGTCTGAGTGTAGCAGAGATCACAGGTATCAGAGCAGGGAAGCCAACTACAGAGATGGAGCTGAGAAGTGAGCTCCCAGCTTGGGGTTACCTTAAATTATGATTTGTGGCCCAGTCAGACCACTGCTCTTTGAGCAGAGACCCCACAAGTGGCAGATCCAATAAGATCCACCTTCCACTGCCAGAAGACCAGGGTAGCAGGAATCTACTGGTTTTTGAGACTCCAAACAGGACCGTGAACCAGAGATAGAAATGCTTGGTCACAGGCCAGCTGAGCCCAGAGTGTGGTCCGAGACCAGGGAGATGGGAGTGATTGACTGCTTTTCTCTGAGGTCTTGGCTTCTCTGGGCCAGAGATTGAGAGGCCACCATTTTCACTCCCATCCTCCAGAGCCCTACAGAAAGCATTCAGGAAAACAAAACCTCCCAAGAGTAAACCCAAGGAGATTACTTAGCTCGGTCCCTGGCAAGGGCAGCACAACTGTGCCTTGGGCAAAGACATTTGAGGATCACTACAACAGGCCCTTCCCTCAGATCAGCAAGAACATCCAGCCAAGACTAAGCTCAGTGATCAAGGAGAACAGCAGAATTCCAGAGGAGGAGAAAGCAAAGCATGGAATTCATGGCTTTCTCCCCATGATTCTTTAGCCTTACAAAGTTAAACTTTTTTAATTTTATTTTTTCTTATTCTAATATTTTTAACTTTTCCTCTTTCCTCTCAATATTTTTTAAATAGTTTATCTTAACAATAACTTTCTAAAAAAAAACTTTTTAAATTTTCATTATTATAATCGTATTTTATCCTTCATTGTATCTAACTTTCTTTTTTGTATACATAAAGGGTTTTTTCTTCTAAAACATTTTGGGATACAATTTCTTCTAATAGATCAAAATATACCCTAAATCTAGCACAAGGCTTTGTTCTCATCTCCAGCCTGAGCAAATTCTCTCTACTTTCTTTTTCTTTCTTTTTCCAACCAACTTATTTTATCAATTTGATTTCTTGAGTTTTTATTAAAATTTTCATCTTTATAGTCATATTCCATCTCTTCATCATGTTTACCATTATTTTTGTGTATATATATATATAAGTTTTCTTTCTTTAAAATTTTTGGAGGTAATTTCTTCTAAGAGACCAAAATACACCCAAAATCAAGTTGGTGGCTCTGTTCTAGTCACCAGTCTTCTTAATGTCTTTTTAACCACTTTCTTCTCTCCCTAATATAGGGTTTCTTCTGATTTGGTTAGCGCACATTTCTGGGGTCTTTGCCACCCTTTTAGTACTTTATACTCTCGTTCATATATTCTTATCTGGATAAAATGACAAGGTGGAAAAACTCACCACAAAAAAAGAACAAGAGGCACTACTGAAGACTAGGGACCTCATCAATACCGACATTGGTAATATGTCATAACTAGAGTTCAGAATGATGATTATCAAGGTGCTAGCTTGGCTTAAAAAGGGCATGGAACATATTAGAGAAAACCTGTCTAGAGCAATAAAATTCCCTTTCTGAGGAAATAAAAACTAAAACCTAACCAAGCTGAAATCAAAAAAGCTATTAATAAGTGTAATAAAAAATGGAGGCTCTTACTGCTAGGATAAATGAGGCAGAAGAGAGAATTAGTGATATAAGACCAAATGACAAAGAATAAAGAAGCTGAGCAAAAGAGAGACAAACAACTACTGGAGCATGAGGGGAGAATTCGAGAGATAAGTCATACCATATGATGAAACAATATAGAATAATTGGGATTCCAGAAGAAGAAGAAAGAGAGAGTGGTGGAGAAGGTATACTGGAGCAAATTATAGTAGAGAATTTCCATAATGTGGCAAAGGAAACAAGCATCAATCCAGGAGGCACATAGAACCCCCCTCAAAATCCCTAAGAATAGGACCACAACCTGTCATCTAATAGTAAAACTTACAAGTCCTAGTGACAAAGAGAAAATTCTGAAAGCATCTCAGGACAAGAAGTCTGTAATATACAATGGTAGAAATATTAGATTGGCAGCAGACTTATCCACAGAGACCTGGCAGGCCAGAAAGAACTGGCATGATATATTCAGAGCACTAAATGAGAAAAACATGCAGCCAAGAATGCTATATCCAGGTAGGCTATCATTGAAAATAGTAGAGATAAAAAGCTTCTAGAACAAAAACTAAAAGAATTTGCAAACACCAAATCAGCCCTTCAGGAAATATTGAAAACGTCCTCTAAGTAAAGAGAGCCTAAAAGTAGTAGACCAGAAAGGAACAGAAACAATATACAGTAATAGCACCTTACAGGCAATAAAATGGCACTAAATTCATATCTTTCAATAGTTAAAATGGACTAAATGTCCCAATCAAGAGACACAGGGCATCAGAATGGATTAAAAAAACCCAAAACCCATCAATGTGCTGTCTACAAGAAACTCATTTTAGACCAAAGACACCTCCAGATTTAAAGTGACAGGGTGGAAAAAAATTCACCATGCTACTGGACATCAAAAGAAAGTTGGGGTGGCAATCCTTATATCAGATAAATCAGATTTTAAGACAAAGACTATAATAAGAGATGAGGAAGAATGCTATATCATACTCAAAGGGTCTGTCCAAAAAAAGATCTAACAATTGTAAATATCTATGCCCCTAACATGGGAGCAGCCAACTGTATAAACCAATTAATAACAAAATCAAAGAAACACAATGACAATACAATAATAGTAGAGGACTTTAACACCACCCTCACTCAAATGGACAGATCATCCCAGCAAAAGATCAACAAGGAAATAAAGACCTTAAATGACACAGCAGACCAGATGGACATCACAGATCTATTCAGAACATTCCATCCCAAAGCAACAGAGTACACATTCTTCTCTTGTGCACATGGAACATTCTCCAGAATAGATGACATCCTGGGTCACAAATCAGGTCTCAACTGGTACCAAAAGATTAGGATCATTCCCTGCATATTTTCAGACCACAATGCTCTGAAGCTAGATCTCAATCATAAGAGGAAAGTTGGAAAGAATTCAAATACCTGGAAGCTAAAGAGCATCCTACTAAAGAATGAATGGGTCAACCAGGAAATTAAAGAAGAATTGAAAAAAAATTCATGGAAACAAGTGAAAATGAAAACACAACTGTTCAAAATCTGTGGGACATAGCAAAGGCAGTCATGAGAGGAAAGTATAGAGCAAAACAAGCCTTTCTCAAGAAACAAGAGAAGTCTCAAGTACACAACCTAATCCTACACCTAAAGGAGCTGGAGAAAGAACAGCAAAGAAAGCCTAAACCCAGCAGGAGAAGAGAAATCATAAAGATCATAGCAGAAATTAATGAAATAGAAACAAACAAACAAAACACACACACACACACACACACACACATACACACACACACACACAAACAGTAGAACAAATCAACGAAACTAGGAGCTGCTTCTTTGAAAGAATTAGTAAGATTGATAAACTGCTGGCCAGATTTATCCAAAAGAAAAGAGAAAGAACCCAAATTAATAAAATCATGAATGAAAGAGGAGAGATCACAACCAACACCAAGAAATACAAACAATTACAAGAACATATTATAAGCAACTATATGCTAGCAAATTTGACAATCTGCAAGAAATGGATGTATTCCTAAAAACGTATATACTACCAAAACTGAACCAGGAAGAAATAGAAAACCTGAACAGACCTATAACCAATAAGGAGATTGAAGAAGTCATCGAAAATCTCCCAAGAAACAAGAGCCCAGGGTTAGACAGCTTCCGAGGGGAATTCTACCAAACATTTAAAGAAGACTTAATGCCTATTCTCCTGAAACTGTTCCAAAAAATAGAAATGGAAGGAAAACTTCCAAACTCATTTTATGAGGCCAGCATTACCTTGATCCCAAAACTAAACAAAGACCCCATCCAAAAAATTATCTTATCTTTGATGAACACAGACCTGAAAATTCTCACCAAAATACTAGTCAATAAGATCCAACAGTACATTAAAAGGATTATTCACCACGACCAAGTGGGATTGATTCCAGTGCTGCAAGGTTGGTTCAACATCTGCCAATCAATGTGATACAATACATTAATAAAAGAACAAAAACCATAGGATACTCTCAATAGATGTTGAAAAAGCATTTGACAAAGTACAGTATGCTTTCTTGATCAAAACTCTTCACAGTGTAGGTATAGAGGGCACATTCCTCTATATCATCAAAGCGATCTATGAAAAACCCACAGCGAATATCATTCTCAACGGAGAAAAACTGAGAGCCTTTCCACTAGGTCAGGAATACAGCAGGGCTGTCCACTATCACCACTGCTATTCAACATAGTACTAGAAGTCCTAGCCTCGGCAATCAGACAACAAAAAGAAATTAAAGGCATCCAAATTGGCAAAGAAGAAGTCAAACTCTCACTCTTTGCAAACGAGTTGATACTTTATGTGGAAAACCCAAAATACTCCACTCCAAAACTGCTAGAACTTGTACAGGAAATCAGTAAAGTGTCAGGATATAAAACCAATGCACATAAATCAGTTGTAGTTCTATATACTAACAACAAGAGAGAAGAAAGAGAAATTAAGGAGTCAATCCCATTTACAATTGCACCCAAACCCATAAAATACCTAGTAATAAAACCTCACCAAAGAAGAAAAGAATCTGTATTCAGAAAACTATAGAGTACTCATGAAAGAAATTGAGGAAGACACAAAGAAATGGAAAAATGTTCCATGCTTGTGGATTGGAAGAACAAATATTGTGAAAATGTCTATGCTACCAAAAGCAATCCACACATTTAATGCAATCCCTATCAAAATACTAACCAATTTTTTCAAAGAAATGGAACAAATAATCCTAAAATTTATATGGAACAAGAAAAGACCTCGAATAGCCAGAAAAATGTTGAAAAAGAAAGCCAAAGTTCGTGGCATCACAATTCCAGACTTCAAGCTCTATTACAAAGCTGTCATCATCGAGACAGTATGGTACTGGCACAAAAACAGGCCCATAGATCAATGGAACAGAATAGAGAGCCCAGAAATGGACCCTCAACTCTATGGCCAACTAACTCTTGGCAAAGCAGAAAAGAATGTCCAATGGAAAAAAAGACAGTCTCTTCAACAAATGGTGTTGGGAACATTGGACAGCCACATGCAGAAGAATGAAACTAGACCATTTCCTTATGCCACACACAAAAATAGACTCAAAATGGATGAAAGACCTCAATGTGAGACAGGACTCCATCAAAATCCTTGAATAGAACACAGGTAGCAACCACTTCATCCTCAACCTCAGCAACTTCTCCCTAGAGACATTCAAAGGCAAGGTAAGATTGGGCAAAAATGAACTATTGGGACTTTACCAAATTTTTGCACAGCAAAGGAAACAGTCAACAAAACCAAAACACAACCGACAGAATGGGAGAAGATATTTGCAAATGACATATCAGATAAAGGGCTAGTATCCAAAATCTATAAAGAACTTATCAAACTCAACACCCAAAGAACAAAGAACCCAATCAAGACATGGGCAGAAGACATGAACAGACATTTCTGCAAAGAAGACATCCAGAGGGCCAACAGACACATGAAAAAGTGCTCCACATCACTCGGCATAAGGGAAATACAAATCAAAACCACAATGAGATACCACCTCACACCAGTCAGAATGGCTAAAATTAACAAGTCAGGAAACGACAGATGCTGGTGAGGCTGTGGAGAAAGGGGAACTCTCCTACACTGTTGGTGAGAATGCAAGCTGGTGCAGCCACTCTGTAGAACAGCATAGAGGTTCCTCAAAAAATTGAAAATGGAGCTACCCTATGACCCAGCAATCACACTACTGGGTATTTACCCTAAAGATACAAATGTAGTGATCTGAAGGGGCATGTGTACCCGAATGTTTATAGCAGCAATGTCCCCAGGAGCCAAACTATGGAAAGAACCTAGACGTCCATCAACAGATAATTGGATAAAGAAGAGTTGGTAGAGATATACAATGGAATACTTTCATTTCAAAGGAAATGAAATCTTGCCATTTGCAATGACATGGACAGAACTAGAGGGTATTATGCTGAGTGAGAAAAGTCAATCAGACTAAGACAATTATCATATGATTTCCCTGATATGAGGAATTTGAGAGGCAAAGTAGGGGGGGGGGTTGGGAGTAGGGAAGAAAAAATATGAAACAAGGTGGGATTGGGAGGGAGAAAAACCAAAAGAGATTCTTAATTTCACAAAACAAACTGAGAGTTACCAGTGGGAGAGGGGTATGGAGAGGGTGGTTGGGTTATGGTCACTGGGGAGGGTATATGCTGTGGTGAGTGCTGAAAAGTATGTAAGCCTGATGATTTACAGACCTGTACAGCTGGGGCAAATAATACATTACATTAATTTAAAAAATAAAATAAAATAAAAACAACAAAAAAATCTATCTGAAGTGTTGGGTGGTTACAGTGGAAAATAATTAGATGTTTACTTTTGATTATGCAACAGTAGTAAGTACTTAGAAAAACATACAATGAAAATTGACAAGCATAATGCAAATTAATTGAAGGTACATTTATAACTGACTATTTAATTTGTACATAGATTTAGTTAGAAAGCAGCCTTATACTTTCCAACGATATGAAAAACTGACAAGATCTTTAATATATCTTATAAATGTTAATTTTCCCCACAGGGAAACTAATGCTTCTGATTAGCTAAAGTAAACAGCAAGTGATATGCAATTAAAAATGGTTCTCACTGGCATCACTTTCCCTTTTCAAACATAAAAAAGTTTAAAACAAACATATTACTCTATACACTCTGGAGAAACAATGAAATAGGATTCCAGAATTCAGGTTGTGTTTTATAACTTTGCTATTAATTAGCCTTTTGCTATATAACTTAAGTCTGATTCTATATTAGTTAAGCACATTATAATACTGCCTTCAGATTTTAAAAGGTACTTTAGAATTTCCAAAAAGATTAACTTTTGAAATAAAGTTTTTGTGCCCAACACCTTTTAATATAAGGACTGTTTATCTTGGAAATTCATCATATATAATTTTTCAGTATTATAATGTGTCTTAATTCTAGGGAAGAGAGAAAGAGATTATAGAGCTGGTGCCTAATGGAGAAAAGGTGAAATCAATTAGTTTGGATTTTTGTTATGCCTATATAGTCCAAAGTTTATTTTACAAAGAGAGAGAGAGATTATATGTTATTTTCTCAAGCTTCATATTTAATTTCATAGTTATAACATCCTGTAAGCAACATAGGTATATTCAATATTATCCTTATCTCCTTGATCAAGAAACTAGATTTCATTTCTTGTGCAAATATCACACACACAGTAATGTCAACCAGTATACCAGAATGGAAATTTCCTGATTCCCAGATTATTCCTAATTTTTCTGCTTGGCAATGAGTAGCACACAGCTTTGGTGAAAACCCTACCACAGGGTAGTTATATTGTTAAATTTTGAGGAACCTCCATACTGTTTTCCAGAGTGGCTGCATTAGTTTGCATTCTCACCAACAGTGTAAGAGTGTTCACCATTCTCCACATCTGTGATACAGCAATTGCACTACTAGGTATTTACCCAAAGAATATAAAATACTTATTCAAAGGAATACACACAGCCCAATGTTTATAGCAGCATTATTAACAACGGCCAAATTATGGAGAGAGCCCAAATGTCCATTGACTGATGAGTAGATAAAGAAGATGTGGTATATACATACCACACGGAATACAAAATTTTTACTCAGCCATAAAAAGAATGAAATCTTACCATTTGCAACAATGTGGATGGAGCCAGAGAGTATTATGCTAAGCAAAGTCAGTCAGTCAGAGAAAGACAAATACCATATGATTTTACTCATATGTGGAATTTAAGAAATAAAACAGATGAACATAGGAGAGAAAAAGGGCGGGGAGAGGGGGGGAGAGAGAGAGAGAGAGAGAGACAACCAGAAAACAGACTCTCAACTATAGAGAATAAACTGAGGGGAGGTGGGTGGAAGGATGGGTTAAATGGGTGATGAGTGTTGAGGAGGACATTTGTTTGGATGAGCCCTGGGTGTTGGATGTAAATCAATCACTAATCCTATACCTGAAACTAATATTACACTCCATGTTAACTGGAATTAAAATAAAAACTTAAAAAGAAAATCATATCACAAACATTTACTGCAACAGTGTCAATATCTGCACAAGAAGATCAAAATGAGTTCAATTCATCTTGCTTTAGAGACAGAGCCTGCTGTCTTCATTTGAATTTCCTCCCCATTCTTTGCCTTATTGCTTTCCATTTTGTTCTTGTAATGCATATCATAAACTCTCATAAATGGAAAGGACTGCTCCTTCTGGTCTTCTGTAGAATCTATTGAGCATGATAGTAAGCTTGAACTTATTATATGGACTCTGTATGGCTTTCTAACTTTATGTTTCTCATCTCACTAAATTTCAAAAATGGGAGGTTCGATGATTATGAGATCATTCTCTGTAAATCAACTGTCTCTCTTCTCTGTTGAATATCTTTCATCGTATTTCCCATAAAGGTTATTTCTGCACATGTCTGCCTCCTATATACTGTGAGTTTCTGGGGGATTGGGATATCCAGTTGAAAATTATCACAAAACCTATAGAGTCACAAGTGCTATTTAGTACCCAAAAAATAATTAATGAAGACTTAAATATTCAGCAAATACTTGCTCTATATTTTATAATGGAATTAGCCAAACATTTATTTAAAATTTTTAGATAAATAATTTTTCCAACTGACATTTTAAAATAAGATTAAAATTAAGAATATAGGTGAAAATTACGTTTTCTTTTTCTTTAATTTCAGATGATTCTGTTGAAGTTTTGCTGAAAGGAGGATGAATCAATGAGTATAATTTATTAAGAAAATAATAAATTACCCAGCTAAATAAAAATGTTTGCATTAATGTTTGTAGATAACTGAGTTTGTTCAAATGTGTTTTGGAATTGGAGATGAAGGATTTTGTGATCAATCATGGCCATTCTTTTTTTTTTTTTTTTTTTGAAGATTTTTTTTGAGAGAGAGAGAGAGCATGAGTGGTGGGGGAGGAACAGAGGGAGAGGGAGAAGCAGACTCCCCACTGAGCAAAGGGACCCAACAGGGGCTCAATCCCAGGACTTTGATATCCTGACCTGAGCCAAAGGCAGACACTTATCTGACTGAACTACCCAGGCACCTGTCATGGCCACTCTTCTAAGATTATACAGCATAGGTTCTTATATTGGAAGAGGAAGAAAAATCAAAATTAAGAAGAAATGACTATGTGGGTAGCACAGCACCATTTTAAGGACTTAATGATTTTAGGGAGGGGGAGAGGGAGGAGACTAGAAAGCAGGAGTGGGGCAGAAGGAAGCCTATCAGAAATTTAATTTGGTCAGAGCAAGTGAGAGGATTTGTTTGGGTTTCTTTGTCCTTCACCTTCATACACAGAAGACAGAGCAAGACCATATTCGGGGAGGGCGGGGGGGAGACATCATCATCCAGATTCAGCAGTATGTCACTGTTAACTAGATTTTAACAGTCATGTTATATGATGAACATGTGTTAATTAACCCAAAATAAAAAAGAAAGAAGAGATTACTATGATTATGTACCTAAAGCTTTCATTTTATTTTTTTTTTTAAGAAATTACTTTCCCCGGGGTGCCTGGGTGGCTCAGTGGGTTAAAGCCTCTGCCTTCGGCTCAGGTCATGATCCCAGGGTCCTGGGATCAAGCCCCGCATCAGGATCTCTGCTCAGCAGGGAGCCTGCTTCCTCCTCTCTCTCTGCCTACCTCTCTACTTGTGATCTCTGTCTGTCAAATAAATAAATAAAATCTTTAAAAAAAATAAAAAAAAAAGAAATTACTTTCCCCTAATTCTTTTTTTTTTTTAAGATTTTATTTATTTATTTATTTGACAGACAGAGATCACAAGTAGGCAGAGAGGCAGGCAGAGAGAGAGAAGGAAGCAGGTTCCCTGCTGAGCAAAGAGCCCGATGCGGGGCTCGATCCCAGGACCCTGAGATCATGACCTGAGCCGAAGGCAGAGGCTTTAACCCACCGAGCCACCCAGGCACCCTAAAGCTTTCATTTTAAAAGCCATAAAATATTTGCAAATTTGCTAGCTACTTACTGTGGCCCTTAAATTTCACTTTGTCTCTTTAGTAGCTTATATCCCAAATGTAGATATAAATGTTGACAATATTTACATTCTGTATGACTCTCTAGCAGTAATTCTCTAGCAGATGTAAGTCTATTTGAATTTTTCTAAGGCAGTTCAGAGAAGTGAAAGGGTTTTTTCTCATTTGGAAAAAACACACAAACAAACACACGAGAATAGGTTTTATCTAACATTTATTTTTAAAATACATGGATTATGTTTATTATCTAAGAATTTTAAAGGGAAGCAATCCTGCCTATTTGTGATAAAGACCCTACATAAAAGATAATACTAGACACATATAGGAGCACCTGGGTAGTGCATTCGCTTAAATATCAGACTCTCGATTTTGGCTCAGGTCATGATCTCAGGGTCCTGGAATTGAGGTCCATGTCAGGAGCTCCATGTCGGGATCCAAGCAGGGCATGGAGCCTGTTTAAGATTTTCTCTCTCGAGGTACATGGATGGTTCAGTCAGTTAAGCAGCTGTCTTCTGCTCAGGTCATGATCCCAGGGTACTGAGATCAGTCCTGCACTGGGCTCCCATCAGGGGGTAGTCTATTTCCTCTCCCTCTGCCCATGACCCTGTTCTCTGGCTTACTTCCTCTCAAATAAATAATAAAATATTTAAAAAAAAATAAAAGATTCTCTCTCTCCCCACTTCTGCCCCTCTCTTGCTCTAAACAAACAAACAAATAAATAAATAATTTGTTTTGAAAAGTTAAAAAAAAAGAAAGCTATATAGCAGATAATAGTAGCAGCTTGTATTTAATCAGCATTTATTAAGTTCCTTAAGGATTTTAAAACACCTGCCTTAACACCTTTAAAAAATTTAACAGTAGTTTGATGCTGTCATTTCAACATATTTATCCTATGCTCCTGTTTGGTCTTTTTTGGCAATGACTTTTTCCCTTGTCCTTTTGCAAATTCACTCTAATCCATCTCCATTTACTGCTTTATATAAATTTCCCTTGGTTGTCCTATGGTATTTTATGGGATAACCTACACATGTTTATGTCTTTAAAGCATGCATTTGCATTTTCTTCAGCACTGTTCTTTGAATTTCCATTTTTCATATGTATCTTAGATGAGTAACTCTTAGTTTAGAAGAGAAAAGTGCAAGAGAGAGGAAAAAAGGTTGGAAAAAAACTAAATTGAACTTGAATTTAAAAAGTTGTCAAACTGATGCTTCCACTACTCAACACATTGCACATTAATCTTTTGGTTGGGTTCAAGTTATTCACAGTGGAGCAAAACTTCTAATTCACACACTTACAGTTCTGGGAAGCCAGCATAGCAAGAGTGACCAAAATGATCAGGGTTTATTTATATCCATCTATGAAACAAATATTAAATGCAATTGTTTTATCTTTTTTTCTATACTAATTTCTTAGATAATGACTAGTGATATCACCATCACATCATACTACAGAGCTTTTCCTACATGGTATGATCCCCACATACCCATATACCTAGATGTCTTTCATATATTTTTTTTAATTTTTTTAAAGATTTTATTTATTTGACAGAGATCACAAGTAGGCAGAGAGGCAGACAGAGAGAGAGGGAAGCAGGCTCCCCATTGAGCAGAGAGCCCAATGTGGGACTCGATCCCAGGACCCTGAGATCATGACCTGAGCCGAAGGCAGTGGCTTAACCCACTGAGCCACCCAGGTGGCTTTCATATATAAAATGTCTTTCATATATAAAAAAGATGTCTTTCATATATAAAAGCAGCAGGTAGATGGGAAAATTGGTGAAATAGGTGAAGGAGAGTAAGAACACACATATCATGATAGGCACTGAGTAATGTATAAAATTCTTGAATCACTATATTGTGCACATGAAACTCAAATAACACAGTTTGTTAATTATACTGGCATTGAAGAGGGAAAAAAGGCCCAGTCAAGAAATATGCTTCAACCTGTTTTAATGCTATACTGTATCACTTCTCTCAAGATAATTATAGATACCAACTATTGTTCTGTGCTTGGTATGGTTCATAGATTTATTGCCTTTGAGGCTTACTTGCTTTAAAAATCTTACTTAAATCTTACTTACTTACTTTTAAAATCTTTACTAAAATCTAACTTTATATACAGAGGTTGTTACCAATATCCCTCCTCTTCCTCTCTGTGACAAACCATATTCACCTGCAGAATAAAATGTAAGCTATTTATATACTATAACAATACTACTTACAGTCAAGGGATAAGTTTTTACATATTAACTTTTAAATATTAACTTTTGTAAAGTTATAAAGATTAGACATTTTAAGGTTATATTTACTTTATATACTTTATATATTTATATACTTATATTTAAGGTTATATTTACTTTATATATATAAAAATGGATTAGACATTTAAAGTTATATTTACTCTTTCCTCATGAATCTGTCTTTTCCTATTTTATATTTTTTCTTTTAGCATAGAATATATTAATACCATTTATCTATTACAGAGGAACCAGTTACCCGTATTATCTAGTTAGGGCAGTAAAGATAAATACTATATAATAGATATTTAGAAATACTAAATTATTTCATAAAATATGTCATTGTCTGATTTTAGTGGATAAGCAGCTGATAAGGAGCAGCTTAAAAAATAACATTCACTGGTGAGTTTTCAAAACTACTGTGTTGTAATAACAAGAAACAAGCCAGGGATGATAAACATTTCAATATCTACTTTAAGGACAGGGATAGCACAACTATAGGAACAATTATTTCATATATGCACATCCACATATTTGGGTAGCAGTCTAGAGAATTTATCACATGAAAATTTAGCTAATACAAAAGCACTGTGTTTAGATAGGAGATATCTAAAAACAGTCCATTTACCTTATTAAGACCTAGGTTAACCTGAGAACAGATATTCTTGCACCAAAATAAAGCAGTACAGCCTTCGCCTACACATCTAGGAAATAGTGTTAGCTCTGCAAGAGGTGATAAGGGGTTTACATGCTCTTTCTCTTGCTAATGGAATGAAGACAGACATACTGACTAGAAATTATTTTTCCATTTTCTCTCACCATTTACTTTGTTTCCTCCTTTTTATCTCTTTTCAATTTGTGTTCTTCTCTCTCTCTCTCTCCCTCTCTCTCTCCCTCCCCCAATACCCTTCCTCCAAAAATGTCTCACATATCCCAAAATTTTAAATGCCTCACTTTTTCATAGGAAAGTTATTGGGGATCACCATCCATGGGCAAGAAAAACTGAAGATTAGGTGTAGGGTGTACTCTTACATAATACTGTAAGACATGGGATATGAAAAAGCAAAATAGCAAAACCACTCAAAGAGATCTGGATAAACACCTTAACCATGTAGTGAAATGCAACATAAAGTTGAAAAATTACTGTTATCAACAAAAATTATATAGAAAATAGTACACTGATTTCCAGGACAATATGGTTTTGACCAGCAGAAATAATATGCAACCTACAGGGCAAATAACTGAGCTAAAAACAAGGGAATGCCCAGAAACAAAGTAATCAAAAGTCAAACCTAAAGCTTGCCAAGTCATCCAAAGAATATGCAATGTGTCTGTCTTTAAGTACACTGAAGCCTAGCATTGAATAATGTCATGATTTCTATATCTCTCTTTTGAACTTACACATACTAAGGTATTCTTCCAGCCATTTTTGATTTTTAAAATCACCTGCTTATCAAAATAAAATATGCTCATTGGTTATATATTTTAAGAGAAAAGTGTAAAAAAACATTGTTCTGAAAAACACCTAAGACAACTATTACTGTTAACATTTTGGCATATTTTACATTTTCTTTTTCATTTTCCCATTTTTTAAAGAAGTTCCTGCTGCATTTATAATTTGGGTCTTCTATTTTATCAATGTATAATTTACTTTTATATTTATCTCTCCTGGGAAATTCAGGTTGTTGTTTTTTTTTAAGGTTTTATTTATTTTTGGGAGAAAGAGAGAGTGTGCATGAGCCAGGGAGAGGGGCAGAGGGAGAAGGAGACTCCCTGCTGAGCAGGGGGCCCACTGTGGGACTTGATTCCAAGATCCTAGGATTATGACCTAAGCCAAAGGCAGATGCTTAATAACTGACTGAGCCACCAGATGCCCTCTCTTGAGAAATTTAAGTGGTTTCATTTCACTGCATTATTGTATTATTTAAGCCATTATTAAATTAGCATCACATTTAAACAGTTGATTTGATAAAGTCATTTCCTTTTCATGATAATTAGAAAAGTATATTAAAGTCCTGTATAGTCACCAGGATATACTGGGTTATTGATCAATAGTAAATGCTAGGGTGTGCCACCTATATTTTCCCTAACTTCAGATTAAAGGCCCTTATTTCCTCAGTTGCCACAGTGTCACTTGCTGCCAGTTCACAACTGAATCCCTCCCCTAGAACTATCACCAGCCCAAGGAAATGGCTTTATCCTGGCTTGAAAATCTTCCCCAGTTTCTTATCTATACATGGATACTAAGCCCCAGCCCTTCTGTTGCAATTCCCAACTCCCAGGGCCAGACCGTTGCAGCACTCTCCATAGCACTACAGTATGTGTACCAGATTCTGCTTCCCTCATCCCCTTCCTCACAGGATGTTTTATTCCATTACTGCTGTTATAAAAAATACTATAGTTCGAAAGGCTGGGAATTCCAAGATCAAGGCACCAGCAGATGTGGTGTCAGATGAGGGCCCTCTTCAGTCTGTAACTTCACTTGGCAGGGATGAGGGAACTCTCTGGGATTTTTTTTTTTTTTTTTTTGCGGGGGGGCATCTATGATATACTTTCTTTCTTATTATGATTAACATATAATGTATTATTTGTTTCAGGGGTACAGGTCTGTGATTCATCACTCTTACACAATACACAGTATTCTCGACAACATCTGCCTTTCCAACATCCATCACCCAGTCATCCTCTCCCATTCCCCCTCCACTCCAGCAACCCTCAGTTTGTTTCCTGAGATTAAGGGTCTTTATGGTATGTCTCCCTCTCTGGTTTTACCTTGCTTCATTTTTCCCTCTCTTTACATATGATCCTCTGCCTTGCTTCTCAAATTCCACATATCAGTGAAATCGTATGATAATTGTTTTTCTCTGATTGACTTATTTCACTTAGCATAATACCCTCTAGTTCCATCCATGTCATTGCAAATGGCAAGTTTTCTTTTTTTTGATGGCTGTGTAATATTCATATATATATACACACACACAAACACATATACATACATGTATATATATACATGTGTATATATACGTGTGTATGTATATATATACACACATACACACATATATGTGTGTATGTGTGTATATATATACATACACACACCACATCTTCTTTATTCATTCATTTGCTGATGGATATCTGGGCTCGTTCCATAGTTTGGCTATTGTGAATATTGCTGATATAAACACTGGGGTGCAGGTGCCCCTTCGGATCACTACATTTGTCTCTTGAAGGTAAATGCCCAGTAGTGCAATTGCTGGGTGATAGGGTAGCTCTATTTTCAACTTTTTGAGGAACCTCTATACTGTTTTCCAGAGTGGCTACACAAGCTTGCATTCTCACCAACAGTATAGGAAGGTTCCCCTTTCTGCACATCCTCACCAACATCTGTTATTTCCTGACTGGTTAATTTTAGCCATTCTGACTGGTGTAGGGTGGTATCTCACAGAAATGAAACAAATAATCCTATAATATATATGGAACCAGAAAAGACTCCAAAAAGCCAGAGGAATGTTGAAAAAGAAAACCAATGCTGTTGGCATCACAATTCCAGCTATATTACAAAGCTGCAGTCATTAAGACAAGTATGGTGCTGGCACAAAAACAGACATATAGATGAATGGAAGAGAATAGACAACCCAGAAATGGACCGTCAACTTTATGGCTAACTAATCTTCAACAAAGCAAGAAAAGAATATCCAATGGAAAAAAAAGACAACCTCTTCAACAAATGGTGTTGGGAAAATAGGAGAGCCACATGCAGAAGAATGAAACTGGACCATATCCTTATACCATACACAAAAATAGATTCAAGGTGGATGAAAGACCTCAATGTGAGAGAGGAATCCATCAAAATCCTTGAGGAGAACACAGGCAGCAACCTCTTTGACCTCAGCCACAGCAATTTCTTCCTAGACACATTGCCAAAGGCAAGGGAAGCAAGGGCAAAAATGAACTACTGGGACTTCATCAAGATCAAAAGCTTTTTTTTTTTTTTTAAGATTTTATTTATTTATTTGACTGAGATCACAAGTAGGCAGAGAGAGAGGTGGGGAAGCAGGCTCCCTGCTGAGCAGAAAGCCTGATGCAGGGTTCGATCCCAGGATCCTCAGATCTTGACCTGAGCCAAAGGCAGAGGCTTAACCCACTGAGCCACCCAGTGCCCTTCAGGGTTAGGATTTCAGTGTATGAATTTAGGGGTCACAAACATTCAATCTATAATATAGGTTTTGATACTGAGAGAACCTCCCAATAAATTTCCTCTAAGCAAATTGCCATTTCAGGGTCTAGGACTAAAGGCAGTTGATTGCAATTTTTGTAAAGACCAAACAATCTATAGGAAATAGTGTCTTTATTCATTTGGAATATGTAAGTAATTCATTCATGTCCTGTGATTCAATTAATGATTGCTTATCTTATAATTTTTCCTTATATTATAATTTAACTGGATTGAATTATACATTATTACTTAGCAAAATTAGACAATATATATTCCTTTTATGTGTACTCATGATGGTGTTCGTAACACGAATCCTGGTTTTTACCCATTTAATATTTTTTGTTGTTTGACAATATGACACATACTATTTCCTGTATGTGTTATACAATCATTTCAGAATCATGATAAAAAACACTATATATCTGTTCAAAAATTTTTGTAACTGTTAACTTATACTTAAAAGATTCAAAAGTGGATAAATCTTCTTTAAAACAATTTTATGGGAGAATACAAAAAAATTCCTTAAAGATGTTAAGTGCATAAGATCTGGTCTGCTCTTTGTCTTTGAGAGAATGTGCCTAAAGAAATTAGCAGAATAAGCAGGATGTGCCCAGTAACATCAGTAACCTAATCACACAGATAATCATAACTTGATATGGCCCAGGGGGATGGCACAGGAGATATAATACCATATGTCTTCATTATAATTTTGACATATGAGGTGAAATAAAAGAATTAAAAAGAGACCCAGTTGTCTGAGAAGCATAGTTTTGCTCTGACCATGAAAGAAATATAATCCACAGAGGAAATTTATATTGAATTAACATATTGAATAAGTCAAATCTGAAACCTTATAGCATTAGGACAAAGGGTAGAAAATGATCACTAGAAAAACTTTAAAACACAGTATTTTGTATTCTCTGATGTTTCTGAGCCTAAGAAGTAATGATTATGTAAAACGCATCTGATAGCAAACATTTATAATTAACATTGTAGTGTAATTAGGTATCCCTAGACTTTAAATTCCATTATCCCAATTATCAACAGATTTTTGTGTGATTTTTTGCTTAAAGATAGGTCAAAGAGGGACACCTGGGTGGCTCAGTCATTAAGCAGCTGCCTTCAGCTGAGGTCATGATCCCAGGATCCTGGAATCGAGCCCCACATCAGGCTCCCTACTCAGTGGGGAGCCTGCTTCTCCTTCTGCCTGCTGCTTTACCTGCTTGTGCTCACTTGCTCTTTCTCTCTCTCTGACCAAAAAAAAAAAAAAAAAAAAAAAGAAAGAAAGAAAAAAACTAATTCTTAAAAAAAAAAAAAAAGTAGGTCAAAGAATGAGAGTTCACCCTTTAGGCCAATGTCTACAATAATGTTTCTAACTGCACTCTTCAATCTTACCAGTCACCTGGAAAAAACGGATTATGCTTCTCACAAGTAGGTCTGGCCAAATGAGTAAAAATATCTCAAGCACTTCTTAGCCATCAAAATGTTCACTCAAAATCCACACCACGAATGAGGATCTTAGACAAAGTTCAGCCCAGTGTATCAGACCTCAAATGTAACAAAATTCACCATTCCAAATCAATTGCATTAGAAGACCAAAAAAAAAAAAAAAGAGAGAGAAAAAAAGCAGAAATAAATGTTACCTTGGCCTCTGAAACAGTTTTTTTTTAATTCTTCAATGAATACATTGAATTAATAAAAAATAATCCCTTAAGCATTGATCATAAAATCAGTTTTCACCTGAATTGATTTTTCTCATGGTATTTCAAAACATTTAGAGGTGCCTCTTTTTTAATTTTTTTTTTTTAACATGGAACACTTCACAAATTTGCATGTCATACTTGCACAGGGAACATGCTAATCTCTCTATCATTCCAATTTTAGTATTGTACTGCCAAAGCAAGTATAATATTCTCTTTGTAATATAAATCTTGGTTTTTCTATATATTGTGTGGAAAGACTAAAAACAAAAACACTTGTAGAAAATTTTTATGTATATTTTAACATTTTAAGAAATTTTTATTTTGATCATGTTAGCAGAGAGAAAAAGTTGACCACCAAATGAGTTGAGCTTTAAATATCAGACTAGAAATTGATTCCCTAAGTAGTCTTTATGGTAACTTTCAGTTTGATATTATTTTAAAGACTGAAGACTGCAATATAGAAGTATAGAACATATACCTGATATACAGTAAGCTAAGATATGCTGGCAGAAAGAGACTAATATAAGTCACTAATACACATATCATTAGAGAGATTGTGAGTAGATAATGCCACCTACTTTACAAGTAGGTTAGAAAGTATGGTTTTGGTTTTCAAAAAGTATGGGTAATAGGTATTGTACAGGATGTTTACTTCACAGAGCAAATATAGAAATATTCAAGTTATATTACTAAATGTATTACTGTTAAGCATCTTGAAATTAAGATGTTGCCTAATATTCTGAAATAATAAAATGTAAGAAGGTAAAAGAGTTATTATTCAAATGATAATAGTATTAAATTTTTAGAAGGATATAGAATTTATTAATGCTTTAGTGTCATCAAAAAGTATGCATTTGATATACTTTGCTCTACAAATATTTCCTAATAGATACAGAGATACCAAGGCTTTACTTTGCAGGAATCCGTTACAATAATATCTAAAATAGGACACTCCAACTCACTTTTGAGCTGGCAAATGATAAGTTATATTTGGTTTTAAAAAAAAAAGTGGGGGCGCCTGTGTGGCTCAGTGGGTTAAAGCCTCTGCCTTCAGCTCAGGTCATGATCCCAGGGTTCTGGGATCGAGCCCCCCACCAGGCTCGCTGCTCAGCAGGGAGCCTGCTTCCTCCTCTCTCTCTGCCTGCCTCTCTGCCTACTTGTGATCTCTGTTGGTCAAATAAATAAAATCTTTTTTTTTTTTTAAGTGTGTGGAAGGTAGGGGAAGCTGATACCAAAAAAGAGCAACTTATTAAGAGTACTTGCATTATTTTAAATACTATTTAGTATGGGGGAACAATTCCTGTTTCTGAATACTACACATCTAGAGAATACTACACAAGCTAGAAAATAACATCTGTCTCATACTTGACACAATATACTTGATCTTCATGTACATGTAACTCAACCCCCCATAAAAACCTTAGTTGTACCAATAAATCCCTCTCCTAAATTCAGTTCACTTCTCCAATTCTACCACCACAAATTGACCTAATTCAAATCTCATCTGGACTACTGAATGATTTCATAAAAGACCTCCACAAATTTACTGTTTCCTCTTCATCTCTATCAATAAATTAAAATCTATTTAAAAATCAACACTCAGACTAAAAACTATTATTTTTTTTAATTTTTCCTACTTTATTCTTTTTTTATTAGAAACAGTTTTAGATAGTCTAACTTCATTGCATTTCCAAATACATTTTAGAATAAAAACTACTATTCTTTATGTTATCTATAACATCTACATTCTGTCATGCTCATTTTTGTCACAGGAACATTTTACATGCCATTTTGGTGTGGGATTTTGTCTGTTTCATTACTCATTTTTTGGAGCTTGAAAGATTATCAAGCATATGCCAAAACTCAATAAACCTTTTCTGAAAGAATATTAGGAGAACTTAGAACACAAATCAATGAAATTGAACACATAAAATCAATAGAGACAAATAAACAAAATCAAAGTCTGGTTCTTTGAAAAGATGAGTAAAATCTGTAAGGCTCTAGCCAGGGTAACTTAGAAGACAGATAATACACAAACTACTAATATCAGTAAGGAAAGAGACATCACTACAGATTCCATAGAAATTAAAAGGGCAATAAAGAAATACTGTAAACAACTCTATGCCCATAAATGTAATAACTTAGAGGAAATGGACCAATTCCTTGCAAGACACAATTAGTCAAAATTCACACAAGAACAGACAATCTGAATATGCCTGAACAAATCTCTTTTACAAGCTCTTTCTTGTCTATTAAACAAACTGAACAAACAGTAAGTAAACTTCTAAAATAGAAAGCACCAGACCCAGATGAGTTCACTGGTGAATTTTTTTGCTTTGTTTTGGTTTGTTTTTTTTTTAAGATTTTATTTATTTATTTGACAGACAGAGATCACAAGTAGGCAGAGAAGCAGGCAGGGGGGGGGGAGGTGGGGGGTGGAGGAGAAGGCTCCCTGCTGAGCAGAGCGCCCGATGAAGGGCTCGATCCCAGGATCCCGAGATCATGACCTGAGCCAAAGTCAGAGGCTTTAACCCACTGAGCCACCCAGGCACCCCTCACTGGTGAATTTTACCTGACATTCAAGGAAGAAATTATACCTATTCTCTTCAATTTCTTCCAGAAAGATAGAAGAAAAAGGAATAGTTCCAACTAATTTTATGAGACCAGAATTACTGTGACACCAAAACCAGATAAATATATTACAAGAAAGCTACAGACCAGTATCTCTCATGAACACAGATACAAGTTTCTCAACAAAATATTAACAAATCAAATTCAGCAATGTATGAAGAATAATATACCATGACCAAGTGGGATTTAAATGAATCTAGACAAAGATCGTACACGTTTCACCAAAACTAACTCAAAATGGATCACAGACCTAAATATAACATGTGAAACTATGAAACTGTTGGAAGATAACATAGGAAAAAAAACAAATGACTTTAGGTATTTTTAGATACAACACAAAATGTATGATCCATAAAAGAAATAATTGAAATACTGGACTTCATTAAAATTAAAAAACTCTTTTTTAAAAGACAATAGAGTATTAAAAGAAAAGTCACAGAAGAAAATATTTGAAAACAAAATCTGATAAAGCACTGTAATCTAAAATATATAAAGAACTCTTAAAACTCCTCCTTTAGAAAACAAACAACCCAATCATGTTCACTACAGCATTATTCACAACAGCCGAGACATAAACGATTTAAGCATCTGATGATGAATGAATAAAGAAATCGTAATTATACACAGACATATACAAGCACTAGGATATTTTTCAGCCTTAAAAATGAAAATGATCTTGTCATTGACAATAACATGGATGAACCCGGGGAATATTTTTCTAAATGAAATAAGCAGACACATTAAGAAAAATACCACATGAATTCACCTATATCCAGAATCTAACGAACTCAAATTCATAGAAACAAAGTAAAACACTCATCTCTATGGATAGGGAGGTGTGGGAACAGGGACATGTTAGCCAAAATGTACAAAGTTGCTATTATATAGGACAAATAATAATCACTTCTCGACCTTTTGGCTAAGATCAAGTGTATATAGGACAAATAAGTTCTAGAGATCCAGTGGACAGCTTGATAAGTATAGTTAATAATATTGAATTATATATTGGAAATTTGCTAGAAGTAGATTTCAGATGATCACACACACACACACACACACACACACACAGTAACTATGTGAGGAAAGGAATGTGTTAATTAGCTTGACTATAGTATTCATTTCACTATGTATATCAACACATTGTATTATACACTTTAAATTTTATTTTTAAAAAGAAATATTACATAATTTAAAAATTAGCCAAAGATCTTTACAGACACCTCATCAAGGAAGAAACATAGATGGCAAATAAGTGCACAAAAAGATGGTCTATGTCTGTCATCTGGGTAATGCAAATTAAAACAAAGATACCATCACAGACTTATTACAATGACCAAAATCCAGAACACTGACAACACCAAAAGCTGGCAAGTATGTGGGACAACAGGAATTCTCTTACATTGTCAGTAGGAATGAAAAAATGGTAAAGATACTTTGGAAGACAATTTGGCTGTTTCTTGGAAACTTACTCTTATCGTAGGATCTAACAGTTGGGCTTTTTGGTATTTACTAAAGAGTCACCATCTAATGTCCCCACAAAAAACTGCATACACCGATGTTTACAGCAGCTTTATTCATAATTGCCGAAGTGTGGAAGCAACCAAAATACCCTTCAGTAGGTGAATGAATAAATAAACTTTGGTAATCTGTACAATGGAATATTATTCAGCTCTTTAAAAATGAGCTATCAATCCACTGAAAAACATGTAGAAAGTTTAAAACACCTATTATTAATTGAATGAAGCCAATCAGAAAAGGCTACATACTGCATGCTTCTAACTGTATGACATTCTGGAAAAGGCAAAACTATGTAGACAGTAAAAAGATCAGTAGTTTCCAGACATTAGGAGGGAGGAAGGGATCAATTAGTCAAGCAGAGGATTTTTAGGGCATTGAAATTACTCTGCATGATATTATGAGTAGGTGTTATATACATTTGTCCAAACCCATGGAATGTACAACACCAACAATGAACCCTAATATAAATTACAGACTGTGTGATAATGATGTGCCAATGCATCAATTATAACAAGTCTATCACTTAGATGAGGAATATTGATAATGGGGGAGACTATGCATAAGTGGGAGGCAGGGGACTTATGAATAAAATCTTTGTGCCTTCTACTCAGTTTTGCTTTGAAACTAAAACTGCTAAAAAAACCCTAAAGTATATTTTCACTATATCTGTATCTTTGGGGTAATTACCCGGTAGTGCAATTACAGAGTCATAGGGTAGCTCTATTTTTAATTTTTTGAGGAATCTACACACTATTTTCCAAAGTGACTGCACCAACTTGCTTTCCCACCAAGAGTGTAAAAGGGTTCCCCTTTCTCCACATCCTCTCCAACATTTGTTGTTTCCTGTCCTGTTAATTTTGGCCATTCTAACTGGTATAAGGTTAGTATCTCAATGTGGTTTTGATTTTACTTTCCCTGATGGCTAATGATGATGAACATTTTTTCATGTGTCTGCTAGCCATTTGTATGTCTTCTTTGGAGAAATGTCTGTTCATGTCTTCTGCCCATTTTTTGACATGATTATCTGTTTTTTGGGTGTTGAGTTTGAGGAGCTCTTTATAGATCTTGAACTGAGGGAAACTGGAGGGGGAAATGAACCATGAGAGACTGTGGGCTCTGAAAAAAAAACTGAGGGTTTTGGAGGGGAGGGGGATGGGGAGATGGGTAAGCCTGGTGGTGGGTATTAAGGAAGGCATGTATTGCATGGAGCACTGCATGTGGTGTATAAACAATGAATCTGGGAACACTGAAAAAATAAAATAAAACACTAAAGTATATTAAAAATGAACTTTGAGATCCTTTCTTATCCTAATATTAGATAACCACTGGAAAAATGCAATTGTTCTTTACTTTCTAGAATAAAGTAAGGAAAAAATATATGCATAATGCTGCATTGCTAGCAGCACCACACAGCAGTTTGTTAATAAGCAACAGAGGGAGAAGGACAAAAGGAGGAGTGGGAAGAGGCACCAGGTGCAGAAATAGAAAGAAGAGAAATTAAGTTAAAGCAGTTTATAAACGTAAATACATGACCTGACCAATTCAGAAATGGGTATTATCCTTGAATTCCTCCCCAAGAAAAGAAACATTATTGTTCAGCTTCAACTTGACAACTGGTAATGAGCAATTTTCAACTTGCTATAACACAAGATAGAATTTTTATTTTTTTAATGAAACTCATTGTTACAATTAGCTTCCCTATAACCTCCACTCAATAGGTTTAATTCCACATTTTGAAGCTAAAATCAATCTAATTATACTCCTATATAATTCTATCCTATCCTATCTAAACTATCCTATCTAAACTCCTATCTTATCTAAAAATCAATCTAATTATACTCCTACACAGTAGCTTCTCCCAATGATAACTACTACATCTCTACTATGTCTTCTCTCTTTCTATATATGTACAATTACTTTTGGTGTTTCTAATATAATATGGCTTTATGAATGTCTCCTTCCCATTTTACATTTCCATTCTTACGCAGTTCGTCAATTAGCTCAATTCCCATCATTTGGTAATTTCCTTTCTTCATTAAAAATGTATTTGTGGTTGCCAAACTGTGGAAAGAACCAAGATGCCCTTCAACGGATGAATGGATAAGGAAGATATGGTCCATATACACTATGGAGTATTATGCCTCCATCAGAAAGGACGAATACCCAACTTTTGTAGCAACATGGACAGGACTGGAAGAGATTATGCTGAGTGAAATAAGTCAAACAGAGAAAGTCAAGTATCATATGGTTTCACTTATTGGTGGAGCATAACAAATAATATAGAGGACAAGGGTAGATGGAGAGGAGAAGGGAGTTGAGGGAAATTGGAAGGGGAGGTGAACCATGAGAGACTATGGACTCTGAAAAACAACCTGAGGGTTTTGAAGGGCGGGGGGTGGGAGGTTGGGGGAACCAGGTGGTGGGTATTAGGGAGGGCACGTATTGCATGGAGCACTGGGTGTGGTGAAAAAACAATGAATACTGTTATGCTGAAAATAAATTAAAAAAAATTAATAACTGAAAAAAATGTATTTCCTTATTTTTATTTTTATTTGTATTTTTAAATATAGACTGGTTACCTTAGTTTGCTTGGCAGCTTTGCCATACAACTAAATAATATTGAGTTTATCATCTACTAAAGTTCTATATTTTCTAAGTAAGATTCTGATTTTTAAAAAAAGCACCTTCCATATCCTATATATTCAGAGTTTCTTTTTTTTTTAATCCAGACAGTTTGATTTATGCCATTTAAAATCACACTTTGTTAAAAAATAAAAAGAAATAAAAAGAAATTGTATCACACTTTGGTTTCTTGCCTATGCCAAATGCTTTTCCTTCTCAGATATGTTGCACCTGTTGCTGCTCTATCTTGAAAGCTTTTTCCTCATCTTCATTTTAGTCTTTCTTATCCATAGCTTATTCCCTTAAAAAGGTTTTTCCTGACCACTTTATATCATCACCTCTCTTTCTCTCCATCATTTCCTATGTCAGAAACCTCTGTACTACTTACAAACATTTACAGATATTATTTGTTTGCTTGTTAGGTTTCCTCAATAATAATTTCCATAAAATCAAGACCTATATCTGTTTTGTCCATTATTTTATTCTAGCACCAGGACAGTGTCATGTATCTACTAGATATTAAGAAAATTAATCAAAATTTGGAAATAAGGCAGTAGGAGGAGGATATGACCTCTCAATATCATGCTAGGATGATGTTTAACAAGCTGGCCTTAGACTTATTCAGGACAATTGAAGGCAATTTATGTCATGGTTTGTTTAGCTATTTATTGTACAACTGGAACCCAGACACTGTGAAATTACATGTTAATTCAGATTTTTGTCATATAAGAATGATGACTTCAAAGTTTGTAGACGACTGACTTGTAAAACATTAACCAGATCTATATTTATCAATTTACCTCAATATTTTATTTTCTATAATTACACTTCATTCTTCTTTGAACCGGATTTACCATTTCAGTATTTTCTCCTTAATAGAATTAATATAGCTTTGGCAAATATTAACTTGATAATTGCCTAATAGTTCTTTTTCAACTCTATGAAAATTATATTTTGAAATCTATTGAGGGTCCTTCAGAATGTCCAAGAGAATTTGATTGTAGGGTCCAATAAGCTTTGTTGCTTGAAAAGTGCATTTTACAGATTATTTAAGTTCACGAGTGCCTTTTTTTTTTTCTTTTGGCCCCTAAAGGCAACAGGAACAAAAGAACTTTATCTTCATGGATTATCTTCAAACCAAACTTAGTTACTTTAACACTATACACTTAAAGAGGCTTATATAGTCAATTAGCAAGTCTTGCTAAACCTATGTTAGTAAGGAGACCTACACATAAAAAGAACAACCTTTTTGTCATCAAGACTGTTTAGAAATTTTTCAAAATGAGAGAGTACTGTTATTAAAACTTATTTAAATGTCATTTAACTATCTAAGGCAAGGACAGGCAAACTTTTTCTTAGAGTAGTTTAGGTTTTGCAAACCATACAGTCTATATTCCACCAACTTATCCCCAAACAGGGCATAAATTAATGGATGTGGCTGGCTGTGTTGCATTAAAACTTTGTGAAAACAGGAGATTGAGCAGCATGGGTAATTTGTTGGCCTTCAATCAAAGGAAATATGCTTGTGTTTATCTTTGTTGGTTTTTTAAAAGATTTTACTTACTTATTATTTGAGAGAGAGATTGAGAGAGTGAGTGGGAGATAGGGCAAAGTGAAAAACAGACTCCCCATGGTGCAGGGAGCCTGACACAGGGCTTTATCCCAGGACCCTGGGATCCTGAGCTGAGCTGAAGGCAGATGCTTAACTCACTGAGCCACCCAGGTACCCTCTTTATTGTTTTCTATAAAGCAAAGACCTAGGTTCTGCAAGTTTATATGTTCATTTGCACATGTCTGTTCAGCATCAAGGATAATACCCAAAGATTATTGTTCTATTGCCTTGTAGAATATTAACCATTTGTGTATCTGACTAGCAATCTCAGTTTTTTTAATGCCTTTTTGGGAAGACTGTATAATCCTTATTTTGCTAATTGCCATTTGTGTCTGATTTACTGTTTTCCTGGTTCCTTCAATAATGAGTTGACTAATTTCAACATTTTAGTCTATATCTCGAAGATGTTTTAAATTTTTGAAAATTATACATGGACAAGAAAAAAGATATGGTGCTTTTTGAATCCTAGTTCTGCTATCTTAGGTACATCAGATTCCAAGTTTCAACTTTCTCTTAGATTTGGGTCATCTTTAGTCCTAGGATCTGGTTTCCAAATAGCAGCCTTTCATCTCTGGAAGAAATTGAAGTGTGATTATTTAAATGTATCAAGACCAAAATGTTTGAGACAAAGAATCAAGGACCAATTATATTGTTTCATAGTGCCTTTACTTCCTATGAAATATAATATATATTTAACTTGCATTTAGTCTTCTACATTAAGGAGGTATTTTTTTTAACTCTATGAATAATTATAAATCCTAAATTGCAGTTGGTTCTCAGACCACTTAAGGCAGTAAACAGATTAGGCCTATGCATAGAGAAAATTCAACTTTGCAGGCCTGGAAGACGATGGTTACAGGGAGAAACATCTTTACTTTCCTTCAGGACAGAGAATTTGAGCCTTTGATCCATCCAGTCAAATTTCTCTTAAGTCATTAAGGTAAGATTTGCTCACAGTTAAATTGGCACAGAGCACAGGATTTCTAAGTAATAAGCATGTCTCTTGGTCTTCACTAGGAAAATTTCTTTATGGTTCAGAAATCTATGGTTAGACATGTAAAGCTTCATGGACTAGTAACCAAAATTAGAGATTTAGTCCAGTCACAATTCTAGAATCTAGACTATTGATTGGGAATTCCTTTCTTTTTACAAGAGGCTTTGGTGCTCTGCCATCTCCCTCACACTAGGTATGATGGCCTCCATCTTGGCCACTGTTCCTGCAACAATGCAACTAATACAGTTCTTGCTTTAAGGTTGTTTCCCAGTGGATTGTACTCTACAATGGGAGTTATTTTTATGCTTGTCAGACAGAAATTGAAAAACTTAGGTACATAGGGAAGGAAAGTGTTTTCACCAGGGTTTTGATACTATCTCTCTTTTGCTTCTTACTTCCTTTGCTGTGTTTTCTACCATGAACTCTAGCTTGGGGCACGATACTAAGATTTAAAGTCATGTCAAACTGAGGAATATCAGATTCTTAGCCAACCAGTGTCATTAGCTGCAGGCACCAAGAGCTTTTCTACCTTAGGTTCTATTTATTCCTTCTGTTTTCAGAGAGACTGTTTAGAAGAAACTAGTCTCTTTCTTGGAGGAACTTATTGAAAAGACACATACACACACACACAACAGTTGACACATTCTCTACAGAATTTCCAAGCTAGCCTCAGAGAAGTAAAAATTTGAGAACCAAGTGAATCTGCCTGAACATGGCGGTATAAGCACTTTTCCTACTTTATAACAGTTATCACTCATTTTTCAATTAAAGTTTGGAAGAACCCTCATTCTGTGTTAATAAATAACCTTAGCCCACAGTTTAAGTGGTCCAATTTTAATACTCTACTTCCAGGGATCAATTTCAGAATTAAAACTCTAAGTTCCAACTAACTCAAAGTGGCATAAGCAAAAGCAGTGTTTCATTTACCTGAAAATTCCAAATAATCAAAACTTGCTGTTAGAGATCTGCCTCTCTCAGCCTAGAAATTCTCTTTTGTTGGTGACATTCTCAGTTACATTTTCCTCACTATACAAAATAGCCACTAGAAGAACACAAACTCATATTCCTCTAGTTTAGTGCCAGAAGAAGGGATTTTCCTTTTTGCAAATGGTTGCAGAAACATCCCAGGCCTCTGCTTGTTGTCCAACTGATTCAACTGGCTTGCCTGAGAGATGGAATTCTTTGACTGCAAAACCTGGTCCATGCCTGACCAACACCAAGGACCAAGAGTAGAGTGGGGATGGTTCCACAAAAGAATGTAAGGGTTCTTTTACAAGAAAAGAAATGGAAAAAATTCTAGTAGAAAGAAACAGCCATAACCTGTTAAAGCATATTGTAATTTTTAAACCATTTGACTTCTGTTGAAATTTGTTGATAGGCCCTGTTGTGACTTTTAGTAAACACCATTTTTTGTTTGTTTGTTTGTTTGTTTTGTTTTATATACCATCTACTGAATAATCTCAGAATTTGATTAGGTTTACCACTGATAGCTTATAGAATGTTCCTTTCTTCCTGAGGGGGGGAGAAAGAAGTAGGATTCTTTCCCCGATAGTTCTTAACAATAAGTGGTTGTGAAAGCCTATCTTAAACTTCTTCCAATAGTTGTAAAAGAAAAAACAAAAACAAAAAACAAAAAACTGAACTCATTAAAACAGTTATGTGGTCTCTTATGTCCTGGGTGTCATTCTTTCCTAAGAATATTTTTTCTTAAACACATTTAGATTAATTTCCTATTTATGGTATTATTCCATTTATTATTTTGTTAATATTATACCTTCAAGTGATAGAGTTTTTTGCTTCTGTATTAGTCCTCACATAGTTAAAACACACATCCTTTTTAAAAATCATTTTCACAGGCTTTTGGCATAGTCTATTATTTAGTATTCCTGACACTATAAATGTCTTGTACATCTATATTCTAAGTCATTTGTTCCAACATTGATGCAATCTTGTAAAATCTGCGCTCTTTTAAAATCCTCACATATTTGATTTCTTTAGTTGATCTCTTACATTTTACTTCTTTATTTGGTAATTTGTAATAAAATTGAAGTATTTCCAATTTTTGGATATCCTTATTCTAAAAAAAAAATATTTTCCAAAGTATAAAAGTATGCCATCTTGAATGTGGCATCTTCATCCCTAAATTATGGAGCTTATGTCTGCCTGTATATAACAGCCTCTCCTTTAAGTATTATAAACTTAAGGATTACATGATCCCACTTTCTCATGGTGTTTGTCTACTCTCAACAGTACTCCAGGGAGGTATTACAATTCAACAGGAAGACCGCAGGTTTAAGGACTTCAACTCCTCTTACTGAAATGATTAATAACTTGAGTATTATCTTATTTTTGATGCCTTTATATTCTTCTCTATAAAATGACTGTACTCTATGCATCTTGGAGGTGTTGTGAGGATTAGATACAATAACCTGAATAGAGTACTTAGTGTGATATATGGTAGCACTTAATAGGTGGTTGTCTTTTATTACTGTTGTTATTGCCATAGTCAGTTAGATTTTTTTACTCTAATGCCTCCATCATGGATAATTTTAACAACTAAGGAATGTTTTTCCAATATTAGCCTATTCCTGAGTTTAGTTTCCCCCTAATAGATTATCTTCTCATGCACAGAGGACTACCAACTCATACTTCTGTCTTCCTTCTAAATTCCTTTTTCTGTTCCTTATCTGTTCTTGTCTGAAAATGTTTTTGTTTCTTGTAGATTAAAATGTGCTATTATTTTTATAAGAAGATAAGTGTACCTTTTATCTCCTATTTGAAAAATTATATAGCAGATACAAAAATCCTATAATAATCCTTTACTCGCCTTTTCTTTGTTTTTCTCTTCACCAATCTCTGGGTTCTGGTTTACATCCTCGTTTCCTCATTTTTTTCTCTTGTTTTTCACCCCTCAAGTCATTCTGCCGAATAGAAAAGGAAAAAACACTCCCTCCTCTGTTAACATTTCAGAATTAGAAAGACATTCTGTGAACATATTTAAATTTGTCATCAATGTTAATGATTAGTGCCTGTCATTTTGAGTTATTTCTCTAGCCTGGATCTCCACAATTGTCCCCTATTATCTATCTTGACTTCTGCTTATTCTTCACCTGCCCAGAAGTGATATTTCTCAAGGACTGGTATAATTATGACTTGTAAAGTTTTTAAAAATTAGACCTTCCCCAAGATCAAGGTCAGTAGCATGAAAAAGAAAGCCCTCCATTATCCTACTGTATTGTCAATGCCAATGTATATATACCTGCCATACCAAGCCAATTATCCTCTAGTAGTACCCAATAGACTTAGTTAATGGATGTTTGTTTATAGACTTGACAATAAGATGTGTCATACCGAACTCAGTTTCTGGATATATAGAAGGTACTGGAGATAATGTGGGTGCTGTGGCATGAAAAGATGGCCTAGGCCAATCAGATTTCTCTGACAACTTACAATATATACACTTAAGAATAAATATAGTAATACATGGAGAACTCAGCTACAGAGTTATGTAGGTTGAGGCCAGAAAGCCATTAGCTTTGTGTGTACAGAAAAAATAACAGAGTAGGAAGTCAGTCAAAAGGGAGAAACAGAAAGTGATGCAGGCTCAGAAGTTTAGTCATTGAGGACATTCAGAGACAGACAGGGAAATATGGATAGACTGCTTTGATTCATCACACTTCCTGGATGCTATTTCACTGAGATTTTTGTGCCTTTTTAAAATAAACTTTCCCTTATTTCTTGAGCCAGCTTTAGTAGGGTTTTGCACTTTTCCGCTGAGAAAGTCCTGACATGAATAGAACAGATGAGCTATTCTTGGTCATCTTATACCCCCACCCCTCTGGCGAATTTTTCTCCCCTCTAAAATTCCTACTTTTATGTCAAAACTTAGCTCAAACATTGCCAACTTTATGAATTCATTTTCTACCTTCTTAAGACAAACTGGTTTCTGTCCCCACCATAAATGAATAATACTATTTACTTACTTATACTATGCATATCACATTTTATTTTAATTACTTAGCACTAAACTTACCTGGCCATGCTTCTATCTCTACATTTAGAAAAAGTAAATACTAAGAGTATTTTTAAAATACTCTTTCCTTCTCTCTCTTTTTTTTTTTTTTTTTTTTTTGAGAGAGAGAGAACACAAGCAAGGGGGCACTTGCAGGGGGAGGGGCAGAGGGAGAGAGAGAATCCACAAGCGGACCCCACACTGAGTATGTAGTCCAACCCAGGACCCTGAGATCATGACCTGAGCCAAAACCAAGAGTCAGCTGCTTAACCATCTGAGCTACCCAGACACACCACTAACATTATTTCTTGTCAGAGAGTCATAGTCATAATTAAAACTATTTGGCACATGTAAAACACTTACAAATTAGCTATTATAGTAGTGACTTTCCCATCTAGACTATATTAATTCTGTTAGAACCCAGTTTCTAGTACAATTTTGTAGCTCAATAATTAAGATAAAAGTATTAAATATTTTAAATTATATCTGATAAGAAATCTATTTCTATATAATTGTACAAGTGAATAGATAGGTATAAAGTGAGCAATACTTATGGCCAAATATAAAGTTACAACTAAGGGGCGCCTGGGTGGTTCAGTGGGTTAAGCCTCTACCTTTGGCTCAGGTCATAATCTTGAGTCCTGGAATCGAGCCCCGCCTCAGGCTCTCTGCTCAGCAGGGAGCCAACTTCCCCCGACCCCCCCAGCCACCCCTCTCTGCCTGCCTCTCTGCCTACTTCTCATTTCTCTCTCTCTCTCTCTCTCTCTGTCAAATACATAAATAAAAATCTTAAAAAAAATAAAAATAACAAAATTGAGGATGGAAGATAACTTTAAGATTTTTTTAACCACAAATTTTTATCTTAAAATGATTAATAAGAACAATGTTGGTTAAAACATGTTTTATACATCACATACCTTATTTTCCATCAAACCGAGCCAAGGACAAAGGAGGGTGGAGAACATCTTTTAATATGTAAATGTAGAAGCACTTAGAGATATTTAATATGGAATAGTAGATCAGTCATTTATTTGAAAACTCAGTTTTTGTAAAGTACTGAGACAGTTTGTCATAAAGCCTAGTGTAACAATGCCCAGAATGACATTGTGTGATAAATAGAAAAAAAAGAGTGCTATTCCTTGACAATGGAGTGCATTCCCACTGTGCTTTAGCCTTTTGCTTATACTATTTGTGAACTCTGCTACTTCTTTTCTTGCAAATTCAGAAACAAACATGTAACACTTCAATAGAAAAAAAAAAAAAAAAGGAAATAGATCAAACTGATTAACCTGCTTCTCTGACCATGATCAGATGGGTTAGTCGTATTCTATTTGAAATGTCCTTGGAATAGGAAAATGAACCCTCTACCCCAAATCTTCTGTAGCTTGTAGAAACTGGAGAGAAATTGTTTTATTTAGAGTTCTAACAGCATTAACATCAAAGAAGTGTAGATATCAAAGCCAGGGAAATCCTGCATCTTATATGCTATAAACCTGTAGCCTCACTGTGCAATAATTGCATGTTCGTTAGGAATGGTTTGACTTAGTAGACAAGGCTAGAAACTGATGAAAAGAAACCTCTCTTTGCAAGTGGCTTTAAAATTAGGGCTTTCACTTAAATATTCCTTAGAAAATACATAGAAATGTGCCAGTGGGCATAAAAAGGAAAAAATAGCCCAGAAAAAAATAGACCTCTGTTAAGATTCAGAATAGTTTTTGGAAACCTACGGCAGATAAAGTAATATTTATTCTTGAGTGAAAACTCCTTTCTTTAAAACATCACAGTAACCATTCTGTTGTGTAAATTAAAATACCATAATAAAGTGCTACCAGTTGAGTGGCTTCAGAAAAAAAAAAAAAATTTTTGCTTTCTCAGCTTTGGAAGCTAGAAAGCCACAATCAGTGTCAACAGGGCTACAAGGTTTGGTCCTTCTGGAGACTGACAGAGGGGCCTCTTCACAGCCTTGCTCCTTGCTTTACAGATGTCCATCTTTTCCCTAGCTATTTATATCCTCTTCATTCTGTGCAGGTCTACTTATGTGTCCAAATATTTTATAAGCATACCAGACATATTGGATGAGGGGTCCCCCTTACTCCAGTAGGAGTTCATCTTAACTGCATCTGCAAGGACCCATGTCCAAATAAGGTCATGCCCTGAGCTGTGAGGAGTGGAGGGGTGGGTACGACTTCAGTACTTGAATTCTTCTGGGACACAGCTCAACCCATAGTACCTTACCACTTAATTTTGCTGCAAACAGTCATTTCTTTGGCAATTGCCTTTTCAGTGGGGCTACATGTGCCCTTCACCCATGAGAGATTCAGACACATTCTTTAAATTTTCATGTTTAGTAACACAAATTGCTTAAAGGAAGCAAAACTTGCCTGCCAGTTGACCATCTCTTAATACCATATCTACAATGGCAAGGCACTTGCCTTCAAAGAGAAACCCCAAAGCTACCATTAACTACACCCTTCCCACCCAAAACCAAACCCAACCTTTAGGTCTTTTAGCTTCACTTTCCAGCCTTTCCCCATATCTACACCCTAGTTTATCTCTTTCCAAATACTTTTAAATTCTGTCCTTTCAGGGAACACCAAGTGCCAATTTGTCAACTGATTCTTTGGTAGCTCCTTTCTGTTTTCTCTGTATTCTCTTTGGAAATTTTTCATGAGGTCAGTTTTCTTCTTAACTTAGTAGTCTCAAAAGTGCTCTTAAAGTTCATAGTTTTCAGCATTTAAAATAGGGTTAAATTGTATAGGTAGAGACACTGAAAGAAAATACCTTTATATGGTTTCCACTGGTAATTTAAGTATTTTTTTTTAATTTTTAAAAACATTTTATTTATTTATTTGACAGAAAGAGACTCAGCGAGAGAGAGAGGGAATACAAGCAGGGGGAGTGGGAGAGGGAGAAGCAGGCTTCCCGCCAAGCAGGGGGCCAATATGGGGCTCGATCCCAGGACCCTGGGATCATGACCTGAGCTGAAGGCAGAAGCTTAATGACTGAGCCACCCATGTGCCCCCAAGTAGCTAATCTTCAGAAAGTGTAGAAAATACATGGGTGTGTATGTTATATAATTTAAAGAAATAAGCCATTTGATTATCTTTCAAAGAATAAATTAGTACTCTTATTTTCTTCTATGACAGAGAGTTCATGGTTATGACATATTCTCACTACTTAGCTCCTAATCATTGATCTCTAATTAGAATTTTTTCCAGTTATTTTTCAGTGGAGAAAAGACAACAGTACTCAACTGGCCTTCCAACTCTAATATAATCTGCACACCATTATTTGAGTTATCCTTTATAAAATTCTAAACTAGAAAACCTACGTCCATTCATTTAACAAAAAAATAATAATAATAATTATAGATCACTATGCCAGGCAGTATTCTAAGTGCAGAAAATATAGCAGTTCAATAAAATATGCTCACGACATTTAGGATTTTATGGGAGCAGAATGCATGCAATAAATAAGTTAATTGTAATAAGTTAATCATGTAGTAGAAAGTGATAATGGCTATGGAGAATAATAAGAGATGAAATGCTGGAAACTGTTTTAACAATGACCAAAAAGTCAAAAACCCAAAACTGAGAAATTGAACTACAAGAAAAATGAAAATTCCCAAAATCTTTAAAAAAAATTAAAAAGAATAAAAATCCTATAAACAATGTCAAAACCCAAATACTAAACTAGGTGAAAAGCATTTGTAGCATGTATGAATATATGATCTCACTTCTACAAAGTGAAATTCAAATCAAAACTACAAAAAGCCTTCAAAAAAACTAACAGATTAAAAAAAATCATAATAAAAATTGAATTTCTTAGTTGAAAAGGTCTACAACAAACGTAGTTGTCAGAGCTATATGGAAAGGTTGGCCTCATGGATTAATGATGGAAATTTAAAAATGATACATGTCCCTTAATTTTACCTGGTTGTTAAATTACCAGAAATATTTTCCACAGCTGTCTCTCTTAATGTAAGCTGACATATATGTAACATTATTCCTTGCAGAACTGTTTGTCTTAGAGATATAGAAGATACCATTAAAATTATCTATAAGGAACTTATTAATAAGATATATGGCATGTCTCCAAGAAGGAAAAAATGATGAGTGTGTAAATGGTGAAAATAACCTAAATCTGCACTTCCATAAAATGTAAAATGATATTAATAATATCATTATTAATAAGTAAATAAGTAAAAGTAAAAAGTAATAAGGTAATAATAAGTAAATAGTAAACAGGTAAGAAGTAAAAGTAAACAGTAAATCACTTAAACTGTAGAGGATCAGATCTAGCTGGATATGGACAAGGTAGGAGGGAGAATTTAAAGTTTACTCACAATGCAATTTTATTTTTGAATATGCAAATGTAAGAACTAGTCAAAATTACCTTTCTTGTAAGAAAAAAAAAAGCACTCATTATTTTATCTGAGGACCTTTCACAAAATAACACACAGATTAAACTGTTCTCAACTCCAGTTCCACTACTGAAAGATTCTTAATCTTTTCCCTTAAACAAAAATGGGCATATTAGGAAACACCAACATAATAGCTGATTTCTTGCTCTACCTTTATTTGGGAATAAGTGGATATGCCCCTAAAAACAGCCCCTTTCTAAAAGTGTGGATATGCCCCTAAAAATAGCCCCTTTTCTAAAAGCGTCACAGAAGTAAAAGATGTTATAAAGGACAAATAGTTAAAGAATAAAAGCAAAAAAATCAAGTAATACAATATACTTTTTTTTTTAGGTTTTCTAAACTGATGTTCAATGCAAGAAGTATAACCCGTATAACAGTGTCTGATGTAGACTTTAATATATGTTTGTACATCAAGTACTTATGTATGCAGAAAAAATTTTTAAGACAATTATATTACAAACTGGAGAAGATAAAGGGACTTTAAGGTTTCTACTCTTTACTCGACTGAACTATAGACATTAGTACATCTTTGTGGAGATAGAATAGTTATGTATCCTGATGGCAGTGGTTGTTACACAATTCTATATATATGATAAAATGGCATAGAATTTTATGTATACACATTGTACCCACATCGATTTCCTAGTTTTGATACTGCCCTATAGTTACCTAATGTATAAACATTGGAGAAACTGGGTGAAGAGCATATGGCACCTTTCAACTTTGTTACTGTTTGTGAATCTGTAATTAATTGAAAATAAAATTAGTTATAATACAAATTTGCTGAAGAAGTTGACCAGGTCTTTATTCTTCTAGTACACAAAAATTTGGGCAATGTTTTATCTATCATTCTTCAAATTATATTTTTTAGTGTGCTGTGCACTAATTGAAATCTGCTTCCTGTTTTTTAATATATACAGAATTGAAATAGGTGGTCTTAGATTGTAAATGGCAGTTCAATATATGAGTAATGTTAAAATTGGATTTCAATCTTTATCAATACTTACTTAGCAAGTATCACTTTTTCAATTTAAAATATTATTTTTGTTAATAGATTTTTAAAGAAAATGTTAGGTTATACCTGATTTACTCAGCTACTGAGCAAAAAAACTTCAGAAAGAACTTCTATATTAAGCTTAATACATAGAAAATACACATTAGCTTGTGTTAGAAGTTTAGAATCCTCTTGCTTTCAGACATTTCTCTGCCAACATTTCCATATCCAACTCTTCCAGTTATATCTTTTTTTTTTTTTTTTAAGCTTTTGTTTATTTGTCAGAGAGACAGAGAGAGAGCACTAGCAGGGGTAGCTGCAGGGGGAGAGGGAAAAGCAGACTCCTTGCTGAGGAGGGAGCCTGACATGGGAATCGATCCCAGGACACTTACTTTTAAACCATTTTTCTAATCATGTGAAACCCACTGAGACTAAAATAATGTTTGTCTTTTTTAAATCATGTTAATTGTGAAAAAATTTATTTTAGCCCAAAAGCCCATTTTATTGCCCCTGTCTTTTTATATGTCAGTTTACTTAAATGGAAAATTAGTTGATAAGGAGCACTGCAGCTAAAATATCCTATAAAATTGTTATCTGATTGTCTCATATTGAATTATAGTTTATTTTCTTCTACTTAGTCATTAGACCTTGGCATAGTTAATCACAGTTTGTTTTAATAATATAGTACTGTTCTTAATTTACTTAAGTTTCTATACTTAATATAAAAATGTTAACTATAGAATTATATATAGAGAGAGCAATATATAAAGTAATATGCTTTTTCTTTTTTTTTTTTAAAAGGTTTTATTTATTTATTTATTTGACAGACAGAGATCACAAGTAGGCAGAGAGGCAGGCAGAGAGAGAGGAGAAAGCAGGCTCTCCACGGAGCAGAGAGCCCGATGCGGGAATTAATCCCAGGGCCCTGGGATCATGACCTGAGCTGAAGGCAGAGGCTTTAACCCACTGAGCCACCCAGGCACCCCTTTTTCTTTTATTAACTGATTTGTTATATTAGGCTGCCATACTGAAAGAGCTTAATATTTTTAAATTTCCAATACATGAAACGCACACACAAAGATACACAGGGGTGAAAAAATTAGAATGGGCTTGTGAAAGCCATCTCTCAGTATAGTCAGTTGACAGAGTAATTTCTGATCACATAGATACAACCTTGTGGCATCTTTATGGCAAATATCTAGAAAGTTAATTAACATAAGAATGTTAATGTTTTATACACACAAATTGTGAAAGTAATGAATTTTAACTACTTTTATGATATAAAACTCATATTTAGTTTTAGATCTTAATGCTAAACATGGAAGAAACAGACATTTAAGTCTCCCTGTGATATATCCACATGTAGTAAGAGGCAACCATCTATCAAAAGGAAGTTGCCTATTAAGTTAAATGAATCCTCATCTGATCTCATTGTTTTGTGTGCCCTAGTATATTTCAGTGAAACACAGAATTAACATACACACACACACAGAACACACACACAGAACAGAAGTACTAAATTATAATTTTACTATTATTGAGGACCTACCAAGAAATGGTAATTTGCCAGGCAATTCATAATACACACATATAATTGTAAGGACCTATTTTATGTTTATATTTTGTCAAGAGGCTTTCATTGAGGTTAAACAAAACCTTGTTGTTTAGCCCTTGAACTGTCCTTGCTCCCCTTCCCCCAGGGGATTCACTTAAAGGCGGGTCCCAGAAACCGGCTCCAGGTAACAATGCCCAGATACAAAGGTGGGTCAGGCCAGGTGGAGACATCCGATCAGTAGGGGGTTGCATACGGTCTCCTTAGCTACCAAGGAGTATGGGCCCCCGCCCTTTGGGAACCCTTTTGGCGCCAATCCTAATCAAGATGTAATAGGCTGATTCAAATGTCTACTAGGGTAAATTATAATTCAGTTGGTCACCTAGCATCACTGTGGAGTTTCCTGTGTGTGTTACAATCTCATTGGTTACCTGTGTGTGGCCAGGCCCAACCGCATGGCCTTTACCCTTAAAAGCTAGACTGTGAAGCAGAGAAAGGTCGCCCTCTCTTGTAAGAGGTGTGGCCCCGAACGTTCCGTTAGATTCTTGATGCTTGGCGTGAAATAAATCTTTGCTTGACCTTCGCTTTGTATCAGTCTCGCTCCTTTAATCACGGACCCGTTATTGGGGCATAACATATGGGGGCTCTGTCCGGGATTAAACGACGAGAACTGAGCCAGCATCAGAATTTCTGGGAAAAGCCTCGAGGTAAGATCTCACAGATTTTACTCTGTGGGATCCGCCGATCTCCAGGTGCTCTGTGAGATCGGTTGGTCTGTCTGGGTGGAGCTCCAGGTATAGCCCACCGGGGTGAAGCCGGATGCGGCCATGCTCCCCAGGGCTGGAGAGGATGCAGGGATGCCCCTTCCCTCCACTGGTAGATCGCCAGGGGGTTCAAGTCCCCCTAGACAGTCAGGGGGTTCGAGTCCCCCTAGGCGATCACCTATGCGGTCAGGGGGCTCGAGTCCCCCTAGGCGGTCAGGGGGTTCGAGTCCCCCTAGTAGATCTCAGGTTCTGAACAACTGGGCCTACGGTTGTCTTTGTTTTGTCTTTTCGTCGTCTGTTCTGTTGTTCATTCTGTTTGCAGGGGACAGAGAAAATCCCACCAGCAGCAAGATCTGGGTGAGAACAACTGGGCCTGTGGTTGTCTTTGTCTTATCTTTTTGTTGTCTGCTGTGCTATTTGTTGTGTTTAAAGGAATGGGGCAAACAGAGAGTAAGGGAACTCTGACTCTTAATGGCTATAACTGGAGCCAACTGGGGTTAGTCTAACTCGAGACAGAGACTTTAAGGAATATTCCCAAGCAGCTGCCAAAACAACTTTGTTTCTGGGACATTCCTTGCCCTCTCTGGCCCGACGTGGACTGCCTAGCCCCTCCCCTTGCTGGCGGGAAAGCATGGCGCCTGCTCCTCTCTTGGAGCTGATGAGCCCTAGAACTGGGAACACTTTCCTTTCTCTGCCTTCTGGTGGCATTTTGTTCTGTTCTTCACTGTCGGGAAACAAGAAGAGCACCCCCTGGACCTAACACCCCCCACTCCCGATCTTCCTACCCAGGTCTCAGGTAAACATTCAAAGTGGAGTGGGCCCAGGTGGAACATAAATCAGTATTTGAACTAAGTTTGTGGGGTTAATTAGGATAAGCATGTCTTTTGAGTTATCAGTAGTAAATGGGAGACTTCAGAGTTTTTACTTACAGTCAAATAAGCTCATGTTAATTGTTAAAATCTGTGTTAAAATCTGTTAGCAAAGAAATAACTAAACTGATGGTTAATTGTTTCAAAGTTTTAGTGGGTAATTCTTAAGGTAGCTTTCAAAGTCTTTGGTAACCTGAAACTTTAAATCAAATGGGATAAAATGCTAGAGCGCTGGTTGCTGGAACTAGGTTTGTGCTTTTGAAATCTGTTGGTAAACACGTTTTGTGCTTAACTGATAATTTTGCCATCTAAAGAATTCTGTTGTAACAGCTCACAATTGGTTTATATTTAATCTTCAGTACAGGTTAAGGTATTTCTAAGAATGCAAAATTCTGTTAAGTGTAATTAAGACTGGTGGAAATGAGAAAAGCAACTCTGTTTGTAAAAAGTAGGAGATATGTAAGAGAAAATACCAGATGCCTCATCCTGTTTGAATAAGAAAGAAAAACAGGCCTGGGGCCACTGTCTGAGCTAGATCCATTCCTAAAGAATGGAAGGGGAGACCTGTTGGGGGGAGGTGTCCAACCTGTTTGAATCTGAAGAGTGCCTGACTGTGTGAATGTGTCTGTATGGCTCCACAGCTTCAGCTACGGAGTCTGAGTGGGCTGCACCCTGAGTCTCTTGGGGCGTCATATGGCATAACGGTCATCTACTCCACGGAGTAGCCTGGTCCGGGGTTTATACGGACAGACCTTAGCTAAGACGCTCCTAAGTTCCCGCGAGGGATGCGAGCAGGACAGCATCTGAAAGATCCCCCTCCTTTTGTCTGTGACATCATTCATGATGGGAGGGAAACCCAGAAAACTCATATCTTAAGACTGCACGCTTAAAAATAAAGAAAAAAAAGGAAAGACACTGGTATAGAAAAGCTGGTTTTCTCTCTGTTTAAAAGGGCAAAGTTTTCTTAGGTTAATTGGAATGTAAATGGTTTTCTCTTTGCCTGCCCAGAGTTGTAATTGAGATCTCTGACTCATAAGGTTTTTCCTTGATATGCTAAGTTACTGAGGGAGTACTGCTAAACCAATGATAAACCTTGGGTTGCATTTGGGTAAATGCTGTAATTATTTTAGAGGTTCTATACATTTCCTAAAATTTTAATGTTTTGGTAAGGGTCATCACTTGATATTTAACTATATCTGTTCTGAGTTTTTGTCACTTCTAATTGTTTTAATTCTCTTGTAAGATGAATTTCAAAAGAAATTCATATGGGTAGGCTTTCAGGACAAATACAGGTCTTTGGTATGTTAAAATCCTGGGAACTGAAATGGGTAAGAATTTACAGAAGTAAGGGCTGCATTCGGACTCAACCAGAATTAGTAACATGGGACTAGATGAACTGAAAGGTTGTAATGCTGTGTTTCATAATGTTTTGTCTTGTTTTAAACATGACTGGTTCTGTAATGTTTGCTCCTCCAGACTAGGGAAACTCTCAAGTTACCTGTAATTTACAGAGAATGTAAAAGTACTCATTTGTAAATGAATCAAGGCATTCAACTTTTCTCTCTATCTGAACCCTCTGAAACCAAAAAGTCTCAGTAAGTATTCTTTCTTCCTTGGCAATCAGTTATTTGCATAAGTTCAATAAGAATCTGTTCTCCTTGTAACAGGACAGCATTGGAAACTGGTTATTTTACCAAGGCTTTGACTGGAATGTCATATTTGAAAAGCCTCAGATATGACCAGATAGTTTAAAGGAACTAAGGTTGACTTCATGAAACTTGGAGCCGTAAAGCCCTTTGGAACTGCAAAGCCCTTTGGAACTGCTGGCCTGATACCTTGCTTACAGAGTTCCCAGCAGCCTTACCAGGTGAGTAAAGAATGTCACTCCCTGGCAGGGGCAGGACCTCAGGAAGAATTTGCCCGAGTCGACGGGTATTGCAGGCATGTCTGATGGCAAGTAGGTGGCTTGGCTTCTGGCCTGGAGAGGCTACTAAAAGTTCAACCTAGAGATTCCTTATAAGAAGTTCCAGCGAAGCAGATGCTAAAAGATCTATATGATTACTTACTGTTCTTGCTGAGCTTATGTAAATAACTAGGCCAAGTTTGTTAAAACTGGACTTGTTTTTCGAATGAATCGGTCCTGATTTGGATATCTCTGGAAATAGTTATTTTAGAGAGAAAAATTGTTTTAGTAACATGCCTTTATGGGTGTCAAATTCTAGATTAGATTGTTATTAAACGTTTGTTTACCTAAGCTAGACAACTTAAGGTAAACTTCAGAGAAGTTGCACAATAACTTGTGTAGACAATCTTGCTTTTGCCAGTCAGCCCCAGATATAAGGAGGAAACTTCAGAAAATTGAAGGATTTAAAAGGAAGAATCTGACTGAGTTAATGGGAATAGTAAAAATAGCCGCTGAGGACTATGGGTCATGCTTGCGGGGGACAAAAGCTCTTTTACAGACCTTGTAGGGAAAAGGGTATCGGGTTTCAGCAGTGAAAACACAGCTTTGTAAGGGGAAAAGGGTATCGGGTGTCAGCAGTGAAAACACAGCTTTGTAAGAGCCATGCCACTTATTTAGACTTTGGTCTCCATGAGAGAGTTCCTTGGGACGGTTGCGCTACTGCAGGCTGTGGATACCGCGGTTTGTGGAGATTGCCCAGCCCCTCTACGAACTAGGTAAGGGAGGACTCACTATGGTAGAGTGGACAGCTGAGGCAGAAGGAACATTTTGGGAATTAAAAGGAGCCTTACTGAGTGCCCCAGCACTGGCCATCCCAGATGTTACCAAGCCCTTCCACTTGTATGTGGATGGAAAAGCAGGGGTGACTGAAGGAGTTTTGACTCAGACTCTGAGGCCTTGGCAAAGGCCAGTAACCTATCTTAGCAAGAAACTAGATCCAGTAGTGGCTGGGTTCCCCTTGCCTCCGTGTAATTGCTGCCACGGCCCTCCTGGTCAAGGATACAGGTATATTTACAGAAGTGGACTAAATTAGACTATAAAGGGGATTGGGCTAAGACTAGAACAGGAAAGTTAATTCTTCCTCGAAGACTAGGGAGAAAATTAGTAAGCCGAATATATCAGGGCACTCATCTGGAGACTGGCAGTGGGTGGGTAGATCTCCTTCCCTGCACCCTCCTCAGGGCATGATGTACACCCTACATAAATAAGGTGACCCCATTTGAAATAATGTTCGGGATTTCCCCCCCCCGCCCCCGATTACAAGAGGTTGCTATAGCAGAAATGACTGACCAGTATGTACTCCAGTCATTGCAGGCATTACAGTCTGTTTTAAAAAGAGCCCATGCAGGGATCCGGACTGCACACACTGGGACTAGAGACCTGTGAAGCCTCATGCCTACCAACCCGGGGACTTGGTTTGGGTACACCACCACCAAGTGGGAAACCTGGAGCCTCACTGGAAGGGACCGTTTACTGTCATCCTGACCACTCCCACGGCAATAAAAGTAGAAGGCATCAGGGCCTGGATTCACTCGGGTCACGTCAAATGAGCAGAGGACGAGAACACCCCCCAGAGATGGACCCCACCGATCGTGGACTAAAAATAAGACTCAAAAAACAATAAGTTCGTTAAATTTATTGTTGCCCCTGTTATATGGGGAGGGGGGAGATATAAAACTGGCTAAAAAGTCAAAGATTTGACTAGTCTCCAAAGAAAAGGGGGGAATGTAAGGACCTATTTTATGTTTATATTTTGTCAAGAGGCTTTCATTGAGGTTAAACAAAACCTTGTTGTTTAGCCCTTGAACTGTCCTTGCTCCCCTTCCCCCAGGGGATTCACTTAAAGGCGGGTCCCAGAAACCGGCTCCAGGTAACAATGCCCAGATGCAAAGGTGGGTCAGGCCAGGTGGAGACATCCGATCAGTAGGGGGTTGCATACTGTCTCCCTAGCTACCAAGGAGTATGGACTCCCGCCCTTTGGGAACCCTTTTGGCGCCAATCCTAATCAAGATGTAATAGGCTGATTCAAATGTCTACTAGGGTAAATTATAATTCAGTTGGTCACCTAGCATCACTGTGGAGTTTCCTGTGTGTGTTACAATCTCATCGGTTACCTGTGTGTGGCCAGGCTCAACCGCATTGATGAGGGAGCGGGAGGTTGGCTGAGGACAAAGCAAAAGCTGGCACCTTGCACCCCCTCTCCATCTGCTCCCCTCGGTGATGTGTGTGGCATTCCTCAGGTACCCCTGACTGCCAAAACAAATAGTTAACTTGCTGAGATCACAATCCCGCAAGACAGGAGTCTCCCTTGGTTTAACAAAGAAGTTACATTATCAATAGCACAATTTCCAGAGGCAAAATGACTCAGTTCCTCAAGCCTTAATGTCACCCTCCCCTCCATGAACAAAACTGAAGGAGGCTGGGGTAGAAAGAAATGTAAGTGAAGTTAAGTTTCTTCTATACCTAAATCTCACTAACAAAGACATAGCAGGATTATGACATTCCACCAGGAATCTCCCAACCATCTTGATGTTAATGGCTTGCCAAAAGATAACATTGATCAAGCCTCTGGCATCCCTGCACCTTGGAGGCCTCCTTTAACATATGAAAGCTCCGTTGAAACCTCCCTTTCCCTCACCTTCCCCCAACCGCAGGGTACATAACCTGCCATCCCTCACAACCCGGGGCAGCAGCTCTTCCTGCCCACGGGTCCTGTCCCCGTGCTTTAATAAACCACCATTTTGCACCAAAGATGTCTCAAGAATTCTTTCTTGATCATCGGCTCCGGACCTCAGCCCACCGAACCTCACCCAGGTTCTAGAACTTCATCAGCATGGCCTTTACCCTTAAAAGCTAGACTGTGAAGCAGAGAAAGGTCGCCCTCTCTTGTAAGAGGTGTGGCCCCAAAAAGTTCGGTTAGATTCTTGATGCTTGGCGTGAAATAAATCTTTGCTTGACCTTCGCTTTGTATCAGTCTCGCTCCTTTAATCATGGACCCGTTATTGGGGCATAACAATAATAACAATAGCAAGGTTGGTAAATCCCTCTTTCTAGGAGAAAATTGTATATGTCAGCAACAAAGATACTGAACTTTTTTTTTCATGTTACTTTTAGGGAAAATAGGATTTGGGACAATCAGAAATTCCAGATCTTTGCATTTAGAACCATTTCCCAACACATCTCATCAGGAGGCTATCGCTTGTCTTAGAAGATGATCTTGTAATGTCCATGGTGTAAAGGAAAAGGAAATCATTAGATTTGGGGAATTTAAGTTTTATAGCTGAAGTTTCAATGACACTACCAGAGTTGAATAGATCCCAAGTGTCGTATTGAAAAGTCAGTATAAATGACTAATTCTGTGTGGTGAGAAAGCGGATGGGCTTCTTATACCAAACTATCTAAAGAAAGAGGGAAGAGACAACTCCAGAGGATTGTTTCACTGTACTGACTGGGGAAATGGAGCATCTGAAGATCTGACCATGCAGAAACATTTTGCAAGGAATAATATTGTGAGAGAAATTCGACAGCATTAACCATTAATATCAATGCCAATGGATGGATTCCATGAATGAAACAAGGCTTGCAATTAAAAAGGTCCTTAGGATACAATGGGTGATATAAGTAATGTCAGATGTGGTAAATTACATTTAAAAGCACTGTCATTTCCATTTGAATCTCTACAGTGACTCAAGTCTGCTTATCACAGCCTCCTACCATCCCTTTGAAAATAAGAAACAGGGAAACCTCGTGATGGGCTAAACAAGAGAAACAGATTTGTCCTCTTGCTGACTGTAGATCATCCCTGGTTGACTCATGCAGTCTCTATTTTTATAGGCAGTCATGATCAAACAGATATAGTAACTTCTCATTTAGAAATAAAACTACCACCACCAACACCAACATAGCACAAAATCTTTGGTGAGTGTTGTGCCCGAGTTTTTGCATCCGAGAGACCACCAAGGAGCCAAGCACCGATGCAATCACATGAGGCTTTATTCGACAAGCTTAAGCTTGGGCCCAAGTGTACCCAACACAGTGGAATAGGGACTTGGACCCCGAGGTGACATGCTTAAGCTTGGGCCCAAGTATACTCGATGCAGCGGAGCAGGGACTTGGACCCCAGCTTAGTTAAGGCAGGGGTATTTATGGGTTCCTGTTACTAAAGCAGGGTGGGGCTTCCTGGAACTAAAGTAGGGTGGGGGGGTCTCTGGAACTAAAGTAGGGTGGGGGGGGGGTCTCTGGAACTAAAGTAGGGTGGGGCTTCCTGGAACTAAAGTAGGGGAAAGTTCAGCCCTTGGGCACAGGGGTCTGAGATGGCTCTACTTATGCAGAGGCTAAACCTGAGGTGGGATGGCCTTGATTTTTCTTGGCCTCCACAGTGAGGGGGAGATCTCTTTCCATCACTTTCATTAGAGAAGGATATTGAGGAACACACATAAGAGAATAAACCTGAACTTGCACCTTGATGGAGGACAAATGTTTGATACTTGTTCTAGGGCAGGTAAAAAGGGCATCGAAAGTCATGTTTCCTGATTCTCCACTTTGCTTCCTTTGAAGAAAGCCTTAGTGGCTGGTGAAGAACTGTTTGATTAACTGCCAAGTTAAGCCTGAGGGAGCATCCTCAGAAGTCCCTCTCTAACAGGCTCTTCTAACCTGTCTTTCTCCTATTATTCTTGCACATATTGGCTGATGTCCATTAATCACATAAATCGGAGACAGTGGATGTTGTATAATTTTCCCCCTTTCTCATAAAGAGAATAAATTGTTCCAGACAACATGCACAAGCAATTCAGCTGAATTGTAACCGAGGGTAGACTTACTGCTGTCAAGGGGGGAAGTTTGGGTTGATGGTTCTTCTGAGCTGCCCAGATCAGTGGTTTTTCTGTTCACATTGTCAGCTTTTTCTTGCAGGCTGTGTTGTAATAGAGACTTCAGCCACAGAAGGAATGTGGGGAAGTACTTCTGCTGGGGAAAAGAACGTTCAACCTCCTTAAGTTTTAGCATTAACTTTCCACATAATACTCCCCCTACGTTAGAATTTCTAGTTTGCCATTTGTAAAACTGAAACGAAAAGAGGAAGTATAATATTAGCAACCAGTTGCAACAAAGGAAAGCATATGATTTTTTTTTTTTTTTTAAGATCTACCAGCTACTTTTCCAGGCATAAAAAGTCTAATGATCAACTACTACAGAGCAGCAATCAGGGTCTTGGAGTTCAGCTGTTTGCAACTGACAATAAGGCTGTATTTGTGGTCAAATAAACACAGATATAAAGCCAGGGGCAGGCACCATTAGGCTTCTAGGAAGCATAATCCTATAGTCACTTAATAGCAGTACAGGAAGCATAATCCTATAGTCACTTAATAGCAGTACGGGAAGACCGTGGTCTAAACAGATTTCTCCATAACAACTTCAAGCATACAAAACTTAGAGCCTCAGCAAGCAGCCTCGATCAGATACTCTTTCTCTGGACCCACTGGCATTCAGAAACTATTTGAAAACCAGTTCTTTAAATGTAAGAACTAAACTACTTCTAAAATTATTGCAAAAAAAAAAAAAATTAAAACAGATGTTTTCACTGAAAGAGCATTTTAGTTGTTTTATGTCAAATAGATATTTTAGATCAAACAGTTAAAGCAATACTTCAAAATGCTATTTTTCCGTAATTAAACTTGGAATTGAAGTACAATATTTATTACAAATGAAATAAAAGATTCCACTTTTGATATGGCACCAAGAACTCCTGTCCCTAGCAGGTATTACAGAAGTATCATACAATAACAAAGGGAAACAGCAGATGCCTGCATCGGAGTCTACCTTTAAAATATTTTCTTGCTATAAAATTGAAAAGTAGTTTATAGTCACAGTATTAATAACAAGAAAAAAATACATTGATGTATAAAATATATACTCCCTTCTAATTTTGCTCTAAATGTTAGTGATGCTTATTGTATTTAAATCTTCTGACAATAAGAAAAAAATCCAAAAAATAGCATAATTACCCATATATTTTTTCCATGAAAATTGGATAAGTGTATCATTTGACTAAAGTTTTACTTTGTTTATACTTGTACTTTAGAAATAATAAATTATTAAAGAACTATTTGTGTAATAAGACAAAGCTCAAATTTAACATAGAAATTTTAATATAGAAATGATAATGATAATATTAAGAAGGTACTGAATTTTCTGTATGATATTTTCAGATTGTGGTCTGATCCAGATATTTTCCCCTAATATGCCAGTTTTGAATATTAATGAACTAACATTCCAAAGTATTAAGTAAACAGTTAAAACAGAAAAGTCTAAGCAAAATTCAAGGGAAACCTCAGTATTGAGAAATTGGACAGAGAATCAGTCTCTCCAGTGTTTAATTCTGTACATATAAATTTAAAGGGTTTTGTTTTTCCTCCCCTCTCTCCAGAGAAATAGAGAAAATACCTGAGCAGGAAAAAAGAAAATACAGAATATGAAAGCCAAGTGAAGAATGCAGGCTAGGAAAATAAAAATTCTAAAGGATAGAAAGATTACCACAAGTCTTTTACACTAAAACATTTTTTTTTTATGAGAACAAATTTGACAAACAAGAATTCAAATAGGAGATGATAAAGAAACTGAATTAAAGAGAAACAGGGAACTAAAATATATTATGGAACAAAATCACAGTATCAAATAATACAGACTAGGTACAGCAAGGAATGAAAGAGACATCATGGACAATTGAAAAGCAAATTATTAACAATGAATAAGGCTTGAATTGATCAGAGCAAGTACAAACTATATAAAGAGATTAATATAGGTTAGAAAAGAGTGGAGATAATGAAAGATATCCTTTTTTTAAAAGATTTTATTTATTTATTTGACAGAGAAAAACAGCAAGAAAGGGAATACAAGCAGGGAGAGTGAGAGAGGGAGAAGCAGGCTTCCAGCGGAGCAGGGAGCCCACCCCCGGGGCTGGATCCCAGGACCCTGAGATCATGACCTGAGCCAAAGGCAAACACTTAACCACTGAGCCACCCAGATGCCCCAAGAAAGATATCCTTAAAATGAAAGAAATGAATCTGTAAATTGACAGACCACACAGAGTTCCAGACAAATTCAGTACAAAGTGCTCAAAACCAAGTCTTCTGATATAGAATTATAGAGAAAAAGAAAATTCCATATATTCAAGTGGACAAAGCCTATCACCTATAATATCTCTGCATCTGTAGCACTTATAAAATCTTCTGGGGGAAAAACTAAATTACATTTAACCAAACAATCCTGTTTATTAAGACATACATCAAAACAAACATTCAGAATGAAGAAGCCATTTTAAATATACAGTGGTGAACACCAAACCCATTTAAATATAATGCTTCTACAAAATAATTGTGTGAATTTTGGTTATATAATATACCATAACTATTAGAAGCCTGACCACATAAAAACTTAATAAATCGAGAAGTGTAACAATGGAAGAGAATGTCAGAGTACAAATTATTTTTACTTTCAAGCAGTGAGTTAATCAGTAATGTCTAAATTTTTTAAGTTTGAAAAATATATTAAGCTACAATCTCTAATTTATTACATAATCTAACTCTTAATATTAGAGAGCTTCTTAATGCTCAATTTTTGTGAAGATGTATAAGGAGATGAGATATTACTAAAATTTCATTCCTGTATCTGTTTTAAGAATAACATGTTACCTTTTATTTAAATAGCACATATGAAAATCCATTTTTAGATAGAATGTCTCTGATATATTGGTTATATTGGTTATATCTATTGTCTCTGATGGAAAGGTTATCTAATATTAATGAAAATTACTTCTGTATATTAGACTCTGGAGTGATTTTCTTCAACTTTATGTAGTTTTTTGCTAATAGCTTGACTATGTCATGAAGACGTATTACCTTGATAATGCCAAAAAATAAGACCTTTTTTTTTTTTTTTAAAGCATCTTGTTCCTGGCAACATAAAGAACCCAAATTAGTTTGACTCATTTGACTAACTCAATTTCAACAGTATCCAAAATTTTGTATATGTGGATCGTTCCTTAAATTGAGCATTTCCACATCTTTTTTTCCCCCCAAATTCCTACTATGTCAACTTTGTGGTTATTTAAATGTCACTTTTAAGGCACACAGTGTTGAAAATAAATATCAACTCGAACATGATTCATTTGGGAAAGCTGCGAAATAAATAGGAAGTGTTTTGACTGGCATGACAAAAAAGATGAAATATGGTCTTGAAACTAAACTCCTTGTTTGCTCTTCTATGCTCCTTTCTCAAAAATTAAAAATCAAAATCTCAAAAAAAATAAAAAATCTCAAAAGTGTCTTTGAAAAGCCTGGGATGATCACTTGTGCTTTACAAAATTTGTTAATTTGCTATTTGTTTCAATTTCACAGAGAAACTATAGGAGCTTCTAAATGAGACTATTCATCACCATCACTCCTATCTTCAGTATCTCTAATAGGCCAAATTTTATAACTTAAATATAATTAAAAATAATTCACAATAGTGCATGTTTCACCATTTTATTTTTCTTTAGATCAAATAAAATGGTGAAACATGCACTATTGTGAATTATGTTCTGAGACCCAAAGTAGCCATAAATTTGAGTGGTTTCATTTTATTTGATATAAAGAAAAATAAAATGAAACCACTCAAATTTATGGCTACTTTGGGTCTCAGAACATAATTAACATCTAAAGGAGTAAATTGTCATGCGATTATTTTCTCATTTTCAACATTTCACCCTTCTAAACAAGTTTAATTACTTAATTTGTAGCATTTAGTTCCTACTCCATATACTACCTATTAGAAGTGCAGGTTCTAAAGGGTTAGGATTTTAGTTTTCTAAGTCCAGGGTCAAGTCTGTGCCCTGCTGTACACTCTTTGATTTGTTATGGGAGATAGCATATTTCATGTAAAGAATATATCTTTAGTCTGACAGAGCTGTTTTAAATCTCAGCTATTTTCCTTACAAATACTTAGGCAAGTTACTTAATACTATTGAACTTTAGTTTACACCTATGTAAATAAGAATAATAACATTTCACTGCATGTATGTTACAAGGATTAAGCGATATTAAAATGTTTTTAACATCTAAGATACCATTTATTGTAAATGCCCTCATATCACTATATATATACCACAGTAAATGCAGCTAATTAAGCTATGACACGATGCTTTCTAATCACTTAATTTTTATACTTGAACTCTTGAATAATTTAGTCAAAATATTTAGTGTTTCTCTCAAATAAACAAAATCTTTTAAAAAGTTAAAAAAATAAAATTTCCTTCCAAGACAGTGACCCCCTCATTCCATAATTGCCTTATTTTAAAGGAACTTTAGATTTAGGAAAGAGTTACAAAAGTAGTACTGAGCATTTCCATGTAACTTCACCCAGCCCCTCCTCATGTTATCATGGATGGCACTATAGTATAATTCTCAAAACTTAGAATATTGGTAGAATCCTATAAACCAAACTTCAGATTTCATTGACTCTCAACAGTTCTTCCATGATTGTTACTGTTCTATTTCAGATCAAATCCAGAACTCATACTGCACTGAGTTGCCACTGTCACTGCAGTCCCCTCTATTTGTTACTGTTCCTTGTATTTCATGCCTTTGACAGCTTTGAGGAGTACAGGTTGAGTATTCTGTATTTGTTTGATCTTTTCTCATGACAGAAGTTATTAATCATTGGGAAAGACACTGTATTCATTTTCTATTTTGGTCACATTACCACAAACCTAATGACCTAAAACAACAAAAATTCATCTCATTCTTCTATAGGTCAGAAATTAAAGTTGCCTTGCCTTGTTTTCTCTGCTCCAGGTTTCACAAGCTGATGTAAAGATGGTGGCAAAGCTGCCTCTTTACTCGAAGTTTTGGGAGAGAGTCTACTTTTACCCTTATTTAAGTTGTTTTTTTCGTTTTGTTTTGTTTTTAATTTAGTTCCCATTTCCTTGCTGGCTATCAGACAGGGTTGATTTTAGTTTCCAGAGGCTATATGCATTCCTTTTGTTGCCCTCCATCTTTACACTAGCCAGGGAAAGCATATCCTTCTGATTTTTTAAGTCTGTCTGAAGATGTACTGAAGAGCTGGCCTAACTTAAAAATAGGGTTTTAACTAGGAGGCTAAATAAAATGTACTGTTAAGCAACACAGTAGTCTAGTTGGTAAAATAGTTTCTCACAAAAGTGTGGATTAGCAATTCTGAAACTATTTTACGTTACCCTAGGGTTGAACCAACATGTAAATAAATGTATAATAGATAATGAGAGCCAGGTGTCTTCCAGTTGTATAAAAATAGTGACAACATTAGCAATAGGCAACACCTCGGACCAAATCTTAGTTTCTAAACACGATTTAAGTTTACACATTTTAACGATTATTTTACTATAATTTATCAATGGAAGCTTTTCAGGCAACTGTACTCCTTTCTCAAATGATCCTCAAGTTATTTGACATTTAAATGTTGAATTCAACATTTACAGTAATGCAATGCATATATTCAGTTGGTGTGGCAATAAGTCTTTATGACCAAGTGCCTGCACACACAATAGTAACTACATTGCAACTGCTTTCTGGTCAACAATTATAAAACACCACAATTGTATGCTGACCTCTGAAATTGGGATGCATCAATGATAATCAAAAATGTGTAACTTAGAATGAATGAAATACTGCAAATATAAAATGCCTGCGATATACTGGGCAATTAATTCAATTAAGTCTGTCTGGATCACAAATTTACCCTTAATTCCCTCTACTAGGCCAAAGACTGAAAGATCTTATCTTAATTTACATTTAAATTACCCATCCAATGCAACTCCTTTACCTCTCTACACATTGCTGACAAAAACCATTATTATAATGTGTATATGTATATGTGTATCCAAAGAAACCCTTTTCCCAACTGAAACACTGATTAATAAAAAAAAGTAGAGAAATGCATTTCAGGGTAGACTAAAATAGAATTGTATGAATTGGTAATTCATTCTGGTAAGGGGACATTATGCACATATCCACACATATGCACATACATATATATGTATAACTGGTAGACATGACAGTTACATCAGCTTTAATATATTAGAAGATGTCGTTAGAAAAGATACTCAGTAAATTAAGCCTTAAATCAATTTAACTTAGATTGTAATTGTGTCCATTAGTTTAAAATATGTCTACTTAATAATCACTATTAAATATCTCTGAGATTCTCCTGGAATGCAAATACATACATTGTGCTTTAAAGCTTTCAACACGGGCTCTTTTGGGGTCCAATTCATTGATTTTAGTACATAATGTTCTCACACTGAAGAGTTAATTAATAGAAGTTTATGCCATATTTCTTCCACAAATAAGTCCTGAGAATGATTCAAATGTAATTCATAATCTCATACAAAAGCACACAATAATTTCAACTAGAATTAAACCTTGCCACATATGGTTCCTTTCCATTATCAACAAATGACTGCTGGATGAACAAATGATTACTTAGCAGGAATTCCGATTCTAGGAAAAAACCATTTGAAAACATTTTAGTAACTATATAATTAATGCAAAAATGATGTCTGCTTATGCACACACTTCTAATTTTTCAGTTAATTACTGATCTGCTTCTACTACTGTTCCTCTTTTATTTACATCATGGGTGCTTGCTTAAAATCATTTGGGAGGCTATTCCTTTCCCTGGAAGAAGGTATTTCTCGAAGTAAAATAGTAGCAAATAAACTTCAGAGGTGTTTGCACCTGATAAAATATTGCTAGCAACTTTATAAGTTTATAAATAGTTTATAACCAGGATAGGAAAACTAGACAATTTCTATCCAGAGAATGGCAATACAACACAGAAGAATAAACGTGTACTTTGGCATCAAAAGCTCCTGGTTACATTATCATAGGTGACTTTCTAGCTTGTGATTCTCATTATGTTATCTAAGTTTTCCCTTAGTTTCCTGATTTATAAAACAGGAAAAATAGTGATACTCCATACCATTCTTGGGATCATTACATTCATGCATATGAAATTCCCGATATAATAGTGCCCAATAAGTGATGTTATATACTTTCAAATGATTCATAATCCATACATACAAAAAGGTTTTCCTTTTACCTTTATATATTATGCATTTCAATGAAAGATTAAAACATATTGACTTACTTGCAAATTACCTATATACATACTATGCTTTTGCATTGAATTCTATTTTATTCTAATATTTAACTTTTCAGACATAATCTCTAGTGCCAGTGAATATCAGAGCCCCTCAATGACAGGGACATTTTTGTACACTTTAATGTTCTTGTCCACCCTGGCACCACAGTCTTTCTGACAAAAATCCTAAAGAGCTTAAAAATACTTCTAACAAAAACCAAAGCCAAAACAACAAAAAGCATTTGGAAGTGTTACAACTGCATTAGGTAAACAGCATTCCATGAAGAAATTTTTCTTGTTGGGGTGCATGAATACACTATACAAATATGTGACATTGCTTATAGAAAGTGATTAAATCTTACCAAATTTAATAAGTATGCATTTAAGCCTAGCCTGTCACATAAAAATCACCCCCTTTTTCTTTCATTCTATACCAACTCATTCTGTTCATATTTTCTAGCCATGTCCATACATTATTCCTATTTTGTGTGTGTGAAATGTCAACAGAGAATCATTTGGTCAGTGAAATTACAGACCCTTTTTCTACACACTCGTCTCCAAATTCTATTAATATTTTGAAAATAAAGTGCTGAAACTTAAAAATACAATTTGTAAGTGAAAACATATTTTAAAGGTATTTATATCAGTATGTAAAAATATATATACATATACACATACACATATACTTACACACATATATATATTAGTTAACAGGTATATAAGAAACTATGGGAGTGCCGGGGTGGCTCATTCGGTTAAGCATCAGACTCTAGATTTTAGCTCAGGTCATGATCTCAGGGTTGTGAGGTGGAGCCCCACCTCAACTCTGTGCTCAGCAGGGAGTCTATTTGAGATTCTCTTTCTCTTTTTGTCCCTCCCCATGCTCACAGTCTCACTCTCTAAAATAAATAAACAAAATCTTAAAAACAAAACTATAATGTAATATTTTTCAAAACAAATGACAAATTTAATCCTGCTTGCCCAAAATGTTTTGAGTTGTTGAAAAGACAAATCTCATTCAAGAAACAGGTCAAGGGACACCTGGGTGGCTCAGTGGGTTAAAGCCTCTACCTTTGGCTCAGGTCATGATCCCAGGGTCCTGGGACTGAGCCCTCCATCGGGCTCTCTGCCCAGCAGAGAGCCTGCTTCCCTTCCTCTCTCTCTGTCTGCCTCTCTGCCTACTTGTGATCTCTGTCAAATAAATAAATAAAATCTTTGAGAAAAAAAAAGAGGGGGTGCCTGCGTGGTTCAGTGGGTTAAAGCCTCGGCTCAGGTCATGATCCCAGGGTCCTGGGACTGAGCCCTCCATCGGACTCTCTGCCCAGCAGAGAGCCTGCTTCCCTTCCTCTCTCTCTCTCTGCCTCTCTGCCTACTTGTGATCTCTGTCAAATAAATAAATAAAATCTTTGAGGAAAAAAAAAGAGGGGGCGCCTGCGTGGTTCAGTGGGTTAAAGCCTCGGCTCAGGTCATGATCCCAGGGTCCTGGGACTGAGCCCTCCATCAGACTCTCTGCCCAGCAGAGAGCCTGCTTCCCTTCCTCTCTCTCTCTCTGCCTCTCTGCCTACTTGTGATCTCTGTCAAATAAATAAATAAAATCTTTGAGGAAAAAAAAAGAGGGGGCGCCTGCGTGGTTCAGTGGGTTAAAGCCTCGGCTCAGGTCATGATCTCAGGGTCCTGGGATCGAGCCTTTCAGCGGGGAGACTGCTTCCCGCCCACCCCCACCACCACCACCACCACCCCCGCCCCCGCCTGCCTCTCTGCCTATGATCTCTGTCTGTCAAATAAATAAATAAAATCTTTTTAAAAAAAAAGAAACAAGTCAAGCAAAAATTAGTTTCTGTCAGCAGAAAGTCAGTTCAGTGAATGGTAGGTCAGTAAATCCTTAACAGGCACAGAAGGAGAGAACTACTTCAATTAAATGAAAGAGCCTAAGCAGCTGAACTTCAGAGGCAGGTGCAAAGGCTACAATGCTCACATTTGAAAAACAAAACAAAACCCTCACCTGTTTTGCTACAAAACCTTTCTGCTATAGAAACACTCCTAAGAACTGAGGACATACACAGCCAACAAATCCTCACATTTTAGTCTGTGACTTTGTTTGACACATTAAGTCATGATATCTTACAGCTAGAAGGACCTTAGAGAGCCTGTCATCCAACCACCTCAATTTACAATAAAAAGCCCACTGGATTTGGAATTCAAATACCTGAGTTAATTTCCTTGTCAGTATTTAATGGTCCAGTTTCCCTAATATGCCATTTAAACTCTAAGCCTCCTCTACACATCCACAAAACAAGGATAATGTTTTCTGTTACAGGTTTGTAATGATAATTAAATTAGTTTCCTATTATTGCTGTAAAAAAAAAAAATCACAAGCTTGGTGAATTAAAACAACATGAATTCAACATCTTATAATTCCGGAGGCCAGAAATTTGAAAGGGTCACACTGGGCTAAAAACCAAGGTATTGGCAGGCCCAAATTCCTTTTGGAGACTCTAGAATAAATGTTACCTTACCTTTTCCAGCTTTAGAGGCTGCCTGAAGTTCTTGGCTCCTAGTACACTTCTTCCCACTTTAACATTGACTCTCCTGCCTTTCCTGCTCTCCTTCTCTTAAAAAGACTCATTGATAACATTGGACACACTTGGATAAAACAGGATACCCTTCCTATCTCAGGGCCAGCTGATTAACAACCTTAATTCTATGAATAACCTTAATTCCTCTTACCCTTTAACAACATATTCACAGGTTCTAGGGATTTGGATGTGGACATCTGGGGGTGGGGAGTGCATTATTTTGCCTACCATTACAACTATTTAAATAATACATCATAAAATACCTTATAGACATAAACAGATTCTGTTAGAAGAAGTAAGAAAACAATTGTCCGAGTCATATTGTTAGTCAGGAGCAGAGCTCACCTTGGCCTCGGGTCTCCTATGCACCTGACCAGAATGTTATACACTGCAACATGAGGGATCTGGCAGAAAGCATATACAGGCAAGACCAAAAACTTGGCTTAGATTCAGTAACAGACATTCTGAAGGCATAGCCGCTGGTTTCAAGATGAATTTCTGACATCAAACTGCCTAGATTGACTGTAGTTTCATAATTATTAATTCTGAGAACTTTATCAAGTTTCTTAATGTCTCTGAGCCATATGTAAAATCAGTACAGTAGTACTTACTTCAGAGGTTTATTGAGAAAGTTAGAGAAAATTCATGTAAAGTGCTTAGCAAACTGACACACAGATAGCAAGTACTCAATAGATGTTAATTATCTTTAATGCCCTAGATCAATACATCCACCTACCATCACAAAATAGTTATTCTAGGCATCCTGGAATATAAAAATTTAATTTAGACATGCTATGGTCTTAAGAACTTTATAGCCCTATAGTGAAATAAATTAAATATATTTGTTTAGCTAATTAAGGTATTTTCATATGTAAAGTGGCCTTCTTCATATTATTCTCTAACACTTAAACCTACAAAGTGGTAAAAGCTGCCAAGTCACAGGGAAATCCTATAAAAGCTCATTGCTGAGCATGACCAAATCCAAAAGCTTCTGACAGAATGAAAATTAAATTACCAGTTCAAGAAAAATATAAACTGCTAAAAATTAGATCTACAGAAATGATATTTTAAAATTAATAAAAATTATATAAAATTATAATTTAATTATAAAATTATATTTTAAAATATAAATATATTTCTATATATGATTGTGTATATGCATGTATATACACACATACTCATATATATACATACACATATATAAAACCAAGGTTAATTTACATAGATTCAAGGGCTGTTGTATCTTTAGAAATTGATTTGTGAATGCACTTTATGCTCAATGAGGACTTATTTAAGATAAACTTGTGGACTCTTTCGAAGGTATAAACTGGATAATGAGTTTATAGTGGAATTCTTTAAGAAAAATCTGATGGAAGTTTCTTAAGGGCAAGGACACAACAGGATCTTAAAGTGAGTCAATGACCTAGTGGTCATTGTGGGTGAGCTAAGAATGTGACCTTTTATACAGTTAGAAGGACTTGATTCCCAAAACTCAAGAAAACTTAAATAATAATGACAAATACTCCCCATTGAATGAGCTATCCTATTCTGTAACATCAATAGCTATCCAGCTCCCATCAAAGTAAATACCATGTTCTTGGATGAAGCTCAATATCTTAGTAGTTAGTGTTTCACAAATTCAATTTAATTCCAAACAAGATCACAGCAAGAAGTTTTAAGTACCTTAAAAAGCCGATTCTCAAGTTAAACTAGAGGAAAATTTGCCTGCAATATAAAATTACTTTCTAAAAAATAGAAAATAGGAGATTTGATCTATAAAATATATTAACTAAAATATTGGGGAAACTGCCAGTTTTCATTTCTACACGTAAGAAGCTTTACAATCACCACTCTCACTGCACAACAAACTAAAAAATTGAACAGACTGAAATATCAACATTTCTTGGATCCATAGAAGAAGGGAGAACATAGAGCACACTTCTGTCCCCAAGATTAGAGAGACAGAGAATTGAAGGTAGGGAGTCACGGAAGGTAGGAAGTCATGACTTCTTGGAGCAGACACTTAACAGAAGTTGCCAGGGGGACCAGTGCTGGAGTAGGAAAACCTGAACTATAATTGACAAATTGCTGGAGGCTGAGTGCTGACAACACAGAGTTAAAAACTCCAAGGGACCTCCGTAATCTTGTAGGATTTACCCTGAGATCTTGATCAGATACCCATAGTAAATATCAGAGGAAAAAATATTACCTCTTGCTTACTGAAGGGAAGTGCCCAACTCCAGCTGGCTCTAGCATTTCACCTGGAAAAAGGAAAAAAATCCAGCCCAACCAAGGGGAGAGAAAAAACTGAGAAATACTTGTGAAGTTCACAGTCCATAGGCATGGGCTCCCTAAAGATTGAGACCTAATTATACAAATACAAAACACTTCCCCTCTCCCATACCTCACAGTTACATAATTAAGGACTAGGTATAGTCATTCCTTTTACTTGGTATACCATGTCCAGCCATCAGGAACAAATAACAAGGCATATCAACAGCAAAAAAAAAAAGGAAAAGAAAAGAAAAGAAAAGAAAAGAAAAGAAAAAAAAAAAACAATACGAAGAGGCAGAGCAACCATCAGAACCAGATATGGCAGAATGTTGAAATCATCAGACCACAAATTTAAAACAACTATGATTAATATACTTAGGGGTCTAATGGATAAAGAAGACAATGCAAAAGAACAGATAGATAATATAAACAGAAAGATAGAAATCCTAAGAAAGAATCAAAATAAATACTAGAAAAAAAACAAGATAAAAGAAAAGAACACATTGGATGGGCTTATTAAGTAAACTGAACAAGACTGAGGAAATAATCTCTGAGCTAGGGAATATATCAGTAGAATCCTCAAAAACTGGAGAGCAAAAAGAACAAAGATTGAAAAAAAAAAAAAAAGAAGAAGAACAGAATGTTTAAAGACTATGGGACAACTAAAAAGGTGGAATATATGTGTAATGGGAATAGAAGATGGAGAAATAAAAGGGGGGAATAAATATTTGAAACAATAATAATTGAGAATTTCCTCAAATTAATGTCAGATACTAAACCATAGATCCAGGAAGCTCAGAGGACACCAAGCAGGATAAATGAAACAACAATAACAGCAATAACAAAAATCCACTTAGGTATATCATGTTTAAATAATAGAAAATCAAAGACAAAAATACTGAAAGAAGTTAGAGGGGAAAACACCTTATTTATTTATTTTTATTTATTTATTTTCAGCATAACAGTATTCATTGTTTTTGCACCACACCCAGTGCTCCATGCAATCCATGCCCTCCTTAATACCCACCACCTGTTTCCCCCAACCTCCCACCCCCTTCCCCTTCAAAACCCTCAGGTTGTTTTTCAGAGTCCATAGTCTCTCATGGTTCACCTGTCCTTCCAATTTCCATCAACTCCCTTCTCCTCTCCATCTACCCTTGTCCTCCATATTATTTGTTAGGCTCCACAAATAAGTGAAACCATATGATAATTCACTCTCTCTGCTTGAGTTATTTCACTCAGCATAATCTCTTCCAGTCCCGTCCATGTTGCTACAAAAGGTGGGTATTCGTCCTTTCTGTTGGAGGCATAATACTCCATAGTGTATATGGACCACATCTTCCTTATCCATTCATCCGTTGAAGGGCATCTTGGTTCTTTCCACAGTTTGGGGACCGTGGCCATTGCTGCTATAAACATTGGGGTACAGGTGGCCCTTCTATTCACTACATCTGTATCTTTGGGGCAAATACCCAGTAGTGCAATTGCAGGGTCATAGGGAAGCTCTATTTTTAACTTCTTGAGGAATCTCCACACTGTTCTCCAAAGTGGCTGCACCAACTTGCCAACACTCCCTTTCAACATACTGGAGGATCTTGCTAACGTGATAAGGGGAAAAAAAAAAGGAAAATAAAGTATGCAGATTGAAAAGGAGAACATAAAACTTCTTTATTTTTTTTTTTATTTTTTTGCAGATGACATAATCATCTATGTAGAAAATCTGAGGGAATAAACAAAAGAACTCCTGGAACTCATAGTGATTATAGCAAGGTTACAGTATGCAAAAATATCTTGTTTTATTGTCCTTCACTTTATTGCACTTCACAGATATTGCATTTTTTTACAAGTTGAGTTTTAAGACTTCAGTGGATGAAGAAACAGCGGATATGGTGGAAAGAGCAAGAGAAGGAGAAATGGATCCTGAAGATGTGACTGAGTAGCTGTAATCTCATGATCAAACTTGAACAGACACGGACATTTTTATGGATGAACAAAGAAAGTGTTTTTTTGAGATGGAATATCCTCCTGGTGAATACAGTGTGAGGATTGTGGAAACGACAACTAAGTTTTTAGAATATGATGTAAACTTATTTGACAAAGCAGTGGCAGGGTTTGCGAAGATTGACTCCAATTTTGGAAAACATTATGCCATGGGTAAAATGCAATAAAACAGCATCACATTCACATGAGCCACACAAAAGTCAATCATAAAAGGAAGAATCAACTGATGCAGTGAACTTCATTGTTGTCTTATTTTAAGAAATTCCCACAGCAACCACAACCTCTGGCAATCACCACTTTGGTCAATCAGCAACCATCGAAGTCTAGGCAAGACACTCCATTAGCGAAAAAATGATTTCTGAAAGCTCAGTGATGGTTAACATTTTTTTAAGCAATAAATTAGTATTTTTTTAAGGTATGTACATTGTTCTTTTAGGCATATTAATACTGCACATTTAATAGACTATAGTATAGTATAAACATAACTTTAATAGGCACTAGGAAGCAAAAAACATTTAATTTGCTTTATTGTGATATTATCTTTATTGTAGTGGTGTGGAACCAAATCCACAAATCTAAGCGATGTTTGTACTTAATTAACATTTAAAAGCCAATCACTTTCCTGCATACCAGCAAGAAACAAGTAGAATTTGATATTAAGAAAATAAGACCATTTGCAGTACTTCCCAAATAATGAAATACTTAGATATAAATATAACAAAACAAATGTAAAATATATGTATATAGGTGATAGATATAGACAGGTCTCTCTCTCTCTCTATATATATATATGGAAAACTATAAAAGTGTTCATGGAGTGGAAGATTTAATATCATCAAGATGTCCGTTCTTCCTGACTTGATCTATACATTTAACATAAACCTCATGAAAATCTCAGCAAGTAATTTTGTGGATATTTATAAAAAACCTTCTTCTTATATGAAGAAACAAAAGACTCAGAAAAACCAGCACAGTATTGAGAGAGAAAAACAGTCAGAAAACTGACACTATCTGATTTCTATGAAGTTACTATAATGAAGACAATGAGGTACTGATGAAAGAATAGACAGATTCATTGAACAAAATTAAGTACTCAGAAATAGGACCCTATAAATATAATCAATTTATATTTGACAAAAGAACAAATACAATACAATATAGTGGAGTAAAGACAGTCTTTAAATAGTTCTGAAACAAGTGGCATCCACTGGCAAAAAAAAAAAAAAGAAATTAAACACAGACCTTACCCTCAAAAAAAAAAAATTATTTCAAAATACATCATAGACGTAAATGTAAAATGCAAGACTATAAAACGTCTGGAAGATAACATAAGAGAAAACTTAGATGACTTTGTGTAAGATGATGCCTTTGAGACATAACCCAAAGATAAAATCCATGAAAGAAATATTTGATAAGCTGGAATTCATTAAAAATAAAGATATCTGCCCTGAGAGAGACAATGTCAAGAAATAAGAAGATAAGTGACAAACTAGGAAAAAATATTTGCAAAAGACAACATCTGTTAAAGGACTTTTTCCAGGATGGGAGACAAAATGGCGGGGAAGTAGGAGGAGGCGCCATTTCAACCTGTACCCTAAAGTGAGCTGATTACCTACCAAAGAACATCCAATCACCCATGAAATCAGCCTGAGATCAGAATTATACAAGTCTGGATCTCTACAGGGGGCAGAAAACGCCAGTGGGCAGGTAAAGCAGAGTGGGAACGTCGGACTGATATTGGAAGATAAACAAAAGGGGGAGGCAGCCACCAGAGGTGACCCATTGGAGAGTAATACACCAATACGAGAGTGCCCTGCAACTGGGGACCAGCATTAACTTGGAATCTGGTTGAAAGCACTCAAAAAGAGCAAAGAATCATGGGGGAAATTGTGGGAATTGGGGCAGTTAGGGACAGGGGCTTAAGTCCCCGGACCCAGGACAGCCACCCTTGGCACTGAGCCAGAGAGAGTGCAGCGGAGAAACAAGGTCTTCGTCCCTGAGCCGCCAGCGCGCCTGAGAACGCGTGGGGTCCAGCTCCTGTGAGGGGCTGGGAGCCTTGCCAGCCGGCAGAAGCACAGCCTTTTTGCACTCTCCATGCGAGCGCCGTGCCATGCTATCAGAGCCTGAGATGTGCGTGCCCCACACCCTCCCCTGAGAGAGGTGCGCGCAGGCGCCAGCCGGGCGCTATCAGACCCAGAAAGACCAGGCACTCCCAGCCCAGGCCAGCGGGAAAATCTCAGTGTGCGATCGCTGCTTGGAACCTCTCTGGCAGGCTGGAGCTGCTCAGAGAGCCGCCGCTGTTGTGGTTTTGGGTACAAGCAGGAGTTCCTGTGTCCCCGGGAACCGCGACTCGGAACCTGCTCTGCCAGCGGCCAAGGGGGAACTTATGTGCTCTGGAGTACTCAGAGGGGAACAGACTGAGGCTTCTCTCTGAGAAGGAGGTCGGGGTGCAGTTTGCTTTCTTCTAAACCTCCAAAAACCACCAAAAGCTGTCAAAGCGAGAGAAAACAAATGAACAAACATAAAAATCTCCAGAGAACAAAAGCCTAAAAAACCGGTTTCCTCAGAACCCACCCTCTTGAGGGGGGCGGGAGGACTTAACTCAGGGAACATTGCCTGAAAACCCACGTGGCAGGACCCTCCCCTAGAAAACCAACCAGGAAAAAAAAAAAAAAGATGACAAGAGAACAACCACCACTACTTCATAGATACAACTTTTATTTTTAATTCATTCCCAATATTATTGTTCATTTTTTTATATAGATAATTTTTTAACCTATTTACCATCACAGTGAGATGTCCAGTACATCAAATTCCATAATAACCTTTTAACCTGAACTTTTTGATACATATACCCATGTTTTTCTTTTGCTTTTCTTTTTTTTTTAAATTTTAGTTTAGTTTAGTTTAGTTTATTCTTTCTTTATTTTTGTTTTTTAATATTCATATAGAGTTAAACTTCAAGGTAATCCCTTTCCACAATCAATGCTACCCCCCACAGGTAAAACAATTTTTAATCCCCCTTTATCTTAGGAAAGTTGAGTCCTTTAACAAAGATATCAAGATACATCCAGGAAGAATCAAAATAAACTTCCTCGCCCACACTGATAATTTATAACCACTCTCCCATATTTTTCTTCCACCAGTGTTTCTGTGTATTTGTGTTTGTCCTGATAGTACATAAATCTTATACTTGGGGTTCTTTTTGACGAGGTTCTTACTTTTTTTGCTTATATATACATATTTTATTTTCGCTTGTCATATACTTTTATCAGTCTTTTTGTTTATCTGTTTTTGGTTGTATACATCATAAATCTTACCTTGGGGCCCATTTGGGCTGAGCCTTCTCTTTTATCTTCCCTTTTTTTCCTGTCTCTCTCTCTCTCTCTTTTTTCTTTTTCTTTTCTTTTTTCTCTCGTTCGGGTGGGGACTCCTGATTGCACAGAACGTTCCAGGGTGCACCTTGACTGCACCACAGTCAATACAACCAGCTACATCCATTCAGCCATCTCTCACCAAAATGACTAGGAGGAGGAATGCCCAAAAGAAGAAAAACACAGAGGATGGGCCTTCTGCAACAGAGCTAATGGCTATCGACATAGACAATATGTCAGAAAGGGACTTCAGGCTAACAATTATCCAGGCAATAGCTAGGTTGGAGAAAGCCATGGATGACCAAATGGAATTGATAAGTGCAGAACTGAAAGCCACCAGGGATGATGTTTACAATGCTCTCAATGAGTTCCAACCTAATCTAAATTCTCTAAAAGCTAGGGTAACTAGACAGAAGATAGAATTAGTGATCTGGAGGACAAACAGATAGAGAGAAAGGATCAGGAGGAAGCCTGGAACAAACAGCTTAGAAGCCATGAAAACAGAATCAGGGAAATAAATGATGCCATGAAACATTCCAACGTCAGAATTATTGGAATCCCTGAAGGGGAGGAGAAAGAAAGAAGCCTAAAAGATATAGTGGAACAAGTTCTCCATGAAAATTTTCCCAATCTCGCAAATGGAACCAGTGTTCATGTACTAGAGGCAGAACGGTCTCCCCCCAAAGATTATAGATTCTTGAAAATCCTCAAGACACCTAACAGTAAGAATGAAGAATTACAATTGTAGGCAGGCCCTCTTGAAGGCAGCTAGGACAAAGAAGCTCCTTACATACAGAGGAAAGCCCAACAGAGTAACGTCAGACCTGTCCACAGAGACCTGGCAAGCCAGAAAGGGCTGGCAAGATATATTCAGGGCACTAAATGAGAAGAACATGCAGCCAAGAATGCTTTATCCAGCAAGACTGACATTCAAAATGGATGGAGAGATAAAGAGTTTCCAAGACCAGCAAGGCTTAAAAGACTATGCAACCACCAAGCCGACACTGCAGGAAATATTAAGGGGGGTTCTATAAAAGAGGAAAAATCCTAAGAATAGCACTGTACAGAAATATAGAGACAATCGACAGAAAGAAAGACTTCAAAGATAACACAATGTCAATAAAAATGTATCTCTCAATAATCACTCTCAATGTGAATGGCCTAAATGCGCCCATAAAACGACACAGGGTTGCAGATTGGATAAAACGACAGGACCCATCCATATGTTGTCTACAAGAGACCCATTTTGAACCTAAAGATACACCCAGACTGAAAGTGAAGGGATGGAGAAGCATCTTTCATGCCAATGGGCCTCAAAAGAAGGACGGGCTGGCGATTCTCATATCAGATAAATTAGATTTTAAACTAAAGACTGTAGTCAGAGATACAGAAGGACACTATATCATTCTTAAAGGGACTATCCACGAAGATGATCTAACAATTGTAAATATCTATGCCTCCAATATGGGAGCAGCCAATTACATAAGAAAACTATTAATCAAGATAAAGAGTCATATTGATATGAATACATTAATAGTAGATCTTAACACGCCTCTCTCAGTAATAGATCAGTAATAGATCATCGAAGCAGAAAATCAATAAAGAAACAAGAGCATTGAATGACACATTGGACCAGATGGACCTCATAGATATATACAGAACATACCACCCTAAAACAATAGAACACTCATTCTTCTCAAGTGCACATGGAACCTTCTCCAGGATAGACCACATACTGGGTCACAAATCAGGACTCAGTCGATACCAAAAGATTGAGATTATTCCCTGCATATTCTCAGATGACAATGCTTTGAAACTGGAGCTCAATCACAAGGAGAAGTTTGGAAGGAACTCAAACACCTGGAAGCTAAAGACCACCTTGCTTAAGAATGCTTGGATCAACCAGGAGATCAAAGAAGAACTTAAACAATTCATGGAAACCAAGGAGAATGAAGACACTTCACTCCAAAACCTAAGGGATACAGCAAAGGCGGTCCTAAGGGGGAAATACGTAGCCATCCAAGCCTCCCTCAAAAAAATTGAAAAATCCAGAATACACCAGCTGTCTCTACACCTTAAAGAACTGGAGAATCAACAACAAATTAAACCAACTCCACACATAAGAAGGGAAGTAATCAAGATTAGAGCAGAGATCAATGAGGTAGAAACTAGAGATACAGTAGAATGTATCAATGAAACTAGAAGCTGGTTTTTTTGAAAGAATCAATAAGATCGATAAACCATTGGCCACACTAATCCAAAAGAAAAGAGAGAAAGCCCAAATCAATAAAATTATGAATGAAAAGGGAGAAATCACAACTAACACAAGGAAATAGAAACAATCATCAGAAGTAATTATCAAGAGTTATATGCCAATAAGTTAAGAAACCTAGATGAAATGGATGCATTCCTGGAAAAGTATAAACTCCCAGAATTGAACCAGGAAGAAATTGACAACCTGAATAGACTGATATCTAGTAACGAGATTGAAGCAGTGATCAAAAACCTCTCAAAAAACAAGAGCCCAGGACCTGATGGATTCCCTGGGGAATTCAATCAAACTTTCAAAGAAGAAATAACACCTATTCTCCTGAAGCTGTTTCAAAAAATTGAAGCAGAAGGAAAACTTCCAGACTTTTTATGAAGCCAACATTACCCTGATCCCCAAACCAGGCAAAGACCACATCAAAAAGGAGAATTTCAGACCAATATCACTGATGAATATGGATGCTAAGATTCTCAACAAGATCCTAGCAAACAGGATCCAACAGCACATTAAAAAGATTATCCACCATGACCAGGTGGGATTCATCCCTGGTTTACAAGGATGGTTCAAGATTCACAAATCAATCAATGTGATAGAACAAATCAATAAGAGAAGAGAGAAGAACCACATGATCCTCTCAATTGATGCAGAAAAAGCATTTGCCAGAATCCAGCATCTGTTCCTGATTAAAACACTTCAAAGTATAGGGATAGAGGGAACATTCCTGAACTTCATAAAATCTATCTATGAAAGACCCACAGCAAATATCATCCTCAATGGGAAAAAGCTCACAGTCTTCCCATTGAGATCAGTAACACGACAAGGATGCCCACTCTCACCACTCTTGTTCAACACAGTATTAGAAGTCCTAGCTTGTTCAACACAGTATTAGAAGTCCTAGCAACAGAAATCAGACAACAAAGAGAAATAAAAGGTATCCAAATTGGCAATGAAGAAGTCAAACTCTCTCTCATCACAGATGACATGATTCTTTATATGGAAAACTCAAAGACTCCACCTCCAAACTACTAGAACTCATACAGCAATTCGGTAACGTGGCAGGATACAAAGTCAATGTACAGAAATCAGTGGCTTTCTTATACACTAACAATGAAAATACAGAAAGGGAAAAAAGAGAATCAATTCCATTTACTATATCTCCCAAGAACCGTAAGATATCTGGGAATAAACAAACCAAAGAGGTAAAGGATCTGTACTCGAGGAACTACAGAACACTCATGAAAGAAATCGAAGAAGACACAAAAAGATGGAAGACCATTCCATGCTCTTGGGTCAGAAGAATAAACATTGTTAAAATGTCTATACTGCCTAGAGCAATCTATACTTTTAATGCCATTCCGATCAAAATTCCACCGGTCTTTTTCAAAGAGCTGGAGCTAATAATCCTAAAATTTGTATGGTATCAGAAGTAACCCCGAATTGCTAAGGAAATGTTGAAAAAATAAAAATAAAACTGGTGGCATCACATTACCTGATTTCAAGATTTACTACAAAGCTGTGATCACCAAGACAGCATGGTACTGGCATAAAAACAGACACATAGACCAGTGGAACAGAGTAGAGAGCCCAGATATGGACCCTCAACTCTATGGTCAAATAATCTTTGACAAAGCAGGAAAAAATATACAGTGGAAAAAAGACAGTCTCTTCAATAAATGGTGCTGGGAAAACTGGACAGCTATGTGTAGAAGAATGAAACTCAACCACTCTCTTACACCATACACAATGATAAACTCGAAATGGATAAAAGACCTCAATGTGAGACAGGAATCCATCAGAATCCTAGAGGAGAACATAGGCAGTAACCTCTTCAATATCAGCCACAGCAACTTCTTTCAAGATATGTCTCCAAAGGCAAAGGAAACAAAAGCGAAAATGAACTTTTGGGACTTCATCAAGATCAAAAGCTTCTGCACAGCAAAGGAAACAGTCAACAAAACAAAGAGGCAACCCACGGAATGAGAGAAGATTTTTGCAAATGACAGTACAGACAAAAGGTTGATATCCAGGATCTATAAGGAACTTCTCAAACTCAACACATACAAAACAGATAATCATGTCAAAAAATGGGCAGAAGATATAAACAGACACTTCTCCAATGAAGACATACAAATGGCTATCAGACACATTAAAAAATGTTCATCATCACTAGCCATCAGGGAGATTCAAATTAAAACCACACTGAGATATCACCTTACACCAGTTAGAATGGCCAAAATTAGCAAGACAGGAAACGACGTGTGTTGGAGAGGATGTGGAGAAAGGGAAACCTTCTTACACTGTCGGTGGGAATGCAAGTTGGTGCAGCCACTTTGGAGAACAGTGTGGAGATTCCTCAAGAAATTAAAATAGAGCTTCCCTATGACCCTGCAATTGCACTACTGGCTATTTACCCCAAAGATACAGATATAGTGAATAGAAGGGCCACCTGTACCCCAATGTTTATAGCAGCAATGGCCACGGTCCCCAAACTGTGGAAAGAACCAAGATGCCCTTCAACGGATGAATGGATAAGGAAGATGTGGTCCATATACACTATGGAGTATTATGCCTCCATCAGAAAGGATGAATACCCACCTTTTGTAGCAACATGGACGGGACTGGAAGAGATTATGCTGAGTGAAATAACTCAAGCAGAGAGAGTGAATTATCATATGGTTTCACTTATTTGTGGAGCATAACAAATAACATGGAGGACATGGGGAGATGGAGTGGAGAAGGGAGTTGAGGGAAATTGGAAGGACAGGTGAACCATGAGAGAATATGGACTCTGAAAAACAACCTGAGGGTTTTGAAGGGGAAGGGGGTGGGAGGTTGGGGGAAACAGGTGGTGGGTATTAAGGAGGGCATGGATTGCATGGAGCACTGGGTGTGGTGCAAAAACAATGAATACTGTTACGCTGAAAAGAAATAATAATTAAAAAAAAAAAAACCCTATACACGTACCCCATAGAGATATAAACATCTCGCCAAGGTTTTATGTTAGAATTATAAATAAATAGCCAATTTAAAAAAAAAAAAGACTTTCGCCACAAACATGCAAAGAACTCTTAAATTCAGTAATAAGAAAACAAACCATTTTAAAATGGTGCAAATACTTTAACAGACATATTATCGAAGAAGATATGCAGATGGCAAACAAGCAAATGAAAAGATGCTCCACAACATACGTTATCAGAGAAATGCCAATTAAAATAATTACGAGATACCATTACACTCCTATCAAATATATTCAAAATCCAGAATACTGACATCAAATACTGACAAGGATGTGAAGCAACATGAATTCTCACACATTGCTGGTGGAAATGAAAAATACATCCATTTTTATTTTTTCTAAGTAGGGTCCACACACAGGGTGGAACCCAATGTGGACCAACTGAAGACCTTGAGACTAACACCTGAGATCAAGTGTTGGGTGCTTAACCAACTGTGCCACATAGGCCATACAGCCATTATTGCGTGTGTGTGTGTGTGTGTGTGTGCATGCGCGTGCGCATGTGCATGCACGTGTGTGTGTGTGTTGCCCAAATGAATTTTTTCTCTTTCTCTTTTTTTATTAATTATTTTTATTAACATATAATGTATTATTTGCCCCAGTGGTATAGGTCTGTGAATCATCAAGCTTACACACTTCACAGTACTCACCATATCACATAACCTCCCAAGTGTTCATAACCCAACCACCCTCTCCACACGCCCCCTCCCCCCAATAACCATCAGTTTGCTTTGTGAGATTAAGAGTCTCTTATGGTTTGTCTCCCTCCCAATCCAATCCTGTTTCATTTTTTCCTTCCCTACTCCCTAAATCCCCACTCTGCCTCTCAAATTCCTCATATCAGGGAGATCATATGATAATTGTCTTAGTCTGATTGCCTTATTTCACTCAGTATAATACCCTCTAGTTCTGTCCAAGTCATTGCAAATGGCAAGATTTCATTTCTTTTGATGGCTGCATAGTATTCCATTGTATATCTCTACCACCTCTTCTTTATCCATTCATCTGTTGATGGACATCTAGGTTCTTTCCAATGTTTGGCTATTGTGGACATTGCTGCTATAAACATTCGGGTGCACGTGCCCCTTCGGATCACTATGTTTGTATCTTTAGGATAAATACCCAGTGGTGTGATTGCTGGGTCGTAGGGTAGCTCTATTTTCAACTTTTTGAGGAACCTCCATGCTGTTTTCCAAAGTGGCTGCACCAGCTTGCATTCCCAACAGTGTAGGAGGACTCCCCTTTCTCTCCATCTTCTCCAACATCTGTTATTTCCCGACTTGTTAATTTTAGCCATTCTGACCGGTGTGAGGTGGTATCTCGTTGTGGTTTTGATTTATATTTCCCTGATGCTGAGTGATATGGAGCACTTTTTCATGTGTCTGTTGGCCATCTGGATGTCTTCTTTGCAGAAATGTCTGTTCATGTCTTCTGCCCATTTCTGGATTGGATTATTTGTTCTTTGGGTGCTGAGTTCAATAAGTTCTTTATAGATTTTGGATCCTAGCCCTTTATCTGATATGTCATTTGAAAATATCTTCTCCTATTCTGGCAATTGTCTTTTGGTTTTGTTGACTGTTTTCTTTGCTGTGCAAAAGCTTTTGATCTTGATGAAGTCCTAATAGTTCATTTTTGCCTTTGTTTCCCTTCCTTTGGAAATGTGTCTTGCAAGAAGTTGCTGTGGCCAAGGTCAAAGAGGTTGCTGCCTGTGTTCTCTTCAGGGATTTTGATGGATTCCTGTCTCACATTGAGGTCTTTCATCAATTTTGAGTCTATTTCTGTGTTTGGTATAAGGAAATGATCCAGTTTCTTTCTTCTGCATGTGGCTGTCCAATTTTCCCAACACCATTTGTTGAAGAGACTTGTCTTTTTTCCATTGGACATTCTCTCCTGCTTTGTCAAGGATTAGTTGGCCATAGAGTTGAGGGTCCATTTCTGGGCTCTCTATTCTGTTCCACTGATCTATGTGTTTGTTTTTGTGCCAGTACCATACTGTCTTGATGATTACAGCTTTGTAATAGAGCTGGAAGACATGCAGTCATTATTAAAGACAGTTTGGTGGTTTCTTAGAAAACTAAACATACTCTCACCATATGACCAAACAATCATGCTCCCAGATATTTACCCAAAGGAGTTAAAAAATTATGTCTACATAAAATTCTGCACATGAGTGTTTAACAGCCTTATTTATACATACCAAAACTTGGAAACAAGTAATATGTTCTTCCGTGGGTGAATGGATTAATAAACTGTGGTACTTCCAGACAACAGAATATTATTCAGCACTAAAAAGAAATAAGGTGTCAAGCCATAAAAAGACACAGATGATTCTTTTTTTTAAGATGTGAAAGATTCTTGGGTGCCTGGGTAGCTCAGTGGGTTAAGCTGCTGCCTTCGGCTCAAGTCATGATCTCAGGGTCCTGGTATTGAGTCCCACATCGGGCTCTCTGCTCATAAGGAGCCTGCTTCCCTCTCCCTCTCTCTCTCTGCCTGCCTTTCTGCCTACTTGTGATCTCTCTTTGTCAAATAAATAAATAAAATCTTTTAGAAAAAAACATATGGAGGATTCTTAAATGCATATTACTAAGTGAAACAAACCAATCTGAAAAGGCTATATACTTATTATTTCAAATATATGACATATTAGAAAAGACAAAACTGTGGAGACAATAAAAGGATCAATGGTTGGTAGGCATGAAGCTAGGGAGAGATTAATAGGCAGAGTACAGAGGATTTTTAGGGCACTATAATATTACAATGATGATGTATGCCATGATACATTATACAAGCCCATAAATTATAAAACACCAAGAGTGTTCTCTCAGATTAACTATAGACTTTAAGTGACTATGCTGTGTCAGTTCCTCCTTTTGGTAAAACTGACAATTACGGTGTGTGATGTTGATAATAAGAGAGGCTATATATACATAAGGGCAGGAGGTATATAAGAAATCTATTATCTTTCTATCAATTTTGCTATAAATCTGAAATTGGTCCTAAAATTTTGCATTTATACCAAAAAATGATTGTGATGTTGATACAGGATTAATACACAAATCAATCACTGAAATAGAATTCAGAAACAGTACTGCAATATTCAGCTGATACATGCTAGTATATTTCAGTTTACATCCTGCCCAGGGTGCCCAAGAGTCTCATTCCAATCCCAGGCCTCTCCAAGAACCCTGGAAGAACTTCCACAAACCAGGACCCAGTAGCAGTAGGCATAATTCCTGGCAAAACAGGGATTTCTGGGACTTTCTTGAGCACAAAATCAGGTCAATTCTGATTGATCAGTGCATGTGTCAATCTGGTTATTAAAAATATTGAATATCATCTTATATATACATATGTTTACATATTTGTTAAGATTAGAGTATGGGAAAGCTAAGAAGGTGACATTTTATACAGTTGTAAGAAGTTGATTCCCAAAGTAAGATATCAATTTTTATTTATAGTGTTTCCAGTAATTTTTCTATTCTTTTGGGGTTTTAATACATATATATTATATATATACAAATATAAAATATATATAATAGAGAAAACATTATGGACTATATATTGGCATCCCCCAAACTCATGCTGAAACCCAAATTCCCAATGTGATGGAATGTGGAGAAAGGGCTTTGGCAGTAATTAGCTTTTGAGAATAGAGCCTTCAAAATGGAATTAGTGCCTTCTAATAAGAGACAGGAAAGGGGATCCTGGGTGGTTTAGTGGTTGAGTGTTTGACTCTTGGTTTCAGTTCAGGTCATGAAATCATGGGTCTTGGGATCGAGACTCTCAGAGTGCTCCATGCTCAGCAGAGACCCTGCTTGAAAATTCTCTCTCTCTGCCCCTTCCTCGACTCATGCACTCTCTTTCTCTTCCTCCCTCTATTCTTCCCTCCTCCCCCCACCATATGAGGATAAAGAGAGAGGCAGCTGTCTATAAGCCAGAAAACAAGTTCTTCCCAGATACTTTGACCTTGGATTTCCTAGCCTCTAAAACTGTGAGGAATAAATGTTTGTTGTTTAGACCATTCGGTCTATGAAATTTTTGTTATAGCAGGCCATACTGGCTATGCCAGAAATGGTCACTGAGGAGCAGGGTGCTGATTTTACAAATGCCTGAAAATGGGAAATAGCTTTGCAACTGGGTAAAGAGAGAGGCTGAAAGAGTTTTGAAGGTCATGCCAGAAGAAGCCAATATTGTTGTGAAAGAAATTTTTGAAGGTGGGTCTTATGAGAGCTAATAAAGAAAAGAGGATGGGGCGTCTGGGTGGCTCAGTGGGTTAAAGCCTCTGCCTTCGGCTCAGGTCATGATCCCAGAGTCCTGGGATCGAGCCCCACATCTGGCTCTCTGCTCGGCGGGGAGCCTGCTTCCTCCTCTCTCTGCCTGCTGCCTACTTGTGATCTCTGTCTGTCAAATAAATAATTAAAATCTTAAAAAAAAAGAAAAAAGAAAGAATAGAGGAGATCTGTAGAGAAAGTTTTCATCTTTCTAAAGAATATGTAAATACTCCTGTACAAAATGTTGGTTAAAATGTGGACATTAGGGTCAATTCTGAGGAGATCTCAGACAGAAATGGGGTATATGTTCAATGGGAAACAGAGAAAAGCCAATTCTTGTTCCAAAATGGCAAAGAAATTAGCTGAATTATGTTCCTGTTCTAATGCTTTGTGGAAGTTAAAACTTATGAAGGATGCAACTGGATATTTAGTTGAGGAGATTTCTCAGCAAAGTATGGAAGGAGTGGCTTAGTTCCTCCTGACTGCTTATAGCAAAATGCACAAGAGAGAAATGAAATGAAGAAGAAATTGTTAAGCAAAAAGGAACCATAGCTTAAAGATTTGGGAAATTCTCAGCCTATCCATATTGCCAAAAAAACTCAAAAAAACAAAAAAACAAAAATAAATGAGGAGTTTCTTCTGAAGGAGAAGATTAGTATAATGTGAACCATAGACTTAATCAGCTACCCCTAAAAGGAAAACCTGGTTTGAACTGAAGCAGAATGAGATGGGAGAAATGAAGGAAGGCTACCAGATTTCTTGGATTTTATAGGATTGGTCCATTGAGGTACTGGACCATGAATATGCTCTATTCTTCAAGACAAGGGAAGAATGACTCCAACAGGGATTTAGAGATCACCAGGACTGTCTTCCAGGTTATAAGGGTGAAAGGCATCACCTCAGTTTCAACAGGCCAGGCAACAGCCACCAAGAGCTTTGAGGCCACTTGGCAGGACCTGGCAGCTGCAATGCTTTCCAACAGTTGTGGAAAGAGGAACCACTACCTCAGTGGGTTTATAAGGCAGAACATCTAGCCAATGAGGATTATTCTCAAACCTTAACACCTAATGGATTTTGCTTTGCTAGGTTTAGACTGACTTGGGATCCATCACCACTTTCTTCCTTCCTATTTCTCCCTTTTGGAATGGAAATATCTATTCTTTGCCTACCCCACAACTATATTTTGGAAGTACATAACTTGTTTCATTTCACAGTTAAACAGCTAGAGAGGAATTTTGCCTCAGAATGTCTAGTACCTCAAGTCTCACCCATATCTGATTTAGATGATATTTTGATGAGACTTTGGACTTAAGATTTTAGAATTGATGCTGGAGTGAGTTAAGACATTTGAGGGTACTGGCTTGAAATAAATGCATTTGTCATGAGGGAAAGACATGAATTTTGGGTGTCCAGGGGTAGAATGTTGTGGACTACATGCACCTCAAATGCATATGTTGAAACCCTAATTACCAATATGATGGTATTTGGAGATGGGGTCTTTGGGAGGTAATTAGGTCATGAGGGTGGGGCCCTTATGATTTGATTACTTCTCTTATATTAGAGACATCAGAGAGCTTCTCTCTCTCTCTTCTGCCTCCCTCCCTTTTTTTGCTCCTCTCCTAACCCCCAAATCCCCTGCCAATGAGGATACAGGAAGAAGGCAGCCATCTACTAGCCAGCAGCTCAACCTTACTAGACACCAGGTCTTCCAACACCTTGATCCTGGATTTCCCACCTTCCAAGACTGTGAGAAATAAGTATTTGTTATTTAAACCACCTAGTCTATGGTATTTTTTTTAAAGATTTTATTTATTTATTTGACAGACAGAGATCACAAGTAGGCAGAGAGGCAGGCAGAGAGAGAGAAGAGGAAGCAGGCTCCCCGCTGAGCAGAGAGCCCGATGTGGGACTTCATCCCAGGACCCTGGGATGATGACCTGAGCCAAAGGCAGAGGCTTTAACCCACTGAGCCACCCAGGTGCCCTATGGTATTTTTATTATAGCAGTCCAAAATGACAAAGACAGAAAGTTTGTTTCCATTTCCTTTTCCTTTCCTTTCCAATTCTGAGGGGTTGTATAAAGTCAAAGATTTGAATTGTTATAGTTAATATAAATTGGGATGCTCAACACAGATTCCAATCCCTTTCTCTTTTTCTTACCTACTCCAGTGGCTGGAAAGCTAAAAACTAGATTTACCTGTGCTGCTAGGTGGGGCAGTATGACAGAAATATAAAAGTAGGGGCGCCTAGGTGGCTCAGAGGGTTAAAACCTCTGCCTGTGGCTCGGGTCATGATCCCAGGGTCCTGGGATGGAGCCCCACATTGGGTGCTCTGCTCACCAGGGAGCCTGCTTCCTCCTCTCTCTCTGCCTGCCTTTCTGCCTACTTGTGATCTCTGTCTGTCAAATAAATAAATAAAATCTTTAAAAAAAAGAAATATAAAAGTACACAATTGTCAAATTTTCTCATTCCATCCTTCCTATTTCCTGGAACATGTGTTTTATTTGTAACATAGCAGTTGTCACTGGGGATGATGGAGCAGAAAGAGAGAAAACTTTTGGTTCCACGAAAGTTTTGGATTGTTATAATGTCCCTGGACTACTCACTTCTAGACTACTGTCATGCAAGAAAATTAAACTTTTTATTTACATAAGCCTCTATAGTAGAGCTTTCTGCAACCCATTAAAAAAACAAAAACAAAAACAAAACAAAACAAAAACTATCCTAACTGATATACAAGACCCAGGAAAAATTTTACTTCTACTCTAACCCTTTCTCCAGAGGACTTAGTGGATTCCTCTATATGTAATCAAAGTTTGGCTACCTTTCTTTCTTTGTAATTTGTAACTTTAGAATAATGGTAGTATCAGTGGGCTTTATGTTTCATTTACTTGAATAGATTCTCACAGAGTTGTATGCCTTTGAAGGACAAAGAGAGCCTTCACTATATTTACATTCCTTGTGGTATTTAGGACAGTACCTTTCTTTCAGCAGATGCACAAAAATATTTTATTTAAATTGAAGAATGAAGTAGAAAGTCACAGTGAAAGAATAGAGTACATATAAAGAAGAATAATTAAGGAAAGTAGGTTTATAAAACAAGGAATAAAAATTTCTGGACCATATTATTTGGTTTTTGTCTTATCTCAGAAATGCAATGATGATTTAAAAATCTGTGTTTTACTAAAAGATCAGTTGCTGTTGGCTTACCCTAAGGTATCAGCACTTCCTAGCTTCTATTAATTCTCAGGTAATAGCTTATATCTCAACCATTATTGCCTAATTAAAATAGCATAGTATTTCAACTTTGTCTTCAGAACAAAGGTGACAGAGATACCAAAATTCTTTTGTGCTTAAAATAATTTTTTTTAATAGGGAAAATGAGCAATGGGACAAGATGAGGAAAAGGAAAATCTAACTTTGTAAATGACAGCTGAAGTTAGTGTAGGAAATATGAAGACCAACAAAATAAATGTAAATTTTTAAATCAGTCCTCCTCTTTTCATTTAATTTTCAGTATAAATTGTGGGTCATGGAGAATTTTGCAACCATTTGGACCAGAGTCAAGCAACCTTCTCAGCAGCATGCATTAACTTTTTATATCATCACCATCATTTATTAAAGAACTGTTACCAAAATTCAGCAGGAAAGTTAATTGAATTCTTGATTTCCAATTTCTACCTGCTTTCAGTTGGTTGGTTATCCATGCATATGAGGAAAATTGAGAGGTGACTCATAACAGTTTATAAGTAGTGTAAATATTTACTGTTACCTTCCTTTTCACTCACCAAGATTTAGACTGGCATAATTACCTTTGTCTCCAATGTAAAAAAGACACAGGAACACTTGTAGATCCCTGTTCTATGAAGTCTCCATAGGTGCAAAGGGTTTGAATCTTCTGTTCTCCATTGGAAAAAAAAAGTAAAAGATATATCCTCTTAGAAGAGTGAGAAATACACACGAATAGCAGAACATTGCAGTATAATCTGTGCTTCACCTCTTCAACTAATAAGTTAATTTTAAATCAGTTGGTCACTTACTTGTTAGACATAAGTATGACTTAAGGAATCATCTAATGGCTATAGTTTGAATTTTTTTTTAAGGATGAGAAAATTATATGAACAAATTATTTTTGCCTTCAATTATTTTAATTTCCTGAAACTATTGGACATTAAACCAGAGACTGCATAGTTTATAGACTTACACTGACACAAAGACAGAATTTTCATGAAAATAAAATTTCACAATTCCAGTTCTCATTTTAATTACATTTTGAGATCAAAGAGGATCTAAAGAGAACTACTGAGTATCTTAATTTATAAAAAGTCTAGCCATGTTATAATGCTTTAAAGATATTATGGACTCTCTGGTTACATATTATTGACCTTACAGGTCAATATATTATTGACCTTACAGGGTAACAACTATATGTATCTTGGTCCTAGGAAAATCATATTAAAACTCAGCATTCAGATAGTCTTGTTAAAAAGTCTGTATTGTCTGCCTAGGGTTGGCTCTTCAGCCTCTTGCCTTTTATAACCTGTAGAACTCATTCTTGAGCATGCAGGCTAATGGGGGTCACATAATTCCTCATCATCACAAGCTTGTCATTTTCATATGGAGATTAAAACTAATTAATTAAAGTTTTCTTATACCTTAAAATTAACACAACATAATATAACTTTGTTATTCTTTATAGAAAGACACTTACACATGTGCTATTTAGTAGGACACAGAAATTTTACAAATAAATTAAAATGTGGAAATCTCACATCGAATACATAGAGCAACTTACTCGCTCAAGGACATTTAAAGTTCCAGAAATCAAACACATAACAAATGTTAGAGATGAGTTTTAAAAATGGTCTGTGTAGTTCCAGGTTCAGTGTGCACCCACCTAGTGACCATTCTCTTTCATGAATTCTTATGAAAGGATATGGTTCTAACATATATTTGATAATTTTGTATTTGTGGCAATTTTTTGATATTTTGAAATAAAAGAATTGTATATCCAAAAAAAAGGAGGAAGAGCTTTAAGATATTGTACAATGAGAAAGAGAGAGGAAAATATGTCATGAAGGAAAAAGAAAAAGAAGATACAGATTGATCAATACAAAGGGATAAAAGAAGGGAAAGCAGAGACTCATGTTTGCCTGCTTTTAAAATTATCCTAAAGTCCTAAAGACATTGACATATTACATTCAATCTTCTCTTAGAGTTTAGAGAAACAATGAATACTTTTCTATGACATTCATAGCTCTTCTCTGATAGGAACCTGCAAAAAGAAATTAATATTTATCCAAACCCTTACAAATGTTACTAGTAGTATACCCAGATGCTTTGTTCCATCAAGAAGCTCTACCTAAAGCCAAATTTGCCATGGGGCTGTATTAGTCAGGATTCTCTAAAGAACAACCATCAAGAGATATATATGTATATATTCATTCATTCATTCATTCATTCATTCATTCATAGGAATTAGCTTATGGTTACATGATTATAGAGGCTAAGAAGCCCAAACATCTGCAGTAAGCAAGCTGAAGACCCACGAGAGCTGATGGTATAGTCCCAGTTAAAGTCTGAACACCCGAGAACTCACTAGGGTAACTGATGATGTAATTTTCAGCTGGAGAGCCAGCAGGCTTAAAACCAATAAAGAGCAACTATTTCAGTTTGATTCTGAAAGCAGGAAAAGACCAAGGTCCCAACTCAATAGTCGGGCAGGAGGAGTTTCTTTTTATTCAGGCTTTTTATTCAGGTTTTTTGTTCTATGTAAGTCTTCAGTTCATTGGATGAAGCCCACCCACATGGGAAGGGCAATCTGCTGTGCTAAGTGTACCAATTCAAATGTTAATCCCATCCAGAAACATCCTCACAGATGTACATGCCCAGAATAATGTTTAACGGAATGTCTGGGCTATTCATGGCCTGATCAAGTGGACACATAAAATTAACCATTACAGGGCTCTACTGCCCACTCCAAGAGAGAAGAAAATCTGGGCTGGGTAACCACAGCAACCATGATTCATCAACTAATTTTTTTTAATGTTATTCACTGTTACAGTGGTTAATACAAATAAAATTTGTTGTTATAACTTATTTTTAAATTCTATATTGTCAAAAAGAAGTTGTACTGGATACTTGTTAAAAATGGCAAGGAAGAATTTATTCAAGAACATTGCAAAAAAATAAGAATATTGCATATAGATCAATGCTACTGTAATAGGGGAGAAAGACTGAACTCCATTGAAATGAAAGGCAAACTTACTTGTGGAGCATAAGGAATAACACAGAGGACATCGGGAGATAGAGAGAAGTGAGTTGGGGAAAATCAGAGGGGAAGACAAACCATGAGAGTCTGTGGACTCTGAGAAACAAACTGGGGGTTTTGGAGGGGAGGGTAGTAGGGGATTGGGTGAGCCTGGTGGTGGGTATTAAGGAGGGCATGTATTGCATGGAGTACCGGGTGTGGTGCATAAACAATGAATTTTGGAACACTGAAATAAAATAAAATAAAATATTAAAAAAAAGAAAAAAAATGAAAGGCAAAGAGTATTCAGCATTGAGGTGAGCTAATGGAAAAGTACTAGAGGACAGTAGCAGAAATATTGGTCATCATGATTAAGTCATCTCTGTTCGCTAACTGGTTATAAAAATTAGGCTCCTGGGGCACCTGGGTGGCTCAGTGGGTTAAGCCTCTGCCTTCTGCTCAGGTCATGATCTCAGGGTCCTGGGATCCAGCCCCACATTGGGCTCTCTGCTCAGCGGGGAGCCTGCTTCCCCCTCTCTCTCTGCCTGCCTCTCTGTCTACTTGTGATCTTTGTCTGTCAAATAAATAAATAAAATCTTTAAAAAAAAAAAAAAAAACAGGCTCCTACCCTCTCATAGAGACTGGGAGACAGGGGCCTTATGTTTTTTGGTGATTACGTTTCAGAGGGATTGCTTCCAGATGTCTAAGACATTCCTGGGGACTAAAACTTGCAAGAGGCTGGGAGAAATTTTACATCTCAAAGAACAGAAAAAAATTTACAATTCCAAGTTTTCTAAAGTATATGCTCTAAGAAAATGGAAGTGAGAGGCCAATAGTCAGGAAGAATCCTGTCAAAAGTTTAGTCGAGTTGAGGAGAATATTAAGGACATTTTGGTCAATACCAAAACTTTACTCAAAACTTTCCAGTTTATCATTCAAAGGAAAAAATAAGGTGTGGGGTTTAATACATGGTGCATACATTGCAGGATTGTAAAAACAAAGAATTTTTTAAATTAATTTGCTCATTTTCGGTGCCCAGTATTTAAAATTTTGCCTATTTGTTATGTCGGTCAATCTCAGTATATACACTGTAGTGTGCTTTGAATATATGTGAGATATTTTAATTAGCCAAAGCTAGTGATACTGAATTACTAGGTAATAACATTGAGCTTAAGAGCATCCAGGGGACTTTTACAACTGCAAGCAGATGGAAGTGTTTTTAATGCATGTTGAATGAAATTGACAGATAAAATGAGTACCTACTATTTCCTCTTGTTTCTTGCTTCTTCTTTATATTGCACTTGCTTTCCCAGATATTTTCTCCAGAAAATCCTACATACTCAGTGTTAATATATCCCTTTATATTCTTAAAATTAGAAATAACAGTTGAATTAAAATGATTTTGCTCTAAACAGTAGACAGTGTAATGCATGCTCCAGGATTTTCATTGTTTTTTTTAACTTTACATAGGTGATTGCCCTGAGAAAAAAATCTAGAGGCTAACTATTTGATATAATAATAATAATATATAATAATATATGACATATAAAATAGCACAATTATTTATAACAATATATTACATTTGTTTCAAAAAATGTTAAATGTGTGAATTATGTGCTATCTTTTCAATTTGTATTAGGTCCAGAAATATCCTGGTTTATTCCCCAAGTTATAATACTTTTTTTTATATCCACTGATCAATTTTTTTTTATTTTTTTAAAGATTTTATTTATTTATTTGACAGAGATCACAAGCAGGCAGAGAAGCAGGCAGAGAGAGAGAGGGGGAAGCAGGCTCCCTGCTGAGCAGAGAGCCTGATGTGGAGCTCGATCCCAGGACCCTGAGATCATGACCTGAGCCGAAGGCAGAGGCTTTAAACCACTGAGCCACCCAGGCGCCCCCACTGATCAATTTTAATTGTACTTCTATTCCCATTTCCTTCACTGCATAATTTATTCATTTATTCAATAAATATTTATTGAATACCACATATATATTAGGCATCATGATAATTACTGAAAATACGGGAATTAAGTAGTGTCTACATTCAGTAAATACTCATAATTTTCAAATAATTATAAGACAATATAACAACTGCTCTAAGAGATATTCTTTAAATTTTATATAATCACAGAAAGCAAAGTATCTAGGCCTGAGGGAGTTAAAAAAAAGTTTTCACAGAGAAAGTGATATTTGATTTAATTATTTAAGGAAGAGTGGGAGCTTCTACATTTTCTAGCATCCATTGAAAAGGGGAAAAAATGAAATATAAATTCATAGTAGTAAAGAGTACTACTCTTTTTTTCCAGATTGTGAGAGATATATACCCAGAGAATATATAAGTGAGGGGCTAGGGAAGATGAACTCTGCTAATAATGCTCCTCTAATTGTAAGCACAATATATAACTTGTGTTACTAGTGTTACCAAATGTCTTATTGTGGTAAAATTATTTTTGATGGTGATACAATAAATGAATATCTAAAACATACAACATTTATTTATTTAGGCTCCACACTAAGCACGGAGCTCAACATGGGGCCCAAACATGACCCTGAGATCAAGATCTGAGCTGATATCAAGAGTTAGCCTCTTAACCAACTAAGTCACCCAGGTGCCACAAAACATACAAGATTATTTGATAAAATAAGTAAGTGCTCAAGCTGCACGCAATTTTTGAAAATCTTTACTTAAGATCTTTTTGCATTAAAAAATGGTAGCATGTTTTAGTGATACTCAAGGCTAACAAAATCCAAGTTAGTTTTAAAATATTTGTTATACAAATTTCCAGAAATATACCATCATTTTTTTATTATCACTCATCATGTGATTACAGGGTATTTCTGAAAATATTAAAATATCCAGCTATTCAGCTAAACCTTGTGTGTGTGTGAATTATGCATTCTGAGCATATCATATATAATACATATAATTTGAACATAAATTTAACCAATGTGAAAAAATATTAGAAAATTTTAAAATGCCTCAATGTATAAAATCTCTGAAAAACCATGGAAGACATGTCAATGAAACATTCATGTATTTTAATTATATTTTTAAGTAATTGTGTATTAAATTAATATTTATTAATACTAATATTTATTAATTGTGTATTAAGTTAATATTTATTGGGGCGCCTGGGTGGCTCAGTGGGTTAAAGCCACTGCCTTCAGCTCAGGTCATGATCCCAGCATCCTGGGATCGAGCCCCACATCGGGCTCTCTGCTCAGCAGGGAGCCTGCTTCCTCCCTTCTCTCTCTGCCTGCCTCTCTGCCTATTTGTGATCTGTCTGTCAAATAAATAAATAAAATCTTTTTAAAAATTAATATTTATTAATATTAAAATTAATAAAATTAATATTTATTAATTGTGTATTAAATTAATATTCCCTATGTTAAATAGCACTGATTTAAAAATTAACAAATTTAAAATTTTATTTTACATGTCAACAAATAAGATACAATCAAAACAGTACAGTACTGGCACAAAAATAGACACAAAGATCAAGAGAACAAAATAGAGAGCCCAGAAATGAACCCACAACTCTATGGTCAATTAATCTTTGACAAAGCAGAAAAGAATATCCAATGGGAAAAAGTCTCTTCAACAAATGGTGTTGGGAAAACTAGACAGCAACATGCAAAAGAATGAAACTGGATCACTTACTTTCTTATACCATCCACAGAAATAAACTCAAAATGGATTAAAGAACTCAATGTGAGACTTGAAACCATAAAAATCCTAGAGGAGAATGCAGGCAGTAACCTCTTTGACATCAGCCATAGCAACTTTTTCTAGATATGTCTCCCGAGACAGAGGAAATAAAAGTAAAAATAAACTATTGGGACTTCATCAAAATAAAAGCATCTGCACATCAAAGGAAACAATCAGCAAAACTAAAAGGTAACCTCCTGAATGGGAAAAAACATTGCAAATGACATATCTGATAAACGATTAGTTAGTATCCAAAATCTAAAGAACTTTTCAAACCCAACACCCAAAAAACAAATAATCCAATTAAGAAATGGGCAGAAGACATGAAAAAGATTTCTCCAAAGAAGACAGATGGATGGCCAACAGACCCATGAAAAGATGCTCAACATAACTTCTCATCAGGAAAATGCAAGTCAAAACAACAATGAGATAGCACCTTACACCAGTCAGAATGGCTAAAACAACAACACAAGAAACAACACGTGTTGTCGAGGATGCGGAGAAAGGGGAGTCTTCTTGCACTGTTGGTGGGAATGCAAACCATTGAAGCCCCTCTGGAAAACAGTATGGAGTTTCTCAAAAAGTAAAAAATAGTACTACTCTACAACCCAGCAATTGCACTACGAGGTATTTACCCAAAGAATACAGAAATACTAATTCAAAAGGATACATGCACCCCAGTGTTTATAGCAGCATTACCTACAATAGCTAAATTATGAAACAGCCCAAGTATCCATCTATTGATGAATGGATAAAGAAGATGTGGTATGTGTATATACATATATATGTCCACACATACAAATGGGAATATTATTTAGCCATAAAAAAGAATGAAATCTTGCCATTTGCAATGACACAGACAGAGCTAGAGAGTATTATGGTAAGTGAAATAAGTCAGAGAGAGACAAATCCATATGATTTCACTCATATGTGGAATTGAAGAAACAACACAGATGAACATAAGAGAAAAATAAAGAGAGAGAGGCAAACCAGAAAACAGACTCTAATGACCATCATTTAGTTTATAAAAGGCTTTTGACAGTTGTTATATTGTTATTAGTTCAAATTAACAGTCATTCTTCAGCTTAACTTATCGTTTTATCAATTTATTTTTCCAGGCTATTAATGGTACATTTCCCTTATTCTAAATTTTTCTACAATAAACCTGGCTACTAATTTAAAGAGCACTTGGGATCATCACTGCTTAAATTTTATTTTTTTTTAATTTTATTTATTTATTTGACAGATAGAGATCACAAGTTGGCAGAGAAGCAGGCAGAAAGAGAGAGGAAGAAGCAGGCTCTCTGCTGAGCAGAGAGCCCAATTCGGGACTTGATCCCAGGACCCTGGGATCATAACCTGAGCTGAAGGCAGAGGCTTTAACCCTCTGAGCCACCCAGGTGCCCCATAAATTTTAATTAGATAATACATTAGACTCGTTATTACAGTGAGTGCCCAGTCAACAAAATATAATAAAAGTCAGTTGTGGTAGTGGTGTACACATACATGTATAATGAATATGTATCAGAGATTAAGTCTGCTGTTAATAGCAGAGATTCAAATCTCTCTGGTATGAGCTAAATGTCTGAATTTGGGGCCTTGGTGCAAAGGAAATGTCTTTTTTTTTTTTTAAGATTTTATTTATTTATTTGACAGACAGAGATCACAAGTAGGCAGAGAGGCAGGCAGAGAGAGAGGAGGAAGCAGGCTCCCTGCGGAGCAGAGAGCCCGATGTGGGGCTCGATCCCAGGACCCTGAGATCATGACCTGAGCCGAAGGCAGAGGCTTTAACCCACTGAGCCACCCAGGCGCCCGCAAAGGAAATGTCTTAATTGTCTCAGGTTACCCAACAAGAAGTATAAGGAAAGGTAAAGTAGCTTCTGTATTATAAACTGTAAAATATTATGATGATTTCCTCTTTAGAATATCAAGCAAATTTAAGCTAATTATACCTAGGTTTCAAACACTGAGTATATTTTCACTTAAAATGCTCTCAGAATTATCAGTTGCATTGCACTCCTAAATATAACCTGACAGACGAGTTTTGATTTCTTATGTTATATTGTTCCCTTGAGTAATAGAGACAATAAAAAGAGTCTCATTCTTTTGAAGAAGCAAGAGTAAAGAAAAATAAAAAAACTGAAGAAATAATCCCCCACCACTTCCCAAACTGTAATCAAAGAGAAGGACTACTTGCAAAGAATCAGCATCTCAGGGTTGGGAACACAGGAGAGAACAGTATAACAGGATGAACTGCAGTGCTAGCTGGTATTCCTGGGTGACATTGTGTCTTTAGATGATGCTTTGAGACCTGACTGAGACCCTCAAGAATGTCTACAGGACCTAGTAAAGTGGTCCAGAATAGAGGCCCTAAAGTAGCCAAGTCATCCTACTAGTTAGCACTTTTCTGAAGAGGATGCCCAGATTGTAAGGAATATTTTTCTAGGACCAAAGAGGGAAGCAAAAGAGTAATAGCTATTGGTCCTATTTTTCTCATTTCCTTTTTCTTATCCACAATACCCAAATTAGTAGGGTTTTTTTTTTTCCTATTTAGAATTTGGTGTATAGAAGGACATAGTTTATTGAAAACATCTGAGGATACTGGACAAATGTATAACTGGTTCTCTTAAATCAATTTAAAAGGTTTTGTATCTATTCTTCAATAGCTTGTACAAGCTAATTAACATTGGCCATCTCAGTTTCCTCATGTGTGAATTAGCATATAAATTATATTTATTTCATGGAATCAGTATGAAGATTAAACGTCACAAAGCTTAAGTTAGCAAACTTTGCACAAAAAGGGCCAGTTAGTAAATATTTTCTTCTATGTGGGCCATATAGTCTTGGTTTCCCCTCCTCAGTGTTGCTTTTGTAGCATGAAACCAGCTACAGAAAATATACTAAAGAGTGGAGGTAACTGTGTTTCAGTAATACTTTATTTACAAAGACAGGCAACCCGCAAGATATAGATTATTGACCATAGTATGCTGATTGCTATTATCATGCACGATAAATAATTACCATAGGTCTTGGAACATGGCACAACAATATCAGTAAATGTTATTATTACCATTGGATCTTAATTTAATATAGCTATTTAATTCAGTAATAATAGCTAATGGTAATAAGAAGTTCATTCTTTCTTTATTCAACAAATATTTAAGTCAGTGTGGCAGGTTATGTACGTACTATATCTTCTCTGGAGTAGTCTATTGGTTATAGGCCATGAAGGTAGGGCTCCTAGAGCAGACAGGAGAGTTGAGAAATGTAAGAAGCAGATCTGAAGGTATAAAAGAAACACATTACTAGATATATATTATCTTAATTAATCTTTACTACAACAGTTTGCTTGAATACTTGGATCCTCCTTTTCTGAGGCAGAAACTGAAGCCCCAAAAAGCAAAGTATTCTGCAGAAAGTCACATAACAAGTAAGGAAATATTATGTGAATTCAGGGCCATCAAAAAATAAAGCCTATGGTTCTTTTTGTTTGTTTTGTTTTTGTTTTTTGGGTTTTTCTTTTTTTAATTTTGCCTTTCTGCTCTGCTGCCTGCCTTGATATATGAATAAGATCTTAGAAATACTGAACTCAAGAGTCTCTGTACCTCATATAATTCTATAAAGGTTAAAATGGGGGTATCATTGAGCTTTATCTGAGAACCACTGAGGAGGCAGAAAAAATTATAGCCAGTTAGTTGAATGGCTCAGAGTGGCTGAGTCCATATGTCTATTTCCTAACATGTCCCCAAGTTACTTAACTGCTAGAAAATTTATTAAAAAAAAAAAAAAAGAATTAGTTTCCCATTTCCAACAACTTGTAAAAATGTAATGAAAATATTCTCCCCTAAAAAATATATACAAATGAAATGTTAAATTTTAAAATATCTTCTCAAAACATGGGTAAGACAGACAGAAGACAGAAGAGATAAAGAAGCAAGATTACAAAAAGATAAGAGAACACCCAAGCAGATATTTTCCCTGAAGGGATCTTCTAAATCTGGTTTACTGCCTGGGATTTAACTGACCTCAAGAACATTTAAATTAGGAGATAAAGCAGGCTACTACAAGTACAAACAGCACATAAATGTAGTTTATAACTTCAAAATTAGTAAAAGTAAAAAATAAATTGAAGCACTAAAATCAAAACACCATTAAAATCAAAAGAAATCAAGTAAGTACTAAAAAGGAAAGAAAAAAAATTATAGACCAAGGAGGACAGAAAAACATAAATTGAGACAATGGTACATAAACTTTTCATGTACTAATGGAACATTTATGAAAACTGGCCATAATCCAGAAATTTGAAATATAAATCCAAAAAATTTACTGGTTAATAATAAAAATGTGACTATATATATATATATATATACACACACACACACACACACACACACACACACAAATACCTCATAATTCTAAATAACCCATGCATTAAACAAGAAATTGTAATGACAATTATAAAATCCATGGAACAACATAATGAAAATACTACCTAATAAAACCTGAGGTACAGCTAAGTAAAGTCTAGAAATAAGTGTATATAAAGTTCAAAAATAGGCACACTTAAACTGGAATGGAAGCCAGGATAGTGGTTTCACACTGGGGTTTGCAACTGGGAGTTCTAAGATACTAGCAGTATTCTATTTCTCAATCTGAGTTCTAGTTACTGGTTACAATGATATATTTACTTTGTATACAGTTGTACCTTAGGGTTTCTGTATGTGAACAAAAAGCTTATAAATGAAAATTCCAACACCCAAGTTAACCCTAAAGATAAATCAGGCAGAGGATTTGTTCTGGAAGATATTAAAACAATATGAATATATAAGTAATACCTGCAATATTGGCATATTGGCACACAGACAAATAGACAGATGGAATAGAATAGAGAACCTAATTCCATACATATAGAAACTGAAATATAAATACAGTTGACTTACACTACACAAAAGTATCAATTCTGGATGGATTAAGGTCTTATATATAGAAGCTAGCACTATAAAACTTTAAAGAAAATGTAAATTAGCTTTAATGATCTTCAGATATGAAGAGAGTCTTAAGCAGAATTCAAAAGTCATAAATCACTAAGAAAAATAAATTTAGGAATATCTGTTTATCAAAAGACACCATCTTATCGTTGGAAAAATAAGCCAGAAGCTAGGAGATTTTGCAACCTATATAACTTCTTAAAGACTAGTATCTAGAATATATAAAGAACTCCTATAAGTCAATAAATAATCCAAAGACTTAAAAATTTGATAGAAAAGGGAAAACAAAAAGTGAGGAGGGGGGAGGATTTAAGATGGTGGAGGAACAGGAGGACCCTTAGTTTGTCTCCTCCCTGGAACACAGCAAAAGAGTTATCAAATCATTCTAAACACCCAAGAAATCAATCAGAGGTCTGAGAGAACAGAAACTACAAGTCTACAAGTAGAAAAGTGACCACTTTTTAGAAGATTCAGTTGAGGGAGATATAGCTGTGGATGCAGCAGCAGGGAGGGATCCCTACTTACGGAGGCTACCTCAAAGTATTAGAAGCCTCAAAGTGTGAAATCTGAACTTTTGGAAGTCTTTTACCCTGGGGGATGTCCCTGGCTTAAAGGTGCTCAGTTGGAAAAAAGGGACAAAATACCAGGAAGGAGGAAGAGATCTGAAGATCTCCTGTGTGGCAGGAAAAACGGGTGGAAACATGGTGCTATGCTGTTCCCAGGCATAGGAGCCAAGAAGGAAAGCAGTGGCTAGAGAGTAGTAGGTCTTGATGCTGGCTTTCTGCTATAAACTGTAAACCCCAGCCCAGTCGTATGACTGGGACAAACCAGCAAGCTTGGCAAGAACCTCCCCAGGAAGAACAGTGTGAGTCAGTGCCAAGGGCATCCCTGAAATTTGGAGTTTTGAAACTTGGTTGCAAACCCAAGATCAAAATGTCTTGGACATGGGCAGGGTGAATGCAGGGTTCAGAGAGAACCAAGGACAAAAGAGGGGTAATTGACTGCTCTTCTGTGAGGGCTCACTGAAGAGTAAGGAGCTGGAATTTTTGGCTCCAAGGATAGAAAGCAGGGCTCAATCACTTTCATTCTGCCCATCAGGCTGAAAGCCTTCAGGGAAAAAAACAGCATCACCTAGTGGAGGCCAGAGCCAAATACACCAAGTCCCCACCCACTCTATGCCCTGGAGGCACATTTCTACTGAAACAAGTCAGGCTGAGAATCAAGTGCAGCAGGCCCTCTCCCAGAATACCAGCACAAACAACTAGCCAACAACAAGTTTATTGATCATAGAGTGCAGCAAAGCTTTAGCTCTACAGGAAATAGGATCTAGCTTCCTTTTAAATTTAATTTTTTTGTTATTATTTTTCATTTATTTTCTTACATTTTTCAATTCCTTTTTAAAGTTTTTATTATTAATTTTTAAAGTTTTATTTATATATTTTTATTTTAATTTAATTTTATTTATTTTGGGGGGAGAGAGGGAGGAGGATCTAGATTCTTTTAACAAATAGACCAAAATACACCCAGAACCCAGGTTTGTTCTTTTTTTGTTTTGCTTTGGTTTTTGGTTTTCTAATTTTTTTGTTTTTCTCATTTACTTTTTGTTTTGCTTTTGTTTTTTTTGTTGTTGTGCTTTTTTCTCTTTCTTCTTTTCTTTACTGGACAAAATGACAAGATGGAGGAATTCACCCCACAAGAAAGAACATGAAATAGAATTTATGGCCAGGGATTTTATCAATACACATGTAAGTAACATGTCTGAACTAGAATTTAAAACAATGATTATAAGTATACCAGCTAGGTTTGACAAAAGCACAGAAGACACTGGAGAATCCCTTACTGTGAGATAAAATGACTAAAATCCAGTCAGGGTGAAATTAAACAAATTAAACTAACTGAGATGCAAACACAAATGGAGCCCATAAAAAAGAGGATGGATGAAACAGAGGAGTGAAACAGTGATATAGAAGATAAAGTTATGGAAAATAATGAAGCTGAAAAGAAGAAAGAAAGGTGATGGACCATGAAGGTAGACCTAGGGAACTCAACAACTTACTAAAAAGTAATAGCATTCATTTCATAGGAGTCTTGGAAGATGAAGAGAGAGATAAAGGGGCAGAAGGTTTATTCAAACAAATTGTACCTGAAAACTTCCCTAATCTGGAGAAGGACATAGACATCAAAATCTAAGAAGCACAGAGAACTCCCATTAAATTAAACAAAAGCTGGCCATCACCAAGGCATATCATAGTCAAACACACAAAATACACAGACAAGGAAAGAATCCTAAAAGCAGCAAGGGAGAAAAGGTCCTTAACCTATAAGGGAAGATAGTTCAGGTTCACAGTGGATAGAGACTTGGCAGACCAGAAAGGAGTGGAAAGAAATACTCAGTGTGCTGAATGGGAAAAAAATATGCAGCCAAGAATCCCTTATCCAGCATGGCTATCATTCAGAATAGAAGGAGAGATAAAAATTTTCCAAGACAAACAAAAACTAAAGGAGTCCGTGACCACTAAATCAGCCCTGCAAGAAATTTTAAGGGGGATTCTTTGATTTGAAAAAAAAAAAAAAGACCAAAAGCAATAAAGACTAGAAAGGACCAGGGAACATCACCAGAAACAGCAACTCTACAGGTAACACAATGGCACTAAATTCATATCTTTCAATAATCACTTAGAATGTAAATGGACTTAATACTCCAATCAAAAGACATAGGGTATAAGAATGAATTTTTAAAAATCCATCTACATGCTACCCACAATAGACTCATTTTAGAACTAAATATACCACCAGATTAAAAGGGGATGGAGAACCATCTATCATCTTAATAGATGTCAAAAGAATGTCAGAGTAGCCATACTTATATCAGACAAACTAGATTTTAAGCCAAAGATTGAAACAAGGGATGAAGAATGGAATTAAAAAAAAAATAAGGGTCAAGATCTAACAATTGTAAATATTTATGCTCCCAACATGGGAACACCCAAATATATAAATCAACTAATAATAAACATAAAATTTACTGATGATAATACAATAGTAGGGAACTTTAAAATCCTACTTACAGCAATGGACAGACAATCTAAGCAGAAAATCAAAAAGGAAATGATGGGTTTTAATGACACACTGGACTGGATGGACTTAACAGATATATTCAGAACACTTTATCCTAAAGCAGCAGAATACACATTCTTCTCAAGTGCACATGGAACATTCTCCAGAATAGATCACATACAAGGTCACAAATCAGCCCTCAACAAGTACAAAAATATTGAGATCATTTTCAGACCAAAAGCTATGAAACTAGAAGTCAACCACTAGGAAAAAAAAAAAAAATGGAAAAACCTCAAATATATGGAGGTTAAAGAAAATCTTACTAAAAAATAAATGTGTTAACCAGGAAATTAGAGAAAAATTAAAATAAAAAATACATGGAAGCAAATGAAAATGAAAGCATGACAGCCCAAAACCTTTGGGATGCAGCAAAGGCAGTCCTAAGAGGGAAGTATATTGCAATACAGGCCTACCTCAAGAAGCAAGAAAAATCTCAAATATACAACCTAACCTTACACCTAAAGAAGCTAGAAAAGGAACAGCAAATAAAGCCTAAAGCCAGCAGAGGAAGGGAAATAACAAAGATAAGAGCAGCAACAATGATACAGAAATAAATGACAACAACAACAACAAAACAGAAGAACAGACTAATAAGACTAAGAGCTGGTTCTACAAAAGAACTAATAAAATTGATAAACCCCTAGCTAGACTTACCAAAAAGAAAAGAGAAAGGACCTAAATAGATAAAAATCACAAATGGAAGAGGAGAGATCACAATCAACACCACAAAAATACAAATAATTATAAGAGAATATTATGAAAAATTATATGCTAATAACCTGGGCAACCTGGAAGAAATGGACAAGTTCCCAGAAACTTACAACCACCAAAACTGAAACAGGAAGAAAAAAGAAAACTTGAACAGACCCATAACCAGCAAAGAAATTGAGTCAGTAACCAAAAATCTCCCAAATAGAAGTCCTGGGCTGTATGGATTCCTTGGGGAATTCTACCAGACATTTAAAGAACTGTTAATACCTACTCTTCTCAAAATGCTACAAAAAATATAAATGGAAGAAAAACTTCCTAACTCATTCTTAAAGCCAGTATTACCTTAATTCTCAAACCAGACAAAGACCCCACAAAAATGGAAATCACAGGCCAATACCCCTGATGGATTCTCAATAAAATACTAGCAAATTGAATTCAACAGAACAGTAAAAGGACTATTCACCATGATCAAATAGAATTTACTCTTGGGTTGCAGGAGTGGTTCAATATCCACAAATCAATCAATGTGATATAACATATTAGTCAAATAAAGGATAAGAACCATTAATCCTGTCAATAGATACAGAAAAAGCATTTGACAAAGTACATCATACTTTCTTGATTAAAACCCTCAACAAAATAGGGATAGATGGAACATACTTCAACCTCATACAGGACATATATTAGAGACCCACAGCTAATATTATCCTCAATGGGGAAAAACAGAGCCTTTCCTCTGGTCAGGAAAAAGACAAGGGTGTATCCTCATATCACCACTCTTTAACATAGTACTGGAAGACTTAGCCTCAGCAATTACACAACCAAAAAAAAAAAAAAAAAAGAAAGAAAGAAAGAAAGAAAGAAAAAGAAAAGGCATCCAAATTGGCAGGAAGAGCTTAAACTCTGATTATTTGCAGATGCCGGGATACTCTACATAAAAAAACCAAAATTCTCCACCCAAAGTTGCTAGAACTCATATACGAATTCAGCAAAGTAGCAGGATATAAAATCAATGTGCAGCAATCTTGCATTTCTATACATGAATAATGAAGCAGCAGAAAAAGAAATCAAGGAATTGCAATTTGCAATTGTACCAAAAACAATAAGATACCTAGGAATAAACCCAACTAAAGAAGTTAAAGATCTCTGTTTTGAAAACTATAGAATACTTAGGAAAGAAACTGAAGAGGACACAAAGAAATGAACACACAATCCATGCTCATGGGTTGGAAGAACATTGTTAAAATGTCTATACTTTACAAAGTAATCTACACATTTAATGCAATTCCTATCAAAATACCACCAGCACTTTTCACAGGGCTAGAAAAAAACTAAAATTTGTCTGGCACTACAAAAGACCCCTGAATAGCCACAGCAATTATGAAAAAGAAAGACAAACTGGAAGCATCACAATTCCAGATTTCAAGCTATATTATGAAACTGTAATCATTAAGACAGTATGATACTGCCACAAAACAGACACATAGATCAATGGAACAGAATAGAGAAACCAGAAACTGACCCACAACTATATAGTCAACTACTCTGACAAAGCAGGAAAGAATACCCAATGGAAAAAAAGGCAGTCTTTTCAACAAACGGTATTGATAATACAATATCCAGAAAAATGAAACTGGACCACTTTCTTACACCATACATAAAAATAGATTCAAGATGGATGAAAAACCTAAATGTGAGATAGAAAACCATCAAAATCCTAGAATAGAACATAGGCAGAAACCTCTTCGACCTTGGCTGTAGCAACTTCTTACTAGACACATCACCACAGATAAGGGAAACAAAAGCAAAAATGAAAAATAAAGATAAGATTAAAGATAAGATATAAAGATAAAGATAAGATTAAAGATAAGATTAGACTAGATTATAAAGATATAAGATAAAGATTATAAGATTAAAAAGACAAAGATAAGATTATAAAGATAAAGATTAAAGATATAAGATAAGATTTAAAAGATTAAAAGATAAGATAAAAAAGATAAAAATCTTTTTTTATTTCTTTGCCTTTGGGGACATGTCTTGAAAGAAACTGCTGTGACCAATGTCAAAGAAGTTACTGCCTATGTTCTCCTCTATTGTGATAAACTGCTGCCTCACATTGAGATCTTTTATCCATTTCGAGTTTATCTTTGTGTGTGGTGTAAGAGAATGGTCGAGTTTCATTCTTCTACACAAAGCTGTCCAATTTTCCCAGCACCATTTATTGAGGAGACTTTTTTCCACTGTATATTTTTTTCCTGCTTTGTTGAAGATTATTTGACCACAGAGTTTGAGGGTCCATATCTGGGCTCTCTACTCTGTTCCACTGGTCTTTGTGTCTGTTTTTGTGCCAGTACCATGCTGTCTTGGTGACCACAGCTTTACAGTAAAGCTTGAAATCAGGCAACGTGAAACAAAACACCAGTTTTGTTTTCCTTTTTCAACATGTCCTTAGCAATTCAGGGTCTCTTCTGGTTCCATACGAATTTTAGGATAGTTTGTTCCAGTTCTTTGAAAAATGCCAGTGGAATTTTGATCAGGATGGCACTGAAAGTATAGATTGCTCTAGGCAGTATAGACATGTTAACAATGTTTATTCTTCCAATCCATGAGCATGGAATGGTCTTCCATCTTTTTGTGTCTTCTTCAATTTCTTTCATGAGTGTTCTGTAGTTCCTCAAGTACAGATGCTTTACCTCTTTGGTTAGGTTTATTCCCAGGTATCTTATGGTTCTGGTGCTATAGTAAATGGAATCGATTCTCTCATTTCCCTTTCTATATTTTGTTTGTTAGTGTATAAGAAAGCAACTGATTTCTGTACATTGGTTTTGTATCCTGCCACATTACTAAATTGCTGTATGAGTTCTAGTAGTTTGGGGGTGGAGGCTTTTGGGTTTTCCATATCAAGTATCATGTCATCTGCAAAGAGAGAGACTTTGACTTCTTCATTGTCAATTTGAATACCTTTTATTTCTTTTTATTGTCTGATTACAGTTGCTAGGACTTCTAGTACTACGTTGAACAAAAGTGGTGAGAGTGGACATCTTTGTCATGTTCCTGATCTCAAAGGGAAGGTTATTAGCTTTTCCCCATTGAGGATGATATTCGCTGTGGGTTTTTCATAGATAGATTTTATGAAGTTGAGAAATGTTCCCTCTATCCCTATACTTTGAAGTGTTTTAATCAGGAACAAATGCTGTATCTTGTCAAATGCTTTTTCTGCATCAATTGAGAGGATCACGTGGTTCTTCTCTTTTCTCTTATTGATTTGGGACGTCATCAAGATCAAAAGTTTCTGCACAGCAAAAAAAATAGTCAACAAAACAAAGAGCCAACCCACAGAATGGGAGAAGATATTCACAAATAACACTACAGACAAAGGGCTGATATCCAAGATCTATAAATAACTCCTCAAACTCAACACTCAAAAAACAGATAATCACATCAAAAAATGGTCTGAAGACATGAACAGACACTTCTCCAAAGAAGGCATACAAATGGCTAACAGACACATGAAAAAATGTTCACCATCACTAGCCATCAGGGAGATTCAAATCAAAACCACATGAGATACCACCTTACACCAGTTAGAATGGCAAAAACTAACAAGACAGTAAACAACAAGTGGTGCAGAGGATGTGGAGAAAGAGGAATCCTCTTACACTGTTGGTGGGAATGAAAGTTGGTGCAGCCACTTTGGATAACAGTGTGGAGATTCCTTAAGGAATTAAAAATATAGCTACCCTATGACCCTGCAATTGCACTACTGGATATTTACCCCAAAGATACAGATGTAGTGTAAAGAAGGGCCACATGTACTCCAATGTTAATAGCAGCAATGTCCACAGTCAACAAACTGTGGAAAGAACCAAGATGCCCTTCAACAGATGAATAGATAAAGAAAATATGGTCCATATACAATGGAGTATTATGCCTCCATTAGAAAGGATGAATACCCAACTTTTGTATCAACATGGACAGGACTGGAAGAGATTATGCTGAATGAAGTAAGTCAAGCAGAGAGAGTCAATTATCATATGGTTTCACTTACTTGTGGAGCATAAGGAATAACATGGAGGACACTGGGAGATGGAGAGGAGAAGTGAATTGGGGGAAATTGGAGGGGAAGACAAACCATGAGAGACTGTGGACTCTGAGAAACAAACTGAGGTTTTGGGAGGGGAGGGGGGTTGGAGGGTTGAGTGAGCCTGGTGGTGGGTATTAAGGAGGGCACGCATTGCATGGAGCACTGGGTGAGCACTGAGCACTAAACAATGAATTTTGGAACACTGAAAGAAATTAAATTTAATTTAAAAAAAAGATAAAAATCTGCACAACAATGGAAACAATCAACAAAACTAAAAGGCAGCCTACGGAATGGGAGAAGGTATTTGCAAATAACATATCCAATCAAGGGTTCCTATCCAAAATCTATAAAGAACTTATCAACTCAACACCCAAAAGCAAATAAGCTAGTTAAGCAATGGACAAAAGACAAGAACAGATACTTTTCCAAGGAAGATACCCAGATGGCTAATAGACATATGAGAAGATGCTCAATATCACTCATCATCAGGTAAATACCTAATGAGTATACCATCACGATAAGTATACTTGATGAGATACCACCTCACACCTGTCAGAATGGTTGAAATTAACAATACAAAAAACAAAAGGTGTTGGTGAGGATGTAGAGAAAGGGAACCTACTTGCACCATTGATGGGAATGCAAACTGGTGCAGCCACTCTGGAGAACAGTATGGAGGTCCTTTAAAAAGGTAAAAATAGAACTACCTCACAATCCAGCAATTGAACTACTAGGTATTTACCTAAAGGATATAAAGATAAGGATTCAAAGGAATACCTACCCCAATGTTTATAGTAGCATTAGCAACAATAGCCAAACTATGGAGAGAGTCCAAATGTCCGCTGACCAATAAATGGATAAAGAAGAGATGGCATGACTGTGTACACACACACACACACACACACACACACACACACACACTGGAATATTACTCAGGCATCAAAAAAACTGAAATCTTGCCATTTGCAATGACATGGATGGAGCTAGAGTATATTATGCAAAATGAAATCAGTCAGTCAGAGAAAGATAAATACAATATGATCTTACTCATATGTGGAATTTAAGAAACAAAACAGATGAACATAGGGGAAGGGGGAAAGGAAAAAAAGGAGAGAGGGAACAAACCATAAAAGACTCTTAAAAAGGGAACTTGGGTGGCTCTAAGTGTCTACATTGGCCTCAAGCCATGATCCCAGGGTCTTGGGATTGAGTCCTATGTCAAGCTCTCTGCTCAGTGGGGAGTCTGCTTCTCCCTCTCTTTCTGTCCCCACCCCCACCCCAAGCTTGTGCTCTCTCTCCCTGAAATAAATAAAATCTTTTAAAAAGACAGAGAGAGACTTAAAGATAGAGAATAAGCTCAGGGTTGATGGAGGGAGGAGGGTGGGGCATAGGCAAGACAGGTGATGGGTATTGTTATGATAAGCATGGGTGTTGTAAGTGATCAATCACTGAATTCTACTCCAGAAACCAATATTGCACAGTATGATAATTACCTAAAACTTAAATTTAAAAAGAAAAAAAGTGAGGGGTGCCTGGGTGGCTCAGTGGGTTAAGCCTCTGCCTTTGGCTCAGGTCATGATCCCAGGGTCCTGGGACCGAGTTGGGCCCGCATTGGGCTCTCTGCTTGGTGGGGAGCCTGTTTCCCCCCTTCTCTCTGCCTGCCCTCTGCCTACTTGTGATCTCTGTCAAATAAAATAAAATCTTTAAAAAAAAGTGAGTAGACCTATGAAAATATTCACATCCTATTTCAATTCAGAGAAGTCTATATTAAAACTACAATGAGATTCAATTGCACCCTTCCAACTGGCCAAAATCAAATATATGTAATACATGCAATGTGTTTATATTAATATGACTTAACCTATTTATATTCATATTACATATATTCTTAATAAGTCGTAGTGAAAATGTGGATCAGTAGGGACACTCACATAGTACTGGCTGAAGTATGATCTCATCCAATTACTTGAGAAAATAATTTTAGATTACCTGCTGAAATTTCAATATGACAATCCTCTATGATCTAGCAATTCTCATAGGCCTAGCAATACATATTCATGTGCACATTGAAGGACGGACATACAGATATAGATATATAGAGAGAGACAGAAATAAAGAGAGATATGAGGGAGATAAAGATAAAGACAGAGGCTGAGATAGAGATAGAGATATATACTTAGAAGACCAGAATTTGGACAGTAAGTGTGTGTGTGTGTGTGTGTGTGTGTGTGTGTAAGTGTGTGTAAGTGCGTGAGTATGTGTGTGTATCTGAACAAGAGGGTGGGGCAAAGATACCGAACTCAAAGCATGAAGTTAAAAGTCAAGATACAGGGGCGCCTGGGTGGCTCAGTGGGTTAAGCCGCTGCCTTCGGCTCAGGTCATGATCTCAGGGCCCTGGGATCGAGCCCCGCATCGGGCTTTCTGCTCAGCAGGGAGCCTGCTCCCCACTCTCTCTCTCTGCCTGCCTCCCTGCCTGCTTGTGATCTCTGTCTCTCTCTCTGTCAAATAAATAAATAAAATCTTTAAAAAAAAAAAAAAAGTCAAGATACAGAAAAAAGAAATTCCTACCTGCCTTTCCCTCTCATCCCCCCCAAAACACTGTACTAAGACAATTTTATATTTTTCAAAAAGCCATATAAAGCATCTTCTTTGGGAAAAAATAACTAGAAATACTGCCAAATTGAATATACACTTATATTAAATATTACAATTTAAGAACTATTAAAAATTAATAAATGACTGCTCATTGTTAAAAACACAAAGAGAATACTAATTTGGGGGGATATAGTTTTTTTTAGTATAGTTGACACACACAGATTTACACCACCCCCAACCCAAGTCCTCTGAGTTCTTCTCTAACTACATCCATTCTTCTGTTGATCTTACCTATTTCTTATGACTTTCCTGCAATCACAATCACCACTGAACCAGAACATATATCTTCTCTACCTGTGCACAACCTCTCTTAAACTTAATAAATCCATTCAAATTTAAAATGTCAGTAGAACTCTTGATTCTGCAGTCTCTATTGACTGCTTGCTCATACATTAGGAACCCCTAACTTTGGATATGACATTACCATTCTGCCTTTGCTCAGGTCCCAGATCTGGAGCCTTCTTTGGTTCCTGTCTTTCTTTCACATGTCAGCAAATTCTTTTTACATCAAAAGCACTTCCTAGCATCTCATCCCCTGCTCAAACTCTCATCCTCTTTGATCTTGATTACTGTGCTTCTGGACTGGCAGCCCCACATTTCCTCTTGCACCCTCTACACTGATTATCCATACATCAGCCTGAGTGCTCCCTTAAAATATAAAATTAACCAAGCCACAGCTCTGCCAAGTACCTTTTAGTGGTCTCTCATTTCACCCAGAGTAAGAGCCAAAGATTTTTACTATAAGTCTTTCAAGGTCCCTAACACCTGGACCCTGACAACTTCTCCCATGTCACCTCAGTCACTTGTGTCTTTTCTTTCTTTGTCTCCTTGCTGTTTCTGAAGCATACCATTAAGTCTTTGCTTGGAGACTAAAGGATTTTGTTGTCCCTGCTACCTAAGGACACTTATCTACAACATACCCATACAGCTCTCTTCTTCACTTTATTGTTCCCTGCTCATGTGTTATCTCTTCTGAGACATTTCCCTACATGTAGCTCATAATTAGCATTGATTTTCACCTGTTATCCCTTTTGTTTATTCATTAATTCTTTATTCATTTTAAAAATTCAAATACAAATTGAATAATCTATAGTGAGTCAATTCCATTTTAGGTATTGGAATACAATATATATAATCAGACATAAATTTGGAAGGACATGTGCCAGATGTAACTTCTGGAATTCAACAGAAACAACAGGAAAACTCCATAGATATGTTTATATCTAAAGGAAGAGCAAAACAGAAAACAAACACACACAACACAGGAGGATATAAAAATATATAAAGAAGCAGTCACCAAGATGCCTCCACTGTGGCTTCAACAGCATTATGCCTGCAAAACTTCCCCAGTTACTGATTTTCAGGCAACCCATCCCTACTCCCATGTCTCCTAAAACATGTGTGATTAGGTGGCTATCTTTACTGTTTTAATTCCAAATCTGACAAGCAAGATCCCATTTCACTTTTTGCAATTGTGAAACTGCTCTCCCCAGATATATTCAACAACTATTAAATTAAGCAGCCTTCCATTAGCAAAACTTATTCTCGGCCATAATCACTCAGGAGGGAAGAGAGTAGGAAATAAGAAGAAACTTAATATCACTTTCATTTCCTGAGACAGGTGATCAGAAATCAACATGACTGAGCTATTATTCTATAAATACTCATGAAAAAAATAAGGTAAAATAATTTAAGTCTAAAGGAAAACATTTCTCCTTTTTATCTCTTAGAAATACATCCTGCATCTGTAAAAGAAAATATCTCACAATTAAATCATACAATTTAACTGATATGTTTATTTTCTAGAGTAAATATACATGATCTACCCAATAACAAATCTCTAAAGTAGTCCAAGAGCTAAAAATTGAAAACAGTGAGAAGTGTTTTATTATACAAAAAGTAAATCAACACAAATGTCATCTACCATTGAAAAAAATATAAGACGATTAATAGTCATTCTTATAATCACTCTTGTATTTATATTTATTAATTCATCTAATCTTTAGTCAGTCTGTACAATGCAATTAGTCAGTCACATGTAGATATAATTATTAAACAGTTTTAAAATTGGTTTCTTATCATTTCAAGTTTTATTATCCAAATGATGCATTCATTTTCAGTATTTCTTAGCAAACGAATAAAACCATGCATTTTGAATATTTATTAACATGGTCAGAGAAACCATAACAACAAAAAGATAACACAAGGCAGGTATATGGAGGATTTAAACAAGACAAACAAACATTTTCACATCTAGATTTAAAAAAAAACAATTTTGCTTTAATTTTATGTCACTTATTTAGATTCAGTTAATTACCTTAACTCTCAGGGGTGGTTTTTTTCTTCAATAAAAAACTTGCCATGTACAAAAATTAGAAGTTATATCATCATTTTCTTCATGTGATAAATGAAGACAAATTTAGTTGAAAAAGCATACATTCATGTGCCTTTGATGTAGGTCTTCTACTCTTACCATACAAACCAGAGAATGCCAAATCTCTACTTCACTGTTTTAAAATACGTCCTTCTAATGCAGAATGATCATTCCTCCTCCACACCTGTGCGAGGAGCCTACTACACAAAAACAATACTCTAGAGAGATGTCCTTAGGAACTAGATGGAGCACATCTACACAAACAAAACACTGCACTTTCCAAGGTGGTGTTAGTCTTCTAAGGAGGAGTAGGCAAGATGATAAAACTATACAATACAGACAATAAAACTGTACCCAAATTCTTTACAGTTTATGATCTGCAAAAAAATCCAGCAGAGTTTACCAGCCTCCTTGACCCAGTTTATGCTACAAGTCCACTCAGGGATAAGGATATGGGTGTCATAATGATGGAGTAAGGAGATAAGGATATGGGTGTCATAATGATGGAGTAAGGAGTGGAGAAAAAAACCAAAGATGTTAATTGCCTAATAGATTTTGATTCTCCTTTCTGTTGGAGTGAGAACACTTCATTTCATTACACTTCAGGCTAAGTGCAATAATTTAAAAGCTTTGCTTTTCATTAAGTGACAGATATTAGAAAAGAGAGTGTGCCTTTAATAGTATCATTATATTCTCCCTATTGTATATCTAAGATGTAATCATGGAAAATTTGAAACTAGTAATGTACTCAAAGTCTCAAAACCACTTGTAATGACAGATAATACTTTTTACTCCTGAATGAGTATAAATGACGATTACATGAATACACAACGTGCTTTATAATCTCATGCTGTTTCCCTAATCTATCGTAACTCCAATAGCCTTAAGTAAAAGTAAGTCATGATGCTTTTTATGTTGTCATAAAACGCTTCTCACCCAAATGAAGCATCCCTCCCTGAGATTTAACTATCTGGCTAGGGTCCTATAACTTCTAAATGATGAAAACTGTTAGTGTTTACAACAGTTAAGTAGCAAAAACAATAGATACATATTAAAATGTGAGAAATAGCTAGAGTAAATTATAATTGTTGCTGTAGAACTTGCCTTATGGTTAAGAGTAAGCAGTTAATTGAATCAATAACAAAAGCCAAAGATTACAGTTAAATTCAATAAATAATTACTTATTACATCACTTTAATAACATTTAGCAAAATAAATGCTAGATAAACATTTTATTTAAATTTCAGTAAGCAAATAAAAATTTTAGAGAAGTATCTGTTTTATAAATTGTTGATAAGAGGTTTTAAATGTGTGCAGCAGAATCAGTAATTAGCGTATTCTATTCTTAACCAGGCAATTAAGTTCTAGTCTACACATGAAAGTTTAATGTAAGGGAAAAAAGAAAGGCATCAGTGTACAATTCCAGGATCCCTTGGCAAGGCAACTTACAAATCATTTTGTAATAAAAGGGATAGTGTTCTGTAGTAGATGATTTCATTTCTCCTATTAAAATTAGACCTTAGACTACATAAGACCATTTGAACAAAATAATTAGAATATTTAACTTCTTGGGGTGCCTGGTTGGCTCAGTCATTAAGAGTGTGTGACTCTTGATCTCGGGGTCATGAGTTCAAGCCTCATGCTGTGTGTGGAGTCTCCTTAAAAAATAAAAAATAAATTAAAAAGATATTTAACTTCTCAGTCTATAACCCTTCTATGTCAATTAATATTACTGTTTTTGATGATTTATGGTTACATAAACCAAAGAATCAAAGAGAAAGGAAGGGGTGCCTGACTGGCTCAGTCAGTTAATCATCTGCCTGTGGCTCAGGTCATGATTCCAGGGTCCTGGGATTGAGCTCCACATCAGGGTCCTGCTCAGCGGGGAGTCTGCTTCTTCCTCTCTCTCTGCTCCTCCCCCAACTCATGCTCTTTTCTTGTCTTAAATAAAGTCTTTTAAAAAATAAAAATTAAAAAAAATAAAGAGAAAGGAGAAGAAATCCTTAGTATTTGAACTGTTTTTTCTATTTCTAGAGCCAGAGATATTTTCTAGCATTCATTATTCACTATAATGAGATTTCTCAATATAGTTAATAATTATTTATAAGTGATTTCCAACATATAGTAACCACATATATGCGGCATTATACTACACACTGAGTATTATCTTACTTTTTATGTTAATATTTTAAAACAAATACTACTATTATTCCCATTTTTTAAATGGGGAAGGTAAATGTTAGAGCAATAAAGTTATCTTCCCAAGGTAAAACACCTAATAAATAGTACTGCAGGACCTAAGCCCATCTGATTGAAAGGTGTGTCCTTAACCACTAAGGAGGAATGATTATATCACACTGGGTCCCCTATGTATCACTTTGGAAACCTGAGATCAGATATTTCCCAAATCAGCTTTAAGGCATATCATGCAATTCCCACAGTCTTCACATATATTTTTTTATGTGTCTTGCTCTGCCAAACTACAAACACTTTAGGACTGGGAAACTCATGTTATTTATATTTTACTGACCTTCTTCCTTTACTCTCCCCTGTGCTTAATATATAACACATACTATGCTCTAGAAAGATTTTCAAGTTTATTTCCAAACTTTTTAATTATGTATTGGGAAGCAAAAGTATGTGATTCTATGGATAGTTACTAACAAACCAATAAAAAATATCTAATATTCCTGGAAGAGAATATGTATACACTATAATTCTGGCATTCTTGATAAACCTGGAAACATTCTTTATATTAGGATGACATAAATTAATTATTATATCTTCCCTGATAACCTGACACCAGACAAAAAGCCAGGAAGCAGAGGCTTACTAAGTTATATAAATATATGAGTTGATTTTCTACTGTTAAAAATAAAAAGCATCAAAATTGGGGTTGCCCAGAATATACACTGGATTGTATCCTCTATCTCCAACTATAGTCATAGCATTCAAAAGTTGAAAGAAATCTTTGAAATGGTCTAGTAAATTGCATCTTTTAAATTGGGGGAAATTATGGCACAAAGAGGTAAATATCTTTCACAATGCCACATTTGTGTGGCATTTAGGCTAAAGTTTAATCCAGGACTTCAAATCAGTGTGGATTTTTCAAGACTACCTCACCTTAAGTAGAAGTAGCTGGAAATACATGGTAATTCAAGATATGCTTAAACTGATGCTTAACCTTCAGCAAATCCTGGCAATATTTTATTATTTTTAAGTGGAATTGCTTCTTTGTTGACACTTGGTCAATAGTAAGGGGCTGTATGTGGAAGATATTTATTTTTGGTATGCTAAATTATACATTCCTAGGTGCATATTTGATATTTGAAAAGATGATAGATGATAGACAGATAAATAGACCTTTTCTTTGGCCGTGTGAGACCCTCTTATTTACTTTGATGATTCTCATCTAAGCTGCTTCTATTTCTTTCTCAAATTCCAATGGCCTAGTGCTACCATACATTCCCTCAAAGTCTTTTGAAATTCTGATGAGGTAAAAAAAAATGTTACTCCTTTATGAAATAAGCCTGGAACTAATGAGGCAGGTCACAGGCTATATAGTTAATATACAAAGGCCAATTGCCTTCCTACACACCAGCAATGAACAGATGGAATTTGAAATGTAAAAAACAATACAAAACAAACAAACGAACAAAACAGTACCACTTACATTAGCTCCCGAAATAATAAAATACTTAAGTATTTATACTTAGGTATAAATCTAGCAAAATATGTATAAGATCTACATGAGGAAAACCATAAAACTATGATGAAAGAAATCAAATAACTGAATAAATGGAGGGATATTCCATGTTCCTATAAAACTATGATGAAGGGAATCAAATAATAAATGGAGAGACATTCCATGTTCATGGATAGGTAGACTCAATATTGTCAAGATGTCGGTTCACTCCAACTTATCTATGGATTCAACGCAAACTCCATCAAAATCCCAGGAAGTTATTTCTGTGGATTACAAAATGAATCTAAACTCTGGATGTAGGATAGAGGAGTCAAGATGGCGGAGAAGTAGCAGGCTGAGACGACATCGGGTAGCAGGAGATCAGCTAGATAGCTTATCTAACCATTGTGAACACCTACAAATCCAACGGGAAATCGAAGAGAAGAAGAGCAACAATTCTAGAAACAGAAAATTGATCACTTTCTGAAAGGTAGGACCTGTGGAGAAGTGAGTCCAAAGGGATGGGAAAATAGACCACGGGGGGAGGGGCTGGCTCCCGGCAAGCGGCGGAGCAATGGGGCACAAAATCGGGACTTTTAAAAGTCTGCTCCACTGGGAGACATCGCTCCAGAGGCTAAACTGGGGGGAAACCCAGGCAGGGTCAGCATAACCCCAGCTCCCGCGGGGTCACAGAAGGACCGGGGGTGTCTGAGTGCCACAGAGCTTGCAGGTATGAGAGCAGGGAAGCTGGCTACAGCAACAAAGCCGAGGAGTGAGCTCTCAGCCCGGGGTTACCTTGTGCCGGTCGCAGGCTGGGTGGGCTCGGAGCGCGGCCAGAGGCCACGGAGACGGAAGCGACCGGGCGCTTTTCTCCAGGTTCCAGCAATTGACTGCTTTCCTCAAGGCACGACCGCAGGCCAGGAAGGCGGGGCGGTTGGGCACTTTTCTCTGAGGGCGCACTGAGGAGCGGAACCCCAAGCTCTTGGCTCCTCCGGGCCGAGAGATTGGGAGGCCGCCATCTTCATTCCCATCCTCCGGAACTCTATGGAAAGCGCTCAGGGAACAAAAGCTCCCGAAAGCAAACCTGAGCGGATTACTTATCCCGGCCCCTGGCAAGAGCGGTGCAATTCCGCCTGCAACAAAGACACTTGAGAATCACTACAACAGGCCCCTCCCCAAGAAGATCAACAAGAAACCCATTGAAAGCCAACTTCACTCACCAAGAACAGCAGAATTCCACAGCAGGAGAAAGCAAATCTTATCTGGACAAAATGACAAGGTGGAAAAACTCACCTCAAAAAAAAAAAAAAAAAAAAAAAAAAAAAAAACAGGCAGTACCGAAGGCTGGAGACCTAATCAATATGGACATTGGTAACATGACAGATCTAGAGTTCAGAATGATGATTCTCAAGGTTCTAGCCGGGCTCAAAAAAGGCATAGAAGATATTAGAGAAACCCTCTCCAGAGAGATATTTCTCCTTTCTGGAGAAATAAAAGAACTAAAATCTAACAAAGTTGAAATCAAAAAAGCTATTAATGAGGTGCAATCAAAAATGGAAGCTCTTACTGCCAGGATAAATGAGGCAGAAGAAAGAATTAGTGACATAGAAGACCAAATGACAGAGAATAAAGAAGCTGAGCAAAAGAGAGACAAACATATACTGGGCCACGAGGAGAGAATTCGAGAGATAAGCGACACCATAAGACGACACAACATTAGAAAAATTGGGATTCCAGAAGAAGAAGAAAGAGAGAGGGGAGCAGAAGGTATATCGGAGACAATTATTGGAGAGAATTTCCCTAATATGGCAAAGGGAACAAACATCAAAATCCAGGAGATGCTAAGAATGCCCCTCAAAATCAATAAAAATAGGTCCACACCTCATCACCTGATAGTAAACTTTACAAGTCTTAGCGACAAAGAGAAATTCCTGAAAGCAGCCCGGGAAAAGAAGTCTGTAACATACAAGGGTAAAAACATTAGATTGGCAGCAGACCTATCCACAGAGACCTGGCAGGCCAGAAAGAACTGGCATGAGATATTCAGAGCACTAAATGAGAAAAACATGCAGCCAAGAATACTATATCCGGCTAGGCTATCTTTGAAAATAGAAAGAGAGATAAAGAGCTTCCAGGACAAACAAAAGCTGAAAGAATTTGCAAACACCAAACCAGCTCTACAGGAAATATTGAAAGGGGTCCTCTAAGCAAAGAGAGACCCTAATAGTAGTAGATCAGAAAGAAACAGAGACAATATACAGGAACAGTCACCTTACAGGCAAGACAAGGGCACTAAATTCATATCTCTCAATAGTTACCCTGAATGTTAATGGGCTAAATGCCCCAATCAAAAGACACAGGGTATCAGAATGGATAAAAAAACAAAACCCATCAATATGCTGCCTACAAGAAACTCATTTTAGACCCAAAGACACCTCCAGATTGAAAGTGAGGGGGTGGAAAACAATGTACCATGCTAATGGAAATCAGAAGAAAGCTGGGGTGGCAATCCTTACATCAGATCAATTAGATTTTAAGCCAAAGACTATAATAAGAGATGAGGAAGGACACTATATCCTACTCAAAGGGTCTGTCCAACAAGAAGACCTAACAATCTTAAATATCTATGCCCCTAACATGGGAGCAGCCAACTATATAAACCAATTAATAACAAAATCAAAGAAATACATCGAGAGTAATACAATAATAGCAGGGGACTTTAACACTCCCCTCACTGAAATGGACAGATCATCTAAGCAAAAGATCAACAAGGAAATAAAGGCCTTAAATGACACACTGGACCAGATGAACATCACAGATATATTCAGAACATTCCATCCCAAAGCAACAGAATATACATTCTTCTCTAGTGCACATGGAACATTCTCCAGAATAGACCACATCCTGGGTCATAAATCAGGTCTCAATCGGTCCCAAAAGATTGAGATCATTCCCTGCATATTTTCAGACCACAATGCTCTGAAGCTAGAACTCAATCACAAGAGGAAATTTGGAAAGAACCCAGATACATGGAGACTAAAGAGCATCCTTCTAAAGAATGAATGGGTCAAGCAGGAAATTAAAGATGAATTGAAAAAAAATCATGGAAACAAATGATAATGAAAACACAACGGTTCAAAATCTGTGGGACACAACAAAGGCAGTCCTGAGAGGAAAATATATAGCGGTACAAGCCTTTCTCAAGAAACAAGAAAGGTCTCAAATACACAACCTAACCCTACACCTAAAGGAGCTGGAGAAAGAACAACAAAGAAAGCCTAAACCCAGCAGGAGAAGAGAAATCATAAAGATCAGAGCAGAAATCAATGAAATAGAAACTAAAAAATCAATAGAACAAATCAACAAAACTAGAAGCTGGTTCTTTGAAAGAATTAATAAGATTGACAAACCCCTGGCCAGACTTATCCTAAAGAAAAGAGAAAGGACCCAAATAAATAAAATCACAAATGAAAGAGGAGCGATCACAAGCAACACCAAAGAAATACAAACAATTATAAGAACATACTAGGAGCAACTCTACGCCAACAAATTTGACAATCTGGAAGAAATGGATACATTTCTAGAGACATATAAACTACCACAACTGAACCAGGAAGAAATAGAAAACCTGAACAGACCCATAACCAGTAAGGAGATTGAAACAGTCATCAAAAATCTCCAAACAAACAAAAGTCTAGAACCAGACAGCTTCCCATGCGAATTCTACCAAAGAATTTAAATTTAAATTTAAAGAAGAATTAATTCCTATTCTCCTGAAACTGTTCCAAAAAATAGAAATGGAAGGAAAACTTCCAAACTCATTCTATGAGGCCAGCATCACCTTGATCCCAAAACCAGACAAGGATCCCACCAAAAAAGAGAATTACATATCAATATACTTGATGAACACAGATGCGAAACTTCTCACCAAAATACTGGCCAATAGGATCCAACAGTACATTAAAAGGATTATTCACCACGACCAAGTGGGATTTATTCCAGGGCTGCAAGGTTGGTTCAACATCCGCAAATCCATCAATGTGATACAATACATTAATAAAAGAAAGAGTAAGAACCACATGATACTCTCAATAGATGCTGAAAAAGCATTTGACGAAGTGCAGCATCCCTTCCTGATTAAAACTCTTCAAAGTGTAGGGATAGAAGGCACATACCTCAATATTATCAAAGCCATCTATGAAAAACCCACCGCAAATATCATTCTCAATGGAGAAAAACTGAAAGCTTTTCCGCTAAGGTCAGGAACACGGCAGGGATATCCGTTATCACCACTGCTGTTCAACATAGTACTAGAAGTCCTAGCCTCAGCAACCAGACAACAAAAAGAAATTAAAGGCATCCAAATTGACAAAGAAGAAGTCAAACTATCACTCTTTGCAGATGATATGATAGTATATGTGGAAAACCCAAAAGGCTCCACTCCAAAACTGCTAGAACTTATACTGGAATTCAGTAAAGTGTCAGGATATAAAGTCAATGCACAGAAATCAGTCGCATTTCTTTACACTAACAACAAGACAGAAGAAAGAGAAATTGAGGAGTCAGTCCCATTTACAATGGCATCCAAAACCATAAGATACCTAGGAATAAATCTAACCAAAGAGGCAAAGAATCTATACTCAGAAAACTATAAAGTACTCATGAAAGAAATTGAGGAAGACACAAAGAAATGGAAAAATATTCTATGCTCACGGATTGGAAGAACAAATATTGTGAAAATGTCTATTCTACCTAAAGCAATCTACACATTTAATGCAATCCCTATCAAAATCCCATCCATTTTTTTTTTAAGAAATAGAACAAATAATCCTAAAATTTATATGGAACCAGAAAAGACCTCGAATAGCCAAAGGAATATTGAAAAAGAAAGCCAAAGTCGGTGGCATCACAATTCCAGACTTCAAGCTCTATTACAAAGCTGTCATCATCAAGACAGTATGGTACTGGCACAAAAACAGACATATAGATCAATGGAACAGAATAGAGAGCCCAGAAATAGACCCTCAACTCTATGGTCAACTAATCTTCGACAAAGCAGGAAAGAATGTCCAATGGAAAAAAGACAGCCTCTTCAACAAATGGTGCTGGGAAAATTGGACAGCCACATGCAGAAAAATGAAACTGGACTCTTCCTTACACCACACACGAAAATAGACTCAAAATGGATGAAGGACCTCAATGTGAGAACGGAATCTATCAAAATCCTTGAGGAGAATGCAGGCAGCAACCTCTTCGACCTCAGCCACAGCAACTTCTTCCTAGGAACATCGCCAAAGGCAACAGAAGCAAGGGCAAAAATGAACTATTGGGATTTCATCAAGATCAAAAGCTTTTGCACAGCAAAGGAAACAGTTAACAAAACCAAAAGACAACTGACAGAATGGGAGAAGATATTTGCAAACGACATATCAGATAAAGGGCTAGTATCCAAAATCTATAAAGAGCTTAGCAAACTCAATATCCAAAGAAAAAATAATCCAGTCAAGAAATGGGCAGAGGACATGACAGACATTTCTGCAAAGAAGACATCCAGATGGCCAACAGACACATGAAAAAATGCTCCACGTCGCTCGGCATCAGGGAAATACAAATCAAAACCACAATGAGATACCACCTCACACCAGTCAGAATGGCTAAAATTAATAAGTCAAGAAATGACAGATGCTGGCGAGGATGCGGAGAGAGGGGAACCCTCCTACACTGCTGGTGGGAATGCAAGCTGGTGCCACCACTCTGGAAAACAGTGTGGAGGTTCCTCAAAAAACTGAAAATAGAGCTACCCTATGACCCAGCAATTGCACTACTGGGTATATATCCTAAAGATACAAACGTGGTGCTCCGAAGGGGCACGTGCACCCGAATGTTTATAGCAGCAATGTCCACAATAGCCAACTGTGGAAAGAGCCTAGATGTCCATCAACAGATGAATGGATAAAGAAGAAGTGGTATATATACACAATGGAATACTATGCAGCCATCAAAAGAAATGAAATCTTGCCATTTGTGACGATGTGGATGGAACTAGAGGGTATCATGCTTAGCGAAATAATTCAATCGGAGAAAGACAACTATCATATGATCTCTTTGATATGAGGAAGTGGAGATGCAATGCGGGGGGGTTGGGGGGAGGTAGGAAAACAAAAAATGAAAAGATGGGATTGGGAGGGAGACAAACCATAAAAGACTCAATCTCAAAAAACAGACTGAGGTTTGCTGGGGGGAGGGGGGACGGGAGAGGGTGATGGGGAAATGGACATTGGGGAGGGTATGTGCTATGATGAGTGCTGTGAAATGCGTAAACCTGGCGATTCACAGACCTGTACCCCTGGGGATAAAATTACATTATATGTTTAGTAAAATAAAATTTTAAAAAAGTGAAAAAAAATTAAAAAATAAACTCTGGATGTAGAGGCAAAAGACCCAGAACAGATAACGCAATAGTGAAGAACAAATTTGGAGAACTGATACTATCCAACTTTAAGACTTTCTATAAAGCTACAGTAATGAAGACAATGGGGTATTCATAAAAGAATATACAAGTAGATCAATGGAACGGAATAGAGAACTCAGAAATAAACTTCCATAAATATAATCAACTTATCTTTGACAAAGAAACAAAGGTAATACAAAGGAATAGAGGCAGTTTCTTAAACAAATAACTGGACATCTACGTGCAACAAAATGAATCTACACACAGAACGTATACTCTTCACAGAAATTAACTCAATATGACTCATATGCCTAAATGTAAAATAAAAAACTAAAAAACTTCTGGAAGATAACAAGGATAAAATCTAGATTACCATAAATATGGTGATGACTTTCTAAATATGACATCAAAGTTATGGCCCATGAAAGAATTAATAAACTGGACTTTGTCAAAATTAAAAACTTCTTCTGGGCAAAAGACTTTGTCAAGAGAATATGAAGACAAACTGCAGACTGGGAGTAAATATTTGCAAAAGACATAACTGAGAAAGGATTGTTATGCAAAACATACAAAAACCTCTACAACCTTAACAAAAGGAAACATCTCAATTAAAAAATGAGTCAAAGATCTGTATAGATGATTCACCAAGGACGATATACAGATGGCAAATAATCATAAGAAAAAATCTTCTATATCATGTTTCATCAGGGAATGGCAAATTAAAACAAGATACCACTACACACCTATTTCAATGGCCAGAATTCAGAACACTGACTACATCAAATGCTAACAAAGATGTGGGGCAATGGGAGCTCTTAGTCATTGTTGGTAGGAATGTAAAATATTATAACCACTTTGGAAGAGAGTTTGGCAAGTTCTTACAATACTACACACTTTTAGCATACAACTGAGCAATCACATTTCTTGGTATTTGCCCAAAAGAGCTGAAAATTTATGTCCAGTCCACACAGTAACCTGAACACAGACATTTATAGCAATTTTATTCAGAATTGCAGAGCCCTGGAAGCAACCAATATGCCCTTCAGTAAGTGAATGAATAAACTGTGGTACATTCAGACAATGAAATCATTCAATGCTAAGAAGAAATGAGCTATCAAGCCATGCAAAAACATGGAAGACTCTTAAATGCTTATTAATAAGTGAAAGAAGCCAATCTGAAAAGCTACATATTACATGATTCCCATTGTATGACAGTCTAGAAAAGGCAAAATTATGAACATAGTAAAAGAATGACTGGTTGCCATGGATTAACAGAGAGGGAAGGAAGAATCAGTGGAGGACTGAAAATTTTTAGGGCAGTGAAGTTGTTCTATATGACACTATCATAATGGTGAACACAAGTCACTACACATTTGTTCAAACCCACTGAATGTACACCAGCAATGAATTCTAATGTAAACTATAAACTTTGGGTGATGGTGTCAGTGTAGGTTCATTGACTTCGACAAATGTACCGCTCTGGTGTGGGATGTTAACAGTGGGAGAGGCTGTGCATATGTAGAGGTAGGGGTTATTGGAAAATCTGTTCAGTTTTGCTATGGACCTACTGCTGCTCTAAAATTCACTTTAAAATTTTAATTAAAAAACTGTGCTGCTTTTTATCTTTCTTTTTTTTCCTGCCCTTTTTGCAGAGTAGCTATTTCTTTTTTTAACTTTTTCTTTTTTCCACTTATGCTTCTGCTCCTAGGCTTCTTACTCTCTGTTATCATTTCTCTCCTCTAACCCCCTGACTGATGACTATTTTTAAATTTAAAACTCTCTCTTGGTTAATATTTTTTAAAATATATGGTTACTTGCTGAATTAGTAACAGTTGTAAGTTCGTAACACCTAAAAACATTGAAGTATCTGGGTCATAAAATTGCATTTCAAGCTTAAAAACTTAACTTGTATACATAATTGTAAAGATGAAAGCAGTGCCTTTAACAGACATGTCATTAGTAAGAGTAACAATGCACTTTCTACACCCATTTTCTTACCATCTCATGTGTTAGAGCCATTAACCCTCTCCAAAATATTAGGGAAGTTCTTGCCCTTTTTCCTGTGCCTACTGCCAGAGAGAGCAGGTGGGGTCCCTGGCTGTTGAGACTGGAGATGGGCTGCCATCTGTCAGTCAGTATTTTCCTACTAGTTAGAACCTAAGGTACCGAGAGTGGCAGCTCACATATGGTCTACTTCGTGCTCTCTGATCCTTCCTAGTGGTGTGTGAGGGAAGACTTGGCTCTACATACCTCTCACCAATTATTGGTACCAAGGTTCGTGAGGAGGAAATAGAGAACTCTGGTCCAAGTTGCATTCTAGAAATTAGATTTAGCAGTCATAAAACCTATATTTTTTATTCTTGTTTTCTGTGTCCAGTTCTAGGTTGGTTCATAGCTAAGAGAATAGAATTATATGTTTAGTTATGCTCTCAAGCACCTATACCATTAAGGAAATATTTTATTGCATTTTTTAACATCAATACATATTTACAGAATATAAAGACATATTCAACATGTACCACTCATATCAAAAGTTTGCAGGTCATCTCTAAGAAAAAAGAGAAGGGAAAAAAATCTCATTTTATAATTTATAAAACTCTCATTATTTTCTTCAATCTTCCTGCCCTATTTCCATGGCCAGTCCCTACCCCCAAAGTCATCACCTGCTTTCTAAAGCCTTATCACATATTCATTGGAAGGCAGAGCAAGTAGGCTTCATGAAAGCTTGGTTGGAAGTGGACAAGTTTTGCTGAGGAGAATGTTGAAGAGGAAACACAGTAATAAATAAATAAAATAATACGAAGAATAAGATCTTAAAGAAGCTGTTTGCTGCATATGTGGTAACTTCTCTTTCTCTGAACCTCTTCCTAAAACTAATGAGCTGAATAAAATATTAAAATGTTATAAAAGTGACTTGTCCTTATTGTCATCTTTAAATACATGAGAAACTTAATGTAACGTGTAAAATAGTTGAATCTGTATCAAATTAGAAAGTAATATATGAATACACACACACACACACACAAAAAGTTTTTCATAGCTCTTTACATAAACATGAGATTTATGAATGAAAATATCAAAAGTACTCCTTGGTATAAGGTGTGCTCATGAAGAGATAATTTCACTTGAAGGATAAAATGTTGTTAGTATCTGGCCTTCCTGGATACTTAATTAAACCAAAATAAGTTGTGGAGGGTGGCTTATCATTATAGTAAATGAGATGGAGGGGAGCAAGTGAAGCAGAGTTCAAGACAGCGGGAAATAAAAGGCATAGAAAACTATTGAGCCAGAAAGGGGAATTGAATCAGACTTGCTGTAGCACTAATCATTAGAGAGTGAAGTAATGAACTAGGAAAGAGATGGGGCTTTAGTTATGGCCCACCAAATGGAAATGAGAAATTTCCAGATGTTCCATATGGTCTGTAATTTAAATGTTTTGTGCCTTCAGGTCAGAATTTTCAACCAGATAACAGATGTAGAAAAGACTCAAAATTTCATGCACACACCAAGATGGTTAGATTTCAAAATCTCAGAGCTTGCATGTAAACTCCTCACATAAGAAGTAGGGTGTAAAATAAAGTCCGTCAGACCTCAGGCAGAATTCCAGTTGAGAAAAAAACTTCCAGGTTAATAATAGCTTTCATTTTACATACCAATTCAAATGGTACAAAACAGCATTAGGGATTTTAACTTGACAGCACCAATTTAAGAGCTATGGGGTTCAAAAGAACGTTTCATGCCAAATGGCCTGTTTGCTAAAGAAAATAACATAAATCAAAGACCTTGATATGGAAAATTTGGTTCTGTATACAATTGGACATAATGTTCAACAATCAACATATCAATTTTATCCTAAAGAAAAGGTAACCAAAATTTTCTTTACAATGACAAATTCTCACCCTTTCTTAAAAGTCAGAACTAAAGGAGTTATTAAATTTCCAAAAGCAAAATTTACATCACTGCATAAACACTGGTGAGGTACTATGTGGTATACCATCATTTTTATGTGAACCCCTCCACTTCTCAATCACTCCTCTCTATGACATTAGAATCAATAGATGATTTTGGAAAAAAAAAAGAAAAGAAAAAGAAAAGAAATTGATCCTGTGCTGCCCAGATTTCTCCCTTTCTCCTCTTGCTTCCAGTTAGTCACCCACAAGTAAAGCAGGTTCTCCTTCCTTCTTCTGATAAATCCAGATCCTTAGCTGTCCAGTCTATTACTTCATGGTCCGTGAGGCAGGGTGTGATCCTTTCCACTGGCTTCCGGGCCAAGCATCAAGTTTGCAGATCCACGACCCTAGCTTTAGGGTGAGGGGAGCATTAGGAAGGTTCCTTTTGCTTTTGAGCTGGAACGTTATTCTCCAAACCAGCTTTACCATGTATTTTCCATGTATCTTGAATTTTCTACTGGTCTAGAAATGAAGAAAAGGGTTATTATTAACTAGATCCTCAATATTCTGAATTATCAGGTGATGCCTTGGGGAATAATTACATGGGCATGAGCTTCACAAAATAGAGAATCTAAAGTGAAAGAGCAACACACGTACCTCTGTATAAATGAATGGGTCTTCAGAGTAGAATAAGGGAGAAACCTTAGGCTTGGGTGCTTGGCTCCCTTCTGCTTGGTAGAACAAAATATGATTCCCTTCTTACTTCAGTTTGTTCAAAACATAAGATTAAAATATACAAGCTTATTTTCTATATAATTAGCTAAACTTTCTGAGATACCTATTTGATTATATATAGTATGAGAATATTTATCTTCGCACAGATACCTCTGAATAATGTAAAATCTCCAAGGAAAGGATATCTCAACCTTTGCTACAAAGAAAGATTGCCCTACACATTGCAAGGAGCTCATTCCAGCATTAAAAATACATATATTCTGGAAGCCACTTCCATTACCTATGCAAAAAGTACTGAAATGCACTCCTGTGTTGTGCCCCCTAAACTCACTTAGGGAATGTTCTGCTCTTCCACTAAAGTACTGATTGCCTATATCTGAGGCAAAAGCCCTGCATCGCCATTTGTACATATCATAATCCTTTATCTTCATTTGTCCACAGCTAAGAGCAACTGCCTCCTTAAACTTTGTGCCCTTGGTGTCTTGCTTTCCTTATCCTAATCCCAGTTCTGCTTAGTTGACAGATTTTATATATATATATATATATATATATATTTCAATATGAACCATGAAGTACATTGAACTCTAACTTCCACCAAAACTGACCCTTCAGGTTATGAGAAACACCACCCATACAAGACATATGATACAGCAAAATGTGTAAATTTGGACCAGTTCCCTATGCCAATCCTGCTTTGGGGGTAGAGGTGGGGAGGCAATTAACAAACAAAACTATTTTCTATTATATTGTCTCCCCTAAGCTATTTGTTTTTTTGTGAAAATCACTGTGGTTGAATTTCATAATAAATTCAAATGGGGGGGGGGAAGAGCAGACTGTAAGATCAACATGAAAGGACCCTACATTCTTTTGGACAAAAAAGCAAAGTAATAATAATACTTCAATTTGATGTGTTTTTTTTAAATCTGCTGTGAAGGAAGGTGATTTATTAAATTAGTACAGTTTTTTTCTCTCTTGGTTTCTCTCTCTTTCTCTCTCTCTCTCTCTCTCTCTCTCACACACACACACACAGAATATTCTTTTTGAAAAGAAAAATAAATGTGAACATGTCAATTGTTCCAATTGTTCATATGATGTTTCACTTGATGTGACTATATATAGTACATTTATGTGCTAGATATTACATTAATATTAACATTAGGGATCAGAAAGTAAAATTGTCCATATTTCCTAACAAGATACCATAGCCCTTGGGTATTTTAAATTTTTCAATGACAAAGACAAAAACTGCATGGATTTCATAAGGAATCCTCTGAGAATGTGAGTGTGCTTTACAATGTGCAGGTGGTGTTCTCTGGTTATAAAATATTGAGAAAATCCTGGTGGGACTCTCAGCTGATGGGTGCTATGTATATACCTCCTATCAGATCATATGCATAGTAAAAGAGAGGAAAAGAGGTCCTGGTTTCAGTCTTTTCCATCTCTAAAACTGCTTTGTATTCTTTTTTCTTTCCCTCTCCTTTTTTGATTAGATCCAGTGCCTAAACTCCAGTAGGAACTTGGCTGCATTAATGCTATTCCCCCCACTTGAATACCCATAATTGAGATTACCTTTGGTAACATATACTTCAAAGTCCTAGATTTTATTTTTTAACTGAATATATTTTTAAGTTATTTCTACTGAACTCGGTCATTTCTATAACAGAGGCTAGCATAATATAATTTAATTTAGCCAATAACATGCAATATTTAGGATCTTGTTCTAAAAACTGAAACATTCAGAGAAGAGCTTCAGGGTAAGACAAGCACAAAGCTAAGACTAAAAGATAAGACAGGATCTGCCAAAGTTTCTTCATAAGATGCAAATATCATGGAAATTCAATGAAGGAAGTGATCAAATCTGCTTCATGGGTTAAAGATCCTTTGGTGAAGAGGTAGGTCTACAAGCTGACAGGAGGATATTGGAAATGTTTTTTAGACAGTTACTGGTGTAAGTAAAAATTCATGTTGGAAAATTTGGAGATGTTCTGATGGAGAACCAATGTTAGATATAATGTATTGCAGAACACTGGAAAATCTGGCATAAGCTTTGAAAGGTTATTTAGGTCAACTCTACCTTGGACCTTATATGCCAGCGTACAAGAAATCTCCACTATTTTCAGGCAGCACTAGCAAGCAGTGAATACCCACTAAAAGGATAGCTTGAGGTGAGTGATGCCATCCTGGCAGCATGATAAGGAAATGACTCAGGCAACTGTTTATCAAGCAAGACTGAGTGGGAGGAAGAATTAATGGGAAGAAAGTTCTGTTAACAGGTTATCTAAAGTTCTTTAAGTCTCTGAAATTCAGATGCCTCTTCTTTGAAAAATAACAGCCCTATAGCATTGTTGTAAAGATGAAATAATATGTGGAAAGTAAAAGCAGGCACAGAAAAATTGGTAGCTCTTGCTATTACTAATTACATAGACTTAGGAAAGTTTTGTAAAACCAGAAAACATAGTTTCTTTAATAATTCTGGAATAATAATGTTACCTGAGGGTTTTTAAAGAGTACAGGGAAATAATGTTTACTAAAGAACTTTGTAAGGAATGAAGTTCTACACAAGCATAGCATGATGTTATAATTATTTGATTTATAATCTTCAATAATAGGTGAGAGGAAGAAAAGTGTTGCTACAGGAAAAAATGTTTCATTGGGTGGTAGCAGCCAGGAAAGGGGACAACTTTGCAGTAGGAAAACAAAGCTTGAGATGGTGTTATTACTGTTGAAATGTCTAGCAGACCGATATAAAAAGATTTGAGGGCCAAAGAGAGCAGGATAACAGGAACTCATTCACTTCTGTGTCATCTGAAGCTTTGGATATGATAGGTATGACTAAGGATGGAGTACCTAGAAGAAGTAAAATACTAAAAGCCAAAACTTCAAAGGTTTTCTATATTTGCAGATGGAATTATATGAGGAGCCAGAGAAGTACTCAGAGAGAAGGAAGGATTGCTGGAGTTCAATAATCTCTGCACACACCTGTTTAACTAATATCATGTACCTATAAGCACAATCTCTATATACTCATTGCACACTGAATCTCAAGAAACAAAGACTTCACTAAGGAGTACAAGATACAAATATGCCAACAACTACCCATCTCTGATTTACGCATCATAGTAGGGGTTGCTGAAGGAAAGGTAAATACCTAATCTTCCACAGAAGTCCTAGGAAGACTCCAGAGAAAACCAATGGTTAGCTCTGCATTATCTACTCAGCAGAACATTGGGCAAGGCATTTTGGGGTGGAGGAGCCATATGAGAGGGCCACCTAAGAGGGTCATATGAGCTAAGGCAAAAAAAAAAAAAAAAAAAAGAGAGAGAGAGAGAGAGAGAAAGAGAGAGCACTCATGTGATACCTGGAGCAGCATTTAGTTTGAAAAGTTTGTGTGACACCAGAAGAGGCAAGGAAAAGATTTTCAAAAAAGGAATAAGTAATAACAGTGTCAGGTGAAAATGTCCACCAGACTTACTGTTAAATAGCAATAACAAAAATAACTTCTTAGGGAATAGTTACTCAGTGTCAGGCATATTATTGACATAGAGTTATTGTGTTTAATCCTTACAACTCTGTGGTATCAGTAGCATGCCCATTTAAAAGATAAAAGCACTGAGGCACCAACAATGTAAATAAGTAACCTAACATTAAGTATTGCCCACAATTAAGTGTGGCAATTCAGTTCAATACCAGTTCTACCTGCCTCTGGAGAGCTTCAGGATTCCTAACCATTATTCCAGGAAAGAACGATGTCAAGACAGAAGCAAGCAAAGAAACTGTATTTGAAGAAGGAGTTGGTAATGAGGAAGGGAAGAAAAACTATCTTTCAAACTGAACCATACTAGCTGAATAAATGAAGTAAAGACAGAGATTATAAAACTGAGTTGTCACACACACAAAAAAAACACAAGTGAGAATAAAAAATAAATATATGTACTCATCCCTTAATATGTAAAACACTCAGAGGTCTCAGTAATCTCCTATTTCCATGGCCAACAGTCCTACCAAAAAACTCTGAGGATCTTTAGGAAGCTCTGAGCTACCTCTAGACCCCACATTTCTTAGTTACTGGTCAACTCTGTGGTTTCAAAGAAAACATTTCCAAGGAGGATTATTATATTTGTTTTCTGAAAACACCAGTGTCTGGGGAACTAGTAAGGTTCCCTGCAACACTGTTTCCATGGGTCATGGTGACATTAGCAGTACATTGCCTCCTGTGCTCTGAGAGGTGTGTGACTCCTTTTAGTTTTACATTATTAGTGCTTGGTTTATTGAAATCAGATGCCAGTGTCCTATTATTTCTACAACATATGCAACATATTGATAAGCACTGTAGTATGATTCTCAACCCCATTTAAAAATTTTTATAGAAAACATTTATTCAAATTACTATCCCACATGAAATGACCTTATACATATAAATGTGTAAGATATATTAAATATGTCTATTTTTAAAATATGTCTATTTTTAAAAGAGCTAATATTTCTCATATTCATATATTTTTCCATCAATACAAAGCTAACAATGAAAACCATAGTGACCACAAACATGTCATCTGCCCTGGTTTCTGTGTAATTAAAAAGATGCTGCCGCCAATAACACTAACTCCTCAGGGAGAATTTATAGAAGCCAATAAAGCATGTCAACACTGAAAACAACAGAATGGAACATATGAATTGCTTTGGGATACATGTACCCCCAAAAAAGTACAGAAACATTTTGGAACTAGCAATTAACCTGTCACTGAAATTGGCATTGAATTGAAGCCCCCTGATATAGTCCTTTCCCTTAGACCCCTAAAGGAACCTATCCAGGAAGAGCGCTCATTTTCTGCTGGTAAAACACTGTGCAAGGGGGAGAATTTCACAGTTCACCAGAAGGATTATATCACTTTCTTTCTTTGGAAGAAGTCCAGACTTCATCATGAAGGTGCATCACATCGTTACACTGCAGAAAGTAGCATATGGCAAGATGTCTCTTAGGAGCTAAAAATGGACTTTCTGCTAAGAAACTTAGTTGTGAAATAAACAGTAAATGTTTTATATGTGTAAAGTTTATCAGTTCAGAGTATAATGAACTACAGACTATGAATAAATAAAGTAATATATAACAATACATTTATTAAAAACATGCTATAGGAGAAATGCATGTGTAATTTATCTTGTGATAGAAGTTATTACATTCTTTAATTGGTAAAGGATATTAAAGTTAGGTGGTATATAAGTGATCAATAAGACTGCCAAAATTCAGGAAATAAGTTATCAGATACTTGTTTTTAAGGCATTTGTTGCAACCATAAGCCAAGCTCCATTCCTTTTTTTTTTTTTTTTATTAAATAAAACCAAACCCATCACACATACTTACACTAAAGGAGACAACAAATGCATTACTGACTGAAACAGTTACCCATAAAACATTATTTTCATGAACTGTGTCAACTTCTCTGGACAATCAAGTATTATTAAAACCAGATAATCAGTTATATACAGCAAACCACACACTCCTAAGATTAACAAATTCAATATAAAGGGCACATTTCTATTCTCACATTTTTCTCAGTTCTCAGCGGCTCTGCAATTGTTATCTATGGTTCCAGAGTGTACCACAGCCACAGTGTGATTTGGTGGCCAGATAGCCAATGCTCTTCTGTATCAGATGCAGAAGGAGAAATAGGCCCAGCATCAGCAGGAGATGGATAATAGTAGTTTCCTACATAACCATAAATGTTTTGCTTTCCTCTTTAAAGATATTTAAGACGATGAAGTCTGAATTGTGTGGCATTTCCAAAAAGAAAAGAAATGCATGCATACACTTCTTTTTTTCTTTTATGCTGGAAAATGTAGCAATTTATGGTGCTAATTTCCCAAGAAACCGAAACAAAATTACTAATGTCATAGATTGGTACCTCCACTTCATTTTGTGTGATTTCCTATAGCATAATATAATGATTGGCTTGGGTATGAATACTGCCACTTCCTTACATTGTTCTCTCTTGGTTATTGTTAAATATTTGAGCATTCATTTACTGTAGATGTGACTGATGGCATAATCCCTAAATCTGAATGAAAATATCTAGTAGCATAGTATATATACTCTTGGGTTTCTTTGAACTTTGCCTCTCACGGGCTATCACAACCTATACATTGCAAAACTTAAAACATGTCTAAATAAATAACTGCAAATAAATGACAGAACACAAATATGAGCAGCAAATTCTTGCTTTGCATGAAATTCCTTAATATCTGAGTTATTCCCATTAAATAAGATACAGAATCTTACTTTTGGATTCCTTCAGAAAGTTCTTCACTTCCCATATAAACAGCCAACTGCTAGGCAACTCTTGAAATCTAAAAACCTATCTCTTAGACTGCTTTCTAGAAGTTCCCAATGTCACTGGCAAGAAAACAGATATATAAGAAAATTAGAAACAGATTCCATGATGTTTCCTCACACTAGATGTAAAAATTACTCAGACAAACACACACACACACACACACACACACACACTATGTGTGTACCCAGAGTACTAACCCAAGTATCCTATGCAATTAATCCTGATTCCAACAGCTTTGTTTTTATCCTGTGTAATAGAGAAAAATGTCTAGATAACACAATATTACAGCACTGATATTCAAAAATGCCACTTAAAACCTACATTTCTTCCATGATGGAATTTTAATGAACCAGGAAAAAATTAAATCAAAGAAAATTTGCTCTTTGCCCATTGTCAAACTAACAACTTTTCCATACATTATTTTCAAATCATACAAGGGCCTGTTGTCCTGTGATAATATTTCCAATACAGGGTAGCATCACACACACACACACACACACACACACACACACACACAGAGTTTATTAGCTTCATAGTGGACTTCAGTTTAACTTATAGGTATGCAATTGGCCAAAGATTTAGTACTTCTAGTGGCTTTTCTTCACCTTCTGTTACAGTGCTGTTTGATCGTATTTATGAATGTGACCTTGTATCTTAGAGTAGCAGGCAAAAGTAAGATAAATTAGACTCTAAAACACATGCACAATAGCAGACAGTACTGTTTGAAGATTAATAAGTGAACTCACTACAGCACTTCAACTGCCTATAGCCTAAAAATACCTTTCCTATGGTACTTTCCAGGCAGTCCCTGAGGGACCAATAAACTGAGAGCACTAGACAGATCTGAACTTCTCTATCACAGCTCTGATTGTGCTCTGTGCACTATATGTTTCTTCTTAAAAGCATCTAATTCACGGCCTGTTCATAGCATTCCTTACTTGAAGCAAAGGACACCAGAAGTAAACACAACTTTTAAAAGACATTGTAAAGTGAATTCACTCCATTTTCCCTTTTTAACTACCAAAAACCCAGTCCATGCATTTCCTGTTCTAGCGATGTAATTTTCAAACCTCTTAGTTTTTGCCCAATATAAAAACTGCACATTTCTAACTATACTTCGCCTCCTAGCCCTCGGTCAGTCTGCATTGCACCAGGAGGTTCTCTTGTCTCCTCTCAAGGCTTCCAAGCCATTAGAACCTGAGGGCCTTCAAGTTTGGTTCCTGAGGACACACAGTCTCTCTGCAAGGGAATCTTAGAAATGAAGAACCCAGTGTAAAGAATTTTGAATTCTCCCAAAGCCCATCTGCTCCCTCCTCTACACTACAGATTTCATAATGAGAAACACTCCCACGGTGTTTGAGCCTCCTCTCCAACCTCTGATCTCCAGACTCATTCTTGAAGAGCTTCAGTGAGGCCTCCTAGGACAGCAAATGGCTGCAAAATCCATCCTGTTAGCACTTCACCCTAGCATGAATAATTCACACTATGCAACTGAGTATTTCACAACTGTTCGACTAGCTGAAATTTATAATAACGCTGACTTAAAGAGATTTCTTTTTGTAAAACTAAGTATCACACATAATAACACACACTATGAACATGAGAAAGTGTCTCTAGGTACTTATTTCTTTATTTACGCAGACACGTTGAGAAGCATAGTCAGGATTATTTATCTTTAGCCTAAAGAAAAGGCAGGTGAAAAGACCTGATCCAAAGAGACAGCTAAAAATTAGAAATGAACCAGATAATTCAAAACCAAACAATTTCCTTTGGAGGCTAAGTGTTCTAATTTGTCTTGATTGACGCATTAACCACGTACTTTTCATACCATTTCTTTTGTGTGCATGGAGGCTGCCAATGTAAGTCCAAACAAGAAAATGGTACTGTTCTCTTATAAACCTCCACTAAACTGGATTTCTAGTTAATATAGTTATTTTGAATTAACTGTTTACATTTTCTTCAACAACAAAAGTAGTAAAATAATTCACTATTTAATATTCTAAAATAATTATGTTTGGCTGTGGTAACTTGTCTTTTTTGTTCTATTTTATACAAAGCTATTTTGAGATTTCCAGCATTCCTTAGATCAAACAGGGTTTCTATCAAATAATTTTCATTTACTGTTTCCAAGATAAGAGAGTATCAAGAGACAGTGTTACCAAGAGTTTCCCAATAAGTAACTATTGTTATAGAGATTATAATTTACCTTTAGAATTGCCTATTTGCAGCCATTATGAGTGACACTTGGCGAAGTTGTTGTTAAATGATTGCATTACCTATCAATCAACATCAGCCATGTTATGAATAAACACACTCTAATGAATAGATTGATGCAGAACTGATGAGTTTCGCCTTAACAAATACTTTCAAAATTATTTTTCAGCTGTAGAAACGAAAAAGGCGTTTAATTTTCAGTTTCATTTTTTGACCCCATGGTAGAATAAAAATAAAAGGAGAAAAAAATAATTTTTAATTTGATAGTACTGGAATGAACTTTTGGAACTAGCACTTTGATCCTTGTGAAAGCACAGGCTTCTATAGTATAATCTGCATTCAGTGCTGCATTAATGAAGATACAAAAGCTGTGCCAAGCAGCAGGAATCCTATTACTACTCCTATGAGAAGGAAAGACATCTCCGTAGCTGGTAACTCCCTACTGAGTCTTTCAAAGATGACCAAGTCTATTTCTTGACGTGGCTTTTCCTGGGGAATTACAGCATCCTTGCAGCCTGCATTGTGACACATATCACACAGCCTGACAAGATTTCATTAAACAAATGGTAGACTACCCATGCTTTCTAATTTTGTAATTCACATGAAAATGAATGACACATTGCAGTTTTTTCTCTGAATATGTCAGAGATTTGTAAAAGTTCTAGGCACAAACACCATAGGAATAATAATAATAATACTTTGCTGAAAGAACTCTATTAAAACACTGGTCATTAAAACACTGGGAACTATATATGAATTGACACATAATGTATCCTTTCAAAATTTATGTCAATGGAAACCTCTGGAACTTATGGAGCAAATTTATGTAAGCAACCATGTCATCTATTTTCACTTTTATTTCTAGGAAGCACAGAACTTAAACTGAAGATGAACCACAAAAACATCATAGCACATAGATTTTCTGTTTATGTCTTTCCCAGTGTTGTACTGATTTTACAAACATTTATTTTTCCTGGTTATGATTCTTTTTGTTTATATTTCATTGTTATATAATCAATTATGTTATTCTGACAAACCAATTTTTAGGACTTAATTTGGGGAACAAAAAGGCATTACAGCAGACTAAAACATCCAAAACACTGTCAAGTAAAATAAGTAACTAATGGATACTCTGCTGTAACACAGGGGCCAAGAGACTGAATTTTAAAAGAGCATCTGTTAGATATATAGGAGCAAGAATTTTCAAATCATTCTCCTAGCCCCAAAGAAATAGGTTTCCCTTAAAAGCTGTAGGATCTTCAATACTGCACATGTTTAAGCAGTAGCTAAATAACCATCCCATCTGGCATGTTGACAAAAGTTCTTGGATTGGAAGAAAGGTTAAACTAGAAGCCCTCAAAAATCTCTTCCACTCTATGATTCCATAATTAAATATGCTGTACTTAATGAGCTATTTGTTATCTCCACAGGGTGAGTAACTTATGGTATGTGTCTCCATGCTATCTCCCTGCCAGGTCTAGAAACTAAATTAAATTAATCTATCACTACCTGAAGTTAGAAATGGGGGAAAGATATGTTATAAAGATTTAAAGAGTCTGGAGTCTGAATATTCACCCAAGAATCTCAGCTTACCCATCGGCAAAATGTCACAGTCTGTCTATGTCATGTCATTATCTTAAATATGAAGAATAAAAACAAAAGAAACATTGATGTTTTCCAAGTTAAAATCTAAAAGGAGTTAGGTAAAATATATTTTAGTATTATGAATATTAAAAAGTAGATGATATAATTGGGTACATTACAAACACATTTTTAAAGTACTTCCTATAATGTAAAACATTTTAAAGACTGTTATCACTGGAAGGGTATAAATATTTGTTTTGGAGGGTTGAAAGTCTACTATAAGCCAGTAAACTAAATTAAAATAGCATAGTTAATCTGCTCTTCTCTCTCATTATATTTATGCAATATAAGAAAGGTAAACAAATCCTGAAGTCACTAAATTATTCACTGAAGTAAATTATCTTAAGTGAATGAACTGCTACATGGTATATAAATATTTTAAGTAGACAAAGAGCTTTATAAGTATATAGAATTTTTTTGCTTCCTTTCACATTTGATGGTCTCAAAAAGGTGTTATTGCTTTGACATTTTTGTTAGGGATAATTTTAAAAAGTAAATATTTCTCACAGGAATATAACAATAAATATAACCATAGTTATGTGTACATATGTGATTACAATATTTTCAAACCATTAAAAATTCTAGGACTACCCATGTATGAAAGTTTTACATCCTGATGTATACTTGATTTTAATCGAATTTGAAGCACAAATGAACCAAGAACAACTGGAAAAAGTGACTGAAAAGAAATCAGTACAAAAGCAAACTGAAATATGCAAATTAAAACATGTGACTGTGCCATTATAGGATAGGAGTGGCTGATACTTATTTTTAAATTTTACAAAGGATGGTATCTGTTTCTTGGGGAAGCAGTTATATATGCAAACCTAAAGGACACTAGTTGTTATCAAGGTCTTCAACTGGCATGAATTGCAACATCCCCGATTTTTAAGATCAATAGTCTCTTGCCTTGATCATTTTCTTTTTTTAAGATTTTATTTGAGAAAGAGAGAGAGAGAGAGAGAGAGAGCGCACAAGCATGAGTAGGGGGAGGGGCAGAGGGAGAAGGAGAGAGAGGAATCTCAAGCAGGTTTCTTGCTCAGCAGGGAGCCTGATGTGGGGTTCAATCCCATGACCCTGAGATCATGACCTCAGCCAAAACCAAGAGTTGGTGCTCAACTGACTGAGCCATCTAGGTGCCCCTCTTGCCTTGATCACTAATCAAGAAAAAAATAATGGAAATATAAAAATGCAAACAATGCATCCTGGCACTGCCTAGGAAATGGTCATGTTACCCAAACTCATGGCAAATACTGTCAATACTTACAATTATGAACCCCTTCTTCAAATTTGGTGATTATGCCCAAGAGAGACTAAGTCTGAGTATAAGTTGGGCATCTCAGATCATATCTAAAATGTCCTACAGTTCAGAAAATACCTTGGGACAAAATAGTAATTCCATTTGTAAGATGGCAAGACAATAGAGGCTTAAAAGCAGATAAAATAAAACTCAATTTTCATTGGAAATTTTTCATTTCAATTACAAAATATTTTAGAGAAAATGGTTAAAAAATGTAGCAGATACTCTGATCAATCAGGTTTAGCAAATGTTTAACATGTTTTCATGTTTCAAATCTCCATGTTTTTTAGAGTAAAATTTTAGAGATATATACAAAAGCCACCATCTATCCCATTTCCACTCCCATTTTACCAAGAGGAAAGGTTTACATTAAGTTCTTTCATTCAAGAATCACTACAGACATGCATGTATCTATAGTCAATATAAAGGATATTTACTTTAATCCTAACTATTATAATCTACAATTTCCATCATTCAGTAACTTGCACTATTTTCCTATTATTATTATTATTTTAAGGCTTCCATGAAACTTGTACATCTAGTTTAACTTCTTCAATAGTTTTCAAACATATGACTATACCACAGCTTAACTCTCCATTGTCCTATTACCTATATATTGTTTGTAATTTTTTTTACTATGATAAAACTGCTACATTATTCTCTACAAGTTTTCTTATGAACATAAACCAGAATTCATATGTGAGTATGTGTATACACAGAGAGAGACAAAAAGAGACAGAGAGACAGAAAGGGAATATATATGGAGAGAAAGATTCCTGAAATGAAATAAATCACTGATATGTAGGATTTTGCAAATTCAGTTATTGCCAAATTGCCCTCCAAAATAGTTATTCTAAGTTCCCACCAGCTCTATGAGTGTCCTATTTCCCCATCTTAACAATGCTTAGTTTTATCAAATTAAAAAATTCACCAACTTAATGGAAATGGTCTATCATTGCTATTTTAATTTGTATGTAATGAGTAGTGAAATTAGCTGTCCTTATATAATACAGCATGAGACTTTCAGTTTTTTCTTCTGTGGTTTGTGGATCTGTAGTCTTTGCCCAGTCATGAGATTTCCATAAGCTTTTCCTTTGTGATTTATCATTACAAATATTTTGTCCAAATCTATGGTTTGTCTTGAACTTTGTTTTTTGAGCCTAGCTCTATAAAGAATTTTAATGTTAATGAACTCAATTACTCAATGAAATATTTCCTATTATGTTTTGTGCTTTAAGGTCTTATTCAAGGAATTCTGTTTTACCTTAAAAAATATATTTTTTAAGATTTTATTTATTTAAAAAAAAAATCTTATTTATTTATTTGAGAGAGAGAGAGTGTGTGTAAGAGAGAGCATGAGAGGGGAGAATGTCAGAGAAAGAAGCAGACTCCCCACGGAGCTGGGAACCCGATTCAGAACTTGGTCCGGGAACTCCGGGATCATGACCTGAGCCAAAGGCAGTTGGTTAACCAACTGAGCCACCCAGGTGCCCCCCAAAAACAGATATATTAAGTATTCTTTGATAATTCCACTAATAATGTTAAAGTTTAGCTTTTCAAGTTTATGGCTTTAAATAATGTAGTACATAATAGGGATCTAATTTTTATTTTTCCCATACACAGTCCCCATTCCTTCCCCGCTTCTTGAATAGTCCATTAATTTCCAATTATTTGTATTTTTGTCATAACAACTCCCTAAATTATGTTAGTTATGCTGTTCCATTATCTTGCTTGACTTTCCTACACTATAAAATTCATGATGTCTATTAAAGCTAGTCCACACATCCTTGCTGCTTCTCCTACAAAATAGCCTTGATCCTTACAGTTTGCAAACATTCAGTTATAAATATTTTCTGATTGACCTTGTGATTTCTTCTTCCACAATAAATTGTTTCAATTTTTTAAATGTCCTATGCTTATATGCAAACAATGAATCATGGAACATCACATCAAAAACTAATGATGTGCTACTGTATGGTGACTAACATAACATAATAAAAAATAAACAAAAAGGAGAAGCGAATTGGGGGAAATCGGAGGGGGAGATAAACCATTAGAGACTGTGGAGACTGTGGATTCTGAGAAACAAACTGAGGGTTTCAAAGAGGAGGGGGGTGGGGGGTTGGGTGAGCCTGGTGGTGGATACCTATTGCATGGAGCACTGGGTGTGGTGCATAAACAATGAATTTCAGAACACTGAAAAAAGTTTAAGAAAATAAACAAATAAATAAACTTAAAATATAAAAAAATTTAAAATATATTTTTAAAAATTAAAAAATAACTGGCCTATGCTATTTTTATTGTTTTTTATTGTTGTTTTTGTTGTTATTGATTTTTTACATTTCACTGTGGTTTGACAATATATTCTCTATGCTCTAAATTCTTTACTATATTTGAGATTTTTTGCAGCTGCTAGTCAATTTTGTAATTATGTAATGTGTGGCAAAAAATAGTTTTACTCTATTTGCTGGATATCTAATGTACAATAAAACAAGTTTGCTAATTATGTTACTCATGCAGTTCCTATTCTTTTAGTTTATTTGATTTCTGAACTTCAGAGAACGTTGTTTAAATCTCCCAACATGATCTTGAATTTTAAAATTCCTCCTTCTAATTCAAACTATATGTATGAAAAGTACTACTTATATTTGTCACACACACACATATACACACACAGCTATATTTTCATGTCTTCGGATTTAGGCTTTGCATGTAGTCCAGGTCTCTTTTATAATTGTATAATGACCTTTATCTTTAATAATTGCCGCCTTCTTTAATATCTATTTCTCCTGAAAGAAATATAGATATTAGTTTCTTTTTTTTGCTTAGTACTTCTTGGAATATATTTATTAGCTCTCTATTTCAACATTTCTATATCATTATGTTATAGGTAATTCTGTTTGTAGGTCTCATAACTGTGCCTTAACACATATGGTTATTTCTGTCTTTTAACAATCAAATTTAATTGATGTATATTTCTTGTGACATATGATATCTATTCAGTATCTTCTATTTCTGCTGATTTTTATTTTATTTTGTTCTCCATTGACCCTTCAATTTATTTTTAATAAAGATGCCAGGAAAAAGAATAGGCTTTTCAACAAAGGGTACTAGGACAGCTAGAAACACACATGCAAAATTTGAACCCCTATCTCATAATATATACAAAATTCACTCAAAAATATAACAATGATCTAAATGTAAGCAGTAAAACTATAAATATTTGTATTTATTTAAAACTATAAATATTTGTATTTGTTTAAAACTGTAAATATTTGTAATATTGGATTATGCAATGGTTTCCTAGATATGACATCAAGATTATATGCAATAACAAAAAAATTGACTCTTTTGGAATTAAAAAACATTGTGTTTCAAAGGACATCATCAAGAAAAAGCAAAGACAACCCACAAAATGGGAAAAAATATTTACAAATTATTTATCTGATAAGGGACTTGTATCTAGACTATATAAAGAACTTTTACAAGTCAATAATAAAAAAGTAAATAATCCAGTTAAAAAATGGGCAAAGGATCTGACATTTCTCCAATGAAAACATACAAATTGCCAATAAGCACATAAAAAGACTCTCAATATCAGTGGCTGTCAGTGAACTATAAATCAAAACCACAGTGAGATACCACTTTACACCCACCTGGAAGCATAAATAACAAAGACAGATAATAACAAGTGTTGGTGAGGAAGTGAAGAAATTAGAAACATTATGCATTGCTGGTAGAAATTTAAAATTGTTCAGCCACTTTGAAAAACAAGTCAACAGTTCCAAAAAAGATTGAACATAGTTACCACATAACACAGCATTCCACTTCAAGGGAGATACTCAAGAGAAATCAAAATGTGTTTCTATTTCTTGACTGGATTATTTGTTCTTTGGGTATTGAGTTTGATAAGCTCTTTATAGATTTTGGATACTAGCCCTTTATCTGATATGTCGTTTGCAAATATCTTCTCCCATTCTGTCAGTTGCCTTTTGGTTTTGTTAACTGTTTCCTTTGCTGTGCAAAAGCTTTTGATCTTGATAAAATCCCAATAGTTCAATTTTGCCCTTGCTTCTGTTGCCTTTGGCGATGTTCCTAGGAAGAAGTTGCTGCGGTTGAGGTCAAAGAGGTTGCTGTCTGCATTCTCCTCAAGGATTTTGATGGATTCCTTTCTCAAATTGAGGTCCCTTCATCCATTTTGAGTCTATTTTCGTGTGTGGTGTAAGGAAATAGTCCAATTTCATTTTTCTGCATGTGGCTGTCCAATTTTCCCAGCACCATTTGTTGAAGAGGCTGTCTTTTTTCCATTGGATATTCTTTCCTGCTTTGTCGAAGACTCAATACCCAAGGAACAAATAATCCAGTCAAGAAATGGGCAGAGGACATGAACAGACATTTCTGCAAGAAAGACATCCAGAGGGCCAACAGACACATGAAAAAATGCTCCACATCCCTCGGCATCAGGGAAATACAAATCAAAACCACAATGAGATACCACCTCACACCAGTCAGAATGGCTAAAATTAACAAGTCAAGAAATGACAGATGCTGGCGAGGATGCGGAGAGAGGGGAACCCTCCTACACTGCTGGTGGGAATGCAAGCTGGTGCAACCACTCTGGAAAACAGTGTGGAGGTTCCTCAAAAAACTGAAAATAGAGCTACCCTATGACCCAGCAATTGCACTCCTGGGTATATACCCTAAAGATACAAACGTGGTGCTCCGAAGGGGCACGTGCACCTGAATGTTTATAGCAGCAATGTCCACAATAGCCAAACTGTGGAAAGAGCCTAGATGTCCATCAACAGATGAATGGATAAAGAAGAAGTGGTATATATACACAATGGAATACTATGCAGCCATCAAAAGACATGAAATCTTGCCATTTGCGACGACGTGGATGGAACTAGAGGGTATCATGCTTAGTGAAATAAGTCAATCGGAGAAAGACAACTATCATATGATCTCTTTGATATGAGGAAGTGGAGATGCAAGGTGGGGGGCAGGTTGGGGGGAGGTAGGAAAAGAAAAAATGAAAAGATGGGATTGGGAGGGAGACAAACCATAAAAGACTCAATCTCAAAAAACAGACCGAGGGATGCTGGGGGGAGGGGGGACGGGAGAGGGTGGTGGGGAAATGGACATTGGGGAGGGTATGTGCTATGATGAGTGCTGTGAAATGTGTAAACCTGGCAATTCACAGACCTGTACCCCTGGGGATAAAAATACATTATATGTTTATTAAAATAAAAAAATTTAAAAAAAATGTGTTTCTATAAAAGAAGTTGTACATGGGGTGTTCAGGTGGCTCAGTCGCGTAAGCATCTGACTTTGACACAGGTCATGATCTCAGGGTCCTGGGATTGAGCCCTATGTTGGGTTCTCTGGTCAATAGGGAGTCTGCTTCTCCCTCCCACTCTCCCTCTGTGCTCTCCCCTCCCCTCTCTCAAATAAATAAATAAAATATTTTTTTTAAAAAAAGTTGTACATGAATATTCACAGTAGCATTATCTGTAATACCCCAAAAATGGAAATAACCCAAATGATCACTAACTAGTGAATAGAATATATTCATAAAATGGAATATTAGCAATCAAAAGGAATGAATACTGATACATGCTATAACATGGATGATTCTTGAAAATATACTAGGGATGCCCAGGTGGCTCAGTCAGTTAGACCTCTGCCTTCAGCTGGGGTCATGATCCAAGAGTCCTGGGATGGAGTCCCTTGTCAGGCTCCTTGCTCAGTGGTAGGCCAGCATCGCCCTCTGCCTGCCACTTCCCTGTGCACACTAGCTCTTTCTCTCTCTAACAAATAAATAAATAAAATCTTAAAAAATATATATTATATTAAATGAAAGGAGCCAGTCACAAAAGTGTGAGGAAGGAACAGAAGGAGCTGAAAGTTAAAGGTTATAGAGTTTCTTTTTGGTGTGATTAAAAATATTCTAAAATTGATTCTTCTGATCCAAGAGCATGGAATGGTCTTCCATCTTTTTGGTCTTCAATTTCTTTCATGAGTGTTCTGTAGTTCCTCGAGTATAGATCCTTTACCTCTTTGGTTAGGTTTATTCCCAGGTATCTTATGGTTCTTGGTGCTATAGTAAATGGAATCAATTCTCTCATTTCCCTTTCTGTATTTTCATTGTTAGTGTATAAGAAAGCCACTGATTTCTGTACATTCACTTTGTATCCTGCCATGTTACTAAATTGCTGTATGAGTTCTAGTAGTTTGGGGGTGGAGTCTTTTGGGTTTTCCATATAAAGAATTATGTCATCTGCAAAGAGAGAGAGTTTGACTTCTTCATTGCCAATTTGGATACCGTTTATTTCTCTTTGTTGTCTGACTGCTGTTGCTAGGACTTCTAATACTATGTTGAACAAGAGTGGTGAGAGTGGGCATCGTTGTCATGTTCCTGATCTCAATGGGAAGGCTGCAAGCTTTTTCCCATTGAGGATGATATTTGCTGTGGGTCTTTCATAGATAGATTTGATGAAGTTCAGGAATGTTCCCTCTATCCCTATACTTTGAAGTGTTTTAATCAGGAACGGATGCTGGATTTTGTCAAATGCTTTTTCTGCATCAATTGAGAGGACTATGTGGTTCTTCTCTCTTCTCTTATTGATTTGTTCTATCACATTGATTGATTTGCGAATGTTGAACCATCCTTATAACCCAGGGATGAATCCCACCTGGTCATGGTGGATGTCTATACTGCCTAGAGCAATCTATACTTTTAATGCCATTCCGATCAAAATTCCATGGTATTTTTCAAAGAGCTGGAGCAAATAATCCTAAAATTTGTATGGAATCAGAAGAGACCCTGAATCACTAAGGAAATGTTGAAAAACAAAAATAAAACTGGCGGCATCACATTACCTGATTTCAAGCTTTACTACAAAGCTGTAATCACCAAGACAGCATGGTACTGGCATAAAAACAGACACACAGACCAGTGGAACACAGTAGAGAGCCCAGATATGGACCCTCAACTCTATGGTCAAATAATCTTCGACAAAACAGGAAAAAAATGTCCAGTGGAAAAAAGACAGTCTCTTCAATAAATGGTGCTGGGAAAACTGGACAGCTATATGTAGAAGAATGAAACTCAACCATTCTCTTACACCATACACAAAGATAAACTCGAAATGGATAAAAGACCTCAACGTGAGACAGGAATCCATCAGAATCCTAGAGGAGAACATAGGCAGTAACCTCTTCGATATCAGCCACAGCAACTTCTTTCAAGATATGTCTCCAAAGGCAAAGGAAACAAAAGCGAAAATGAACTTTTGGGACTTCATCAAGATCAAAAGCTTCTGCACAGCAAAGGAAACAGTCAACAAAACCAAGAGGCAACCCACGGAATGGGAGAAGATTTTTGCAAATAACAGTACAGACAAAAGGTTGATATCCAGGATCTATAAAGAACTCCTCAAACTCAACACACACAAAACAGATAATCATATCAAAAATGGGCAGAAGACATGAACAGACACTTCTCCAATGAAGACATACAAATGGCTATCAGATACATGAAAAAATGTTCATCATCACTAGCCATCAGGGAGATTCAAATTAAAACCACATTGAGATACCACCTTACACAAGTTAGAATGGCCAAGATTAGCAAGACAGGAAACAACATGTGTTGGAGAGGATGTGGAGAAAGGGGAACCCTCTTACACTGTTGGTGGGAATGCCAGTTGATGCAGCCACTTTGGAGAACAGTGTGGAGATTCCTCAAGAAATTAAAATAGAGCTTCCCTATGACCCTGCAATTGCACTACTGGGTATTTACCCCAAAGATACAGATGTAGTGAAAAGAAGGGCCATCTGTACCCCAATGTTTATAGCAGCAATGGCCACGGTCGCCAAACTGTGGAAAGAACCAAGATGCCCTTCAATGGATGAATGGATAAGGAAGATGTGGTCCATATACACTATGGAGTATTATGCCTCCATCAGAAAGGATGAATACCCAACTTTTGTAGCAACATGGATGGGACTGGAAGAGATTATGCTGAGTGAAATAAGTCAAGCAGAGAGAGTCAATTATCATATGGTTTCACTTATTTGTGGAGCATAACAAGTAACATGGAGGACAAGGGGAGATGGAGTGGAGAAGGGAGTTGAGGGAAATTGGAAGGGGAGGTAAACCATGAGAGACTCTGGACTCTCAAAAACAACCTGAGGGTTTTGAAGGGGCGGGGGGTGGGAGGTTGGGAGAACCAGGTGGTGGGTATTAGGGAGGGCACGGATTGCATGGAGCACTGGGTGTGGTGCAAAAACAATGAATACTGTTACACTGAAAAGAAATAAAAAATTTAAAAAAAATTCTAAAATTGATTGTGATAATAACTGCACACCTCTGATTTGTACACTTTAAATGGGTGAATTACATGGTATATAATTTATATTTAATAAAGTTGTCTTATCCCCCCCCAAAAAAGAAGAAACTAAAAAATGGAAGCATAGATAAGTTGAAAAGGATACAGTGAAAAAACTAATAGGTTGCCTGGGTGGCTCAGTGGGTTAAAGCCTCTGCCTTCAGCTCAGGTCATGATCCCGGGGTCCTAGGATTGAGCCCTGGGTCGGGCTCTCTGCTTGGTGGGGAGCCTGCTTCCTCCTCTCTCTTCTGCCTCTCTGCCTGCTTGTGATTTCTTTCTGTCAAGTAAATAAATAAAATCTTTAAAAAAAAAACCTAATAATCACAGATGTAAGAAAATTGAGATTATATTTTATTCAGAGAGCTGATTTATTTATTTTTTTAAACGTTTTTATTTATTTATTTGACAGACAGAGATCACAACTAGGCAGAGAAGCAGGCAGAGAGAGGGAGGAGGGAAGCATGCTCCCCACTGAGCAGAGAGCCCAATGTGGGGCTCAATCCCAGGACCCTGAGATCATGACCTGAGCCGACGGCAGAGGCTTTAACCTACTGAGCCACCCAGGTGCCCCCAGAGAGCTGATTAAAAAAAAAAAAAAAAGTTTCCAGGGAGAAAAATGTCATTGTTCAACATCTTCATAGATTTTTGAATAATAAACATTTAGAAAGAAAATAGGTCCCTGATTTTGATCAATTGAATATTCAGCTTAAAATCCACAGAAGATATATTTACATTAAGTCACTAATACTATACTCCTCTGCAAGAGAATATTTGTATAAAAGTTAATTTAGCAGAAGCTTTGAGGTCTCTTAAAATAAATTCTCTTTTTATAGTAATTGGTCATTTTGTTCACACAACAAAATTCCAAAAGAGAAGTGTGGCATACTTTACTGTTGCAGACATCCCATTTGTGGTTTTACTATGATCTGGTTGCAACATACCACCCTAGTGATCAGTTTGGTTTGGTTTATCTGATTGGCTTCATACGGTCACCTTATTCCCTCCCCGCCATGTGAGCTCTTTCCAGTACAAAGTTGCAAGCACAAACATATTCACTAAAGGGAAATATACGCTGTGGCAGTTGAACTTTAAGGGATATTCAGAGCTAAAACAAGTATCTTAAAGTTAAGTATAAATTTAGCTATCATTTCATGTGACTAGACACTACTGAAAATTATTAGAAGTCAAGATAAAATTGGGATCTGTTCAACAGTTATTTATTGAACACCTATTATGTGCTAGTCAGTCTTCCAGATACAACAATGAACAAAACTAACAAATTATCTCTCTTGTGGCAACCTCATTTTAGTGAGGTGTGATAGACAAAAATGGAATGAATGAATGAAAAAATGCACGAATTGCATTTCAGAAAGTTAAGAAATACTATTAATGAGACTTTAGCAGAGTAAGGAGATAAGAGTAATAGTAAACGAGGTGCTGTTTTATATAAAGAAGTAAGGAAATTTCTTCCTGATGATCCGCCAGCCATCTGAGCAAAGACCTGTAGAAATCAGGAGTAGAACCATGCAGATTTCTTCTTTCCTTTCAGAGAAAGAAGAGATGGAAAGCCTAATAATCATAAGGAACAAGATTACAGGTACAAAAGAGTGGAAGCTGGAAAATTACTACTGCAGTAACTCAGATGAGAATTGAGGTCGTTTAGAGTTTGGATGTATTTTAAGGGTAAAACCAAGAGTTCATGCAGGCACATGAGAGAAAAAGGGTGGTTATGGCTTGCTCTAGTAGTTTTGTCCTGTCCTTTGGAGCTGTTATTTTTAGACTGAGGATGACTCAAGAAATCAAGAACTGTTTTAGATATATTACATTTGAGATGCCTATAAGAATGCAAGTGGAGGGGCGCCTCGGTAGCTCAGAGGGTTAAGCCTCTGACTTCGACTCAGGTCATGATCTTAGGGTCCTGGGATCAAGCCCCGCATTGGGCTCTCTGCTTAGCAGGGAACATGCTCGCCCCCTCCTGCCTGCCTCTCTGCCTACTTGTGATCTCTGTCAAATAAATAAATAAAATCTTAAAAAAAAAAAAGAATGCAAGTGGATTTTATGTGGTTTGTAGTTTAGAGTAGTGAGGACAAAAATTTGGGACTCATCAACATACAGATGAAATGTACATGCGCCTTACTGATTGAGCACAATTAGAAAATTCCTATTAATAAAGAAACAATGTTCAAAGACTGAGCTTTGTGGCACCCTAATATTTAGAGGTCAGGCCAATGAAGATACACGAGAAAGGATATTTTAGTATTTCTTTTAAGGGAGCCTTCAGTGACATAGGAAGAGAAACAAGAGGTTTTATAACAGTCAGGTGAAAGAAGTGTCTCAAGAAAGAATTAAAATCGTCATTTTTGTTGAATGTTCCTGACAGATCCAGTTACATAAGGTTTTAGAATCTGTCATTAAATTTAACAACATGGAAGCTACTGATGATCTTGAAACCAGCATTTTTTATGCATGGATAGACATGAAACCTAGACAAATTAAGGAAAGTGGTGATAATGGTATAAACATTTTGAGGAATTTTACCATGAAGGTAAGCAAAGAAATGGGGAAGTGGCTGAAAGGGTATATTAAATGTATGTTAAGAGATATTAGGGGTGCTTAGGTGGCTTAGTTTGTTGAGCATCCAACTCTTGATTTCTGCTTAGGTCATGATCTCAGAGTCATGAGACTGAGGTCCCTATTAGGTCCCCTGCTCAGTGAAGATTCTGCTTGAGATTCTCTCTCTCCCTCTGCTCCTCCCTCAACTCAGGTGCTCTAAATAAATAATAAAATCTTTTTTTAAAAAAGAGAGATGTTAAGTCAATCAGAGAAAGACAATTATCATATGATCTCTCTGATATGAGGAATTTGAGAGGTGGGGGAGGTTTGGGGGATAGGGAAGGATAAAATGAAACAAAATGGGATCAGGAGAAAGACAAACCATAAGAGACTCTTAACCTCACAAAACAAACTGAGGGTTGCTGGGGGGTTGGAGGGATAGCGACAGGATGGCTGGGTTATGGACATTGGGGAGGATATGTGCTATGCCCTGAGGCAAATAATACACTATATGTTAATAAAAATAATTTTTTAAAAAGAGAGATATTATAACATACCTATACAATAATGGAAACTTTCCAGTAACAGGAGAAAAAGTGATGTTGGAGAAGAAAGAAAGGACAAGCGTAGGGACAAATGGAATTGAAAGCACAGGGTTTGAGGTGTCTTGTGAACTTGATTATATAGCTAAATATTGGCTATGCTTTTATTCTTTAAAAAAAAAAAAAGAAAGTACTTAGTAATTCCTCTAAACTCTTGAAAGAAAAAAAAAAAATGTAGCATAGGGACCTAATAACAGAATGGTTTACTCTCAAATATCCTACCTTTATTCTATTTATGGAAATGTTCAGACTCTTTTTCAACATACTGTATACTCTTGTCCTTTGGTTTGTCTATTCTAAACATGCTTCTGTTAAAGGCTATCATAAACCCCCAACAGAGAATTGGATGACATTTTTTTCAAGCTTCAGTACAAGATTAACATGCCAGAAATTATGCTGATACCTACAAAATGTTACTTATTTTTTTTCCCTGAGCATTGCAGCCAGATAATTTAGCTCAGGCAATCAAAGCATATTCCACTACAAGGCTGATTTTTCTGAAAGCAGCTGTTTGTAGTCTAAAGCTGCATTTGTGTGTGAGTCATTAGCACAATGTTTACAAGTTTTCTTTTTTTTTTTTTCTGTATGGTTTCTGTAAAAGTACATCATGGGTTATATTCTAGTTCTAAGAATTCTCCTATGTTAATTCATCTTCTGGTATAGGAAGATATGAAGCATAAATTCAATCATCTGCCAGTCAGATCTTTTTGGTGTTTAATATTAAATGTCTAAAAATATACCACATATCCCTTTGCTCTATTCTACATGTACTTAATGGTGTAATATCTAGGGCAACTTTGACCCAAGTGAAAATTAGTTGAATTTAAACAATGATTGATGAATTTAGGCACCTGAAAGGGCTAGGATCAACTCCAGGAACTAGTATTTTTTCTGTACCACATCATTTATGCCACTACTGTAAGCAAGCACCATTAATCCTAATAGTCAATTATTCACCCTTTTGATCCCTACCCACAAACTGTTTCATTTAAAATATTCAGAATCAAATTTTTATTAATTTGAGAATCTTGGAGGAAAAAAAGTGAAGTTCTCAATAGAAATAGAAATAGAAATAGAAATGTTTTCAAAGTTTGGATATTTACTCCACGTGGAAGTTATTTTCACATATGGTGTGAGATCAAACGTTCATGTTTTTTGATCTAGTGACCTTAGAGAAAATAAGTGCATCCCATGCACACAATATACAATGAAGGAATAAATTACTTACTATTACAATAAATATTTCAATTTGGAAAATTGAAGAGTAGAAATATGCCCAACAGCCACTTGAGACATTCTGAAATCTCTCTCAGCAGACACTTAAAGACTCCTTACTCTATTATAAAGAACACTTCTTAAATATTTCATAATTCTCCATGGAAGGAAGTTTCCATCCACTGTTTTATTTCATCTTTGGTTCTGTCCTTTGAGAGATTATTTCATTTCCATTATTCTACTTAGACACATACATTGGACATCAGGGGGAAAAATGTCATCTTTTTAGGCTCAACAGGCTTCATAGCCTATTGACTACTTAGAGAATTTTGGGCATCCAATCATCATTTTAAGTTTCAAAGAAATAATTTTAAAATTTCTTAAGTCACTTAATGTTTTCTTTGGCAGTAAAATACTCTTAAAAGATTCAAAGACTTCTTATTTAGTGGAATCCAACCTATCACATGTATCAGTTATAGGCATACCTCATTTGATAGCAGTTCGCTTTTCTGAACTTCACAGGTATTTCACTTTTCACAGATTGAAATTTTGTGGTACTCTACATCAAGTAAGTGTATTAGTGCCATTTTTCTAGTAGCACTTGTTCACTTTGTGTCTGTACCACATTTTTATAATTCTCACAATATTTTAAACTCTTCATTATTATTATATTTGTTATATGATCTGTGATCAGTAATCTCTGATTTTACTATTCTAACTGTTTGGGAGCAATCAAGAACTGCAGCAATATAACAAAATGAAATTCATTGATAAATGTTGTGTGTGTTCTGAATGCTCCACCAACCAGTTGTTCCCCTTTCTCACTCTCCTTCAGACAGACTCTCCCTGAGATATTATATTTAAGGGAGGCCAGTTAATAACCTACAGTGGCGCCTAAGTGTTCAAGTGAAAGGATGACTCACATTTCTCTTACTTTAAGTCAAAAGCTAGAAATAATTAGCCAATTGAAGAAGGCATGTCAAAAGCCAAGATAAGGACTCTTGTGCCAAAGTTGTAAAGATAAAAGGAAAGTTTTTTTAAGGAAATTAAAAGTGATACTCCACTACAAATTCCTAGAAACATATAAACTACCAAAACTGAAACGGGAAGAAATAGAAAATTTGAACAGACTGATAATCAGCAAGGAAACTGAATCAGTAATCAAAAACTCCCAACAACAACAACAAAAAACCCATATGGCTTCACAGGCACATTCTGCCAAACATTTAAAGAAGAGTGAATACCTATTCTTCTCAAGCTATTCCAAAACATGGAAGAGACAAGGAAAGGTTCAAATGTATTCTATGAGGCCAGCATTACCCTGATACCAAAACAAGATAAAAACAGCACTAAAAAAAAAAAAAAAATAGGTCAACATACCTCATGGACACAGATGTAAAACTCTCAATAAAGTACTAGCAAACTGAATCCAACAATACATTAAAAAAAAAAAAATCATTCACCATGATCAACTGGGATTTATTCATGGGTTGCAAGGATGGTTCAACATTTGCAAATCAATCAACATGATGTACCACATTAATAAAAGAAAAGGATAAGAATCATAAGATCCTCTCAATAGATGCAGAGAAAAAATAAAACATTCGACAAGTATAACATCCATTCATGACACAATCCTCAACAAAGTAGGTTTGGAAGGAATGTGATTAAGGCCATACGTGAAAAACCCACCCCTGATATCATCTTCAATGGGAAAAAATTGAGAGCTTTTCCACTACAGTCACGAACAAGATAGTGATGTCCACTCTCACCACTGTTATTTAATATGTATTGGAAATCCTAGCCACAGCAATCAAATAACATCCCCCAAAATAAATAAATAAATAAAATAAAAGACATCTAAATCAGCAAGGAAGCAGTCAAACTTTCATTACTGGCAGACATGATACTTTATATAGAAAACCCACAAGAACATACCAAAAAGTTGCCCACTGACAGATGAATTCCGTAAAGTTGCAGGATACAAAATCAATGTAGAGAAATGTGTTGCATTCCTATACACCAATAATGAAGCAGCAGAAAGAGAAATTAAGAAAATAATCCCACTTACAGTTGTACCAAAAAACCATATGATACCTAGGAATAAACCTAACCAAGGAGGTAAAAGATCTGTACTCTAAAAACTATAAAACACCTAAGAAAGTAATTAAAGATGACACAAAGAAATGGAAAGACATTCCATGCCCATTGATTAGAAGAACAAATATTGCTAAAATGTCTATACTACCCAAAGCAATCCACGTATCTAATGCAGTCCTTATCATAAGATTCAACAGCATTTTTCACAGAACTAGAATAAACAATCCTAAACTTCATATGGAACCACAAAAGACCCTAAATAGCCAACACAGCCTTGAAAAAAGAAAAACAAAGCTGGAGTCATCACAATTCCAGATGTCAGGTTATACTACAAAGCTGTAGTAATCCAAACATTATGGTACTGGCACAAAAATGGACACATAGATCAATAGAACAGAATAGAAAACCCAGAAATAAACCTACAATTATATATCAACTAACCTTTCACACACACACACACAAAAAAAAAAAAAAAAAAAAGAAAAAGAAAGAATATCCAATGGGAAGAGGATAGTTTCTTCAACAAGTGGTGTTGGGAAAACTGGATAACAACATGCAAAAGAATGAAACTGGGCCACTTTCTTAAACCATACATAAAAAATAAATTCAAAATGGGTAAAAGACCTTAATGTAAGACTTGAAACCATAAAAATCTTAGAGAACAACACAGGCAGTAACTTCTTTGCATGGTAGCAACTTCTTATTAAACATGTCTCCAGAGGCAAGGAAAAACAAAAGCAAAAATAAACTATTGGGACTTCTGCACAGCAAAGGAAACAATCAACAAAACTAAAAGGCAGCCTATGCAATGGGAGATGATATTTGCAAATGACATATCTGATAAACAGTTGGTATCCAAAATACATAAAGAACTTATAAAACTCGGGGCGCCTCGGTGGCTCAGTGGGTTAAAGCCTCTGCCTTCAGCTCAGGTCATGATCCCAGGGTCCTGGGATCGAGCCCCGCATCGGGCTCTCTGCTCAGCAGGGAGCCTGCTTCCTCCCTTCTCTCTCTCTCTGCCTGCCTCTCTGCCTACTTGTGATCTGTCTGTCAAATAAATAAATAAAATCTTAAAAAAAAAAGAACTTATAAAACTCAACACACAAGAAACAAATAACCCATTAAAAAATGGGCAGAAGACATGAATACACATTTTTTTCTGAAGACATACAAATGACCAACAGAAACATGAAAAGATGCTCAACTTTACTGGTCATTAGGGATATGCAAATCCAAATTGTAATGAGATATCATCTAGCAGCAGTCAGAATGGATAAAATCAACATAAGACAAGTGTTGGTGAGGATACAGAGAAAGGGGAACCCTCTAGCACTATTGCAGGGAATGCTGGCCCAGCCACTCTGGAAAATGGTATGGCTGTGCCTCAAAAAGCTAAAAATAGAACTACCCTAGGATCTAGCAATGGAAATAGTAGATTTTTACCCCAAAAATATAAAAATATTAATTCAACAGGGTACATGTATCACCAATGTTTATAGCAGCATTATCTACAATAGACAAATTATGGAAACAGTGTTTCACTGATGAATGAAGAAGATATATAAAGATATATACACACATATATATATGATGGAATATTACACATATATATGTATACATATATACATGTATTAAACATAGGTATACACACATATATGATGGAATATTGCACACATATATATGATGGAATAGACATATCATATATATGTGATAGAATATTACTCAGCCATCAAAAAGAATGGAAACTTGCTATTTACAATGAATGGATGGAGCTACAGAGTATTATGCTAAGTGAAATAAGTCAGTCAGAGAAAGACAAATACCATATGATTTCACTCATAAGCGGAATTTAAGAAACAAAGAAGCAAAGGGGAAAAAGAGAGAAAGAGAAAGGTAAATCAAGAAACAGACTTGTAACTATAGAGAACAAACTGAGGGTAACTGAAGGGGAGGTAGATAGGGATGGGTGAAATAGGTGACAAGCATTAAGGGGAGCACTTGCTATGATGAGCAATGGGTATTGTGTGGAAGTGCCTAACCACTATATTGTACACCCAAGACTAATATTACTTTATGTCTTAACCACCTGGAATTTAAATAAAAACTTTTAAAAAGTAATACTCTACTTAAGACAAAAATGATAGGGGCACCTGGGTGGCTCAGTGGGTTAAGCCTCTGCCTTCGGCTCAGGTCATGATCTCAGGGTCCTGAGATCGTGCCCCGCATCGGTCTTTCCCTGCTCAGCAGGGAGTCTCCTCCCCCCCCCCACCGCTGCATGCCTGCCTCTCTGCCTACTTGTGATCTCTGTCTGTCAAATAAATAAATAAAATCTTAAAAAAAAAGACAAAAATGATAGGAGAGCAAAACAGCCTTATTTTTTAAAAGACTGTATTTATTTGACAGAGAGAGAGAGATTACAAGTAGGCAGAGAGGCAGGCAGAGAGGGGGAAGCAGGCTCCCTGCCAAGCAGAGAGCCTGATGTGGGGCTCAATCCCAGGACCCTGAGACCATGACCCGAGCTGAAGGCAGAGGCTCAACCCACTGAGCCACCCAGACACCCTGTAAACTACCTTACTGACAGAATGGAGAATGTTACAGTGGTCTGGGCAGAAATCAAACCAGCCACAGCATTCCCTTAGACCAAAGCCTAGCCCAGAGTAAGGCCCTAACTTTCTTCAGTTCTATAAAGGCTGAAAAAGGTAAGGAAGAAGCAGAAGAAAAAACTGAAGCCAGATTTAAGGAAAGAAATCAACTCCATAATATAAAAATGCAAGGTAAATCAGCAAGTCCTGATGTAGAAGCTGTAGCAAGTTGTCCAGAGTAGCTAAGTAAATTAATGAAGTAGCTAAGAAAATTAATGGAAGATGGCTACTCTTAAAAACAGATTTTCAATGCAGATGAAATAGCTTTCTATTGGAAGAAGATGCCATCTAGCACTTTCATAGAGAGGAAAAGTTAATGCCTCATTTCAAAGCTTCAAAGGACAGGCTAACTCTCTTCAGGGGCCAGTGCAGCTGGTGACTTTAAGTTGAAGCCAATGTTTATTACCATTCAAAAATCCTAGGGCCCTTAAGAATTATACTAAATCTACTCTGCTTGTGTTCTGTAAATGGAACACCAAAGCCCAGATGACCGCACATCTGTTTACAACATGGTTTACTAAATATTTTAAGCTCACTGGTGAGAGATAGTGCTCAGGGAAAAAAAAAAAAAAAAAGATTCCTTTCAAAATATTCCTACTCATTGACAATGCACCTAGTCACCAAGGAACTCTGATGGAGATGTACGATGAGAACAATATTGTTTTCATGCTTGCTAAAATAATGTCCATTCTGTGGGTCCAGATGGGTCCAATGTCCAGCCTGTGGGTCAAGGAATCATTTTGATTTTCAAGTCTTATTATTTAGGAAATACATTTTATAAGGTTATAGCTACCACAGAAAGTGATTCCTTCGATGGATCCGGGCAAAGTAAACTGAAAACCTCTGGAAAAGATTCACCATTCTAGATGCAAGTAAGAACATTTATGATTCATGAGAAGAGGTCAAAGTATCAACATTAACAGGAGTTTGGAAAAGGTTGATTGCAACCCTCATGGTTGACTTGAGGGGTTCAAGACTTCAGTGGAGGAAGTAACTGCAGATGGAATTGCAGATGGAAGTAACAAGAGAACTAGAATTAGAAGTGGAGCCTTAAGATGTAACTTAATTGGTACAATGTCATGATCAAATTTGAATGAATGAGGAGTTGCTTCTTACACATGAGCAAAGAAAGTGGTTTCTTGAGATGGAATCTGCTCCTGGTGAGATGCTGTGAAGATTATGGAAAAGACAACAGAGGATTTAGAATATGACATAAATTTAGTTGGTAAAATAGTGACAGGATTTGAGAAGACTGATTCCAATTTTGAAAGAAATTATAATATGGGTAAAACAGCATTCCACGCTACAGAAAAGTTACTCATGAAAATAACAGTTAATTGATACAGCAAACTTCACTGTGTTCTTATTCTAAGAAACTACCACACTCACCCCAACCTTCAGCAACCACCACTCTCAGCAACCATCTCAGTCAGCAACCATCAACACTGAGGTAAGACTCTCCAGCAGCAGAAAGATTAGGGCTTACTGAAAGCTCAGATGATGGTTGGCATATTTTTTTTAGCAATAAAGTATTTTTTAATTAAGGGGAGCAAATTGTTTTTAAACATAATGCTATTGCATACTTAACAGACTACAATACACTGTAAACATAACTTTTGTATGTACTGGGAAACCAAAAAATTTATTTGACTCACTTTATTGTGATATTTGCTTTATTGCAGTGGTCTAGAACCAAACCAAAAATATCTCTAATGTACTGTACTACATACACAATCTTTTCTAGACTTCTTAGATCTTTTCTAATATCTCATTGCTTTCTCATCTCCTTTGACTCTTTATTTCTCAAATTCATTGCAGTATTTTGCAACCTATCTGGCTTTTGTGAAAGAACCACACATTTAGTCTTTTTTCCTTAAGCTATTTTTTTTTCCTAACTAAAAAGATTTATTGAAACTACCCTCTGGTTAGACCTTTACACTGAAACATCTTCATCCTAGTTGATTTAGAGATTTTAACAAAATGGATGGATGCATCAGCCATTCTTCTTGATATAGGTATTGCCTTGTGCCTGAATTTTCTCTTTCTTGGTCAAAGAATTTCTTCATTTTATCTTTAACTATATGGGATTAAGAAGCAGTTACCTTTCTACCTCTATGAGTCCCCAAATTTCTGGAATCTCTTTTTTTCTCTTTTATAGCAACATCTGAGACAATGATAGCAAATTCTGGGTTTATTTCTCCTTTGTAATTTCTTGTCAAATGCAATCAACAACTAATAGGAACTAATATGCTCTTTTTAAATATATTTTCTTAGAGTTAAATGCTCATTCAGTATATTGTTTCCCTTCCAGCTTACTGAAAGAATGCCATTTTAGACCTACCTCTCCAGTGAAAATTCTAGAATGTCATCCTTCTAGCCTTTAGTAACAAAAAGCTAAAACCACTATAAGTGAGCACTAAGATAATGAGAACCTATGGTATCAGTCACTATAGTGCCTCTAAGTATTTTTTATGGAATTAAAAAAAAATAGGACAGTGAAGGTTATGCTATAGTAACTAGTAATCCTGAAATATCCATGGTTTAAACAAAGGTTTATTTCTTACTCAGGTTACATGTTTAGTGTGGTTCATTAGGAGGATTTACTCCACTGGGGACCTTAGCTGATAGAAATTCTATATTCTCACATGTTTCAAGAAGACTCAAAGAATGGAAAGCAATCTAGTAAACTACCCAAGTAAACTTCAGCCAGGAAGTAACGCATATCAGCTCCTTTCACATTTCGTCGGTCAAAGCAAATATACCCCAACTTAAAGGTAATATAATCCATGCCTAGAAAACAGCACTAATCATTTCCAAACCCATGTATGTGTGTGGCTTTCTGCACCCTGACTACAAATTATTAAGTTATATTTTACGATAAAATATTACTTTATGCCCAAAATCACTACCATGTTTTGTGTAACTTAATGAGACTCTAATGGTAGCCTTGGTAATTTAGGTTCTAAAAGAATTTAAGATATATAGCTTTGGAACAAAAACATTAAGATTCATTATTATCAATAAAATGTACCTTTTGCAAGGAAAAAAATAAAGCTTTTCTGCCTACGACATAAGTTTCATGGATAACAGAGGGTTTGCACTACATCCCCAGAGAAAAATGTTTGGTCTCTTTCTTTCTGCTCACACTCTCTTATTCACAGAAGGAAATGTGGCTCCCACTTGCAAGATCCTGGCTCCATTGTGTAATTTAACTAGGTTAATATACTGAAGGTCATTGCTCAACTATTAAGCTTTTTGTTCTCTCTCTCTGTGAAGTGCCTACTTGCAAATAGTATATGCTCCCTCTGCCTTGTCCTGTATATCAACTTTTTCCTTTGTATTAACTTCCTTCCCAAACTGTAGAGGAAGCCAACTATTCTGCCAGTGACAGAATGAGTGCATCAATTCAACTTACACAGAAAAGTGTACAAAGCTGGATTGTGGTCTCTAGTTCAAGCTACATTACCCAATCTAGACATACCTCAATTCCCACCTGTCTCCTGCTCATGTTTTCTATGGACTCAGCTGTCACAGGAGGTATGATTATTTAGACTGACTCAAAATGACCAAAACATGGCGAAAAGAAATTACAAAGAGGGATAAAGCAGAAAATTAGGAAACCAAGCAACGCACAGAAAGAATAAAATATTTTTGTGATGTAATGATAGGTTTCTGCAGCTCTGAATCTGGTTTCAAGAGATACACGCCCTAGGAATAGGGACTATTAGCTGGTGGAAAATCAAGTACAGATCTGACTATACTCCTGCCACAACCTGGCCTTTTCTTACATTGAAGATGAGGCTGAGACAGGTAGTCATTTAATTTCAGTTAAGGCTCACATCAAAATTGGCAAAATTCTGTATATAGGATTTTAACATATTACTGAGTAAAATTACTATATTCTGTTTTCAACCAGGGCTGTAGTCCCAGATCTTAAGATGCAATGGGCATATAAATTCCTTACAAACCACAGAGTTCTAGTGCATGACCCTCTGTATCAATTATCAACTATCATCATATTTCTGTATAACAAACCACTCAAAAGTCAATGGCTTAAAACGGTATCTATTTAGTTTTAACAGGAATGTATAGGATTTTAGGAGGTCATCTGGGGGGGACCTCTCTGGTCTCAATCATATGTCTATATCAGGTATAGGTCAGGCAGACTCCCAGCTAATTTTGCCTAGGCTCTCCCATACATGTGGGGATAAGCTGACTGTTGGCTATGCCACAATAACCACATTTCTCTTAGATGCATCTCTGTCACCCCTCCAGTAAGTGGGGTTGTTCTTACGGTAGAGGCAAGGGTCCAAGTAAGCAAGTAGTTGCTCTCTTAAGGTCAAGGCTCGGAACTGGTATATCATTAATACCACAGCATTTGAATAGCCAAAATAAGTTATAAAGTAAGCCCAAATTCAAAAAGAGGGCAAATAAAATATACCACTCTAGTGAGAGAAACTATAAAATCAGAGTATGTGAATATAATAAGATGTAAAGAAACCAAGCTATTTTGCAGTCTATTGCCACTTTTAAACTTTAATACACTGATACACTGTCTCAATTATTGCTCTATAGATGTACTGAATTTCACCTGCAGCAAAGAAGAAACTGAAGATTCTAACTTTAGATTCATGTGGTTAGCTACTGACTTCTGGATGATAATCTCAAATTGGTTCATCATGGTTAATTAAGCCCTGACAAAGGCTTTTGATTTTAGAGACCTGGGCGCTGTAGCCATGATAGAGGAGTGATTGTTTTTGTAAGCCTGCTGAAAAGCAGAGACTCTTTTAATTGAGATACTCTTCTTCTTAGGTTCAGGTGGAAGAAAAAATACAAAATCATTAATAGTGTTTATAAAATTTAATTCTCTGATTATAGGATTCAGGTTTGCTCAGAATATCAATAAGAAACCATATTAGTCTTAAAAGAAAGTTGAATCTTGTTTTCAGAACAAGAACAGTGGGATAGTGAAAGCAAATAAAAGAAATAAAGTCAGACTTGTGTATATTATTTTATTAATACATAATGGAGGGTGTGGGGCCCCAGAGAGACTAAAGAAGAAAAGAAAACAAGATCATAGAAAAAATAAAATAAAATTATGCTCACAGGGACAACCCAGATCCAGAAAAATAAAAAAATATATATTGAAAGCACTCAGAACTACAGATGGAAAGTCTGTAATAAGTGCAACTGGGAGCCCTCAGCTTGAAAACAGAGATAGCCAGGTGGTTGAAGAAAATTCAGAAAGATTTCAGAAGGGAGGACTAAGAAAATCAGTCTAAAATACTTCAAGCAGTATTTGATTGTTTCAAGGTAACACTTTTTGTTGTTATTACTTTTGTTGTTTGTGATACTTTTGTTTGGTTTTGCTTTTATCTGAGAAAATATATCTATATATTTCTTGGGGGAATATGGTCAGACAATTTATCAAGTTAGATCTCTAAAGAAGACACACTGAAGATGAACTATCCTAAAAAGACCCATAATAGACAAAAAATGGATAAAATTCTGGTCTAGGTTATATTCTGTGTAGAATTATCCAATACTATGGTCACAGGTTGGTAAGATTTGTTTCTTAGTGTCTTCATATCTCACCATGTAGCACACCTCAAAGGAGAGTCTAGAGAAATATAATAGGAAAACAGATGTGTGGGCCAAAGAAGCAAATGGGTAAAAAAAAGAAGGCAGAGATTATGACCTGGCCTTGTACATGGTAGAGAAAGAAAAAAATGAACATTCTAAAAAACACACTAAAGATTTAAAACCCAAATAGCCCACTGTAAATGATTAAGAGTATACAAAAGAAATAAAATACTAGGGGCATTCTATACCTACAAAGAAAGAGATGGTAAGTAGAGTTGATTCAAACGCTACATGAAATAATATCAGTTACAATGCACACTACCTGGATATTTGAAAATATGAAGTAAGGTAATAAGTGTACATTTTTAAAAATAAATATCTTTAATATTTAATACTCTCTCAGCTCTAAGTTACACTGGCCATAATTTGGGTATTATGGTTTGACAGAATGTCTATTTCATTTTCAGATTTTCATATGGAAATATGACTAGTGCACTGATACTCTGTTTTGTCCTCTTGACTAACTCTTTGGAAAACTCAGTCCCATCAGAGATTTGCGATTGGGTTGATTTAACTTTGTAACTACAAACTATAGCCATTCTCAAGGAAGAAAGACAGCCCAAGCTGCTGCTGCTGATAGACATTCATCTCTACCCAGGCAGCTGAATGAAATACATTTGACAGCAAATGAGTAAAATATGGAATTGAAAAAGGCAGAAATTCATACTTTAATTTAACTGGATTTAGTAAGGGATTTTAGATTTCAATTTATCCCTGTAAAATAATGTGAGAATACACACACACACACACACACACACACACACACACACCCCTGCTGGAGAATTCTTACATTCCTCGTGGTATATAATGACTTAGGTTGACATCTGATCTTGCTGCCTAATCTCAGCTCAGTTATATTAAACTTAAGGCATAATTTAAGTTTGGAAATACAATAAGCAACACAATTTTAGTTAATAATGAAGAGTGCTTTAAAGTTTACTTATGTCTCATTGTGGCCTCATTTCAGAGATTTCTGGGGGAAAAGCTGAGATGCTTACTCAATCCTAGGAAAGCATATAAGAGAACAGAAGTTGTTATTTAAAAAGCACCTTGATAAATATAGACTCAGCTCTGTGTAAGCTATGCTAGGGTCTCTCCTCCACTGATGGAGAAAACCAAATACTTTTTGTCCATAGATTTGACAGCTAAGTTCAGTGAGATAAGGGGATAATAATCTGGGGAAGAATAGAAAAGATGCTCATCTAGGGGCACCTGGCTTAGTAAGTTAAGTGTCTGCCTTGGGCTCAGGTCATGATCCCAGGGTCCTGGGATCAAATCCCACATTGGGCTGCTCCCTGCTCAGCAGGGAGTCTGCTTCTCCCTCTCCCTCTGCCTCTCTCCTCAGCTTGTACTCTTTCTCTCAAACAAATAAATACAATCTTTAAAACAGAACAAGAAAAAGGAAAAGAAAAAAAATATGTTCGTCTAAAGAGTAAGAAACATTCATCCTACTCCCAGAACAAGGAACAGTTTTGAAGTATCACTTATGACTCTTCTCTTCTTCCTCCTCATCAGAAAAGAAGAGACTCAATGCAGAAGAGGCCTCTGCACATGCATGACCCAGCCTTTTGGCTCCCTCTCTTTCTCTCTCTTCCTGCAGTGTGTGTCCTCCTCATGTGTCCCTCTTGCCAGTGTTAAAAACTTTCAGGGAGATTTCCCACTCTATGGAAATGTCCTGTTAACTTCTCAGTTCTTCAAGCTGACTAAGTGGGTAGATGATATATATTGTTTTATTTATGTTTCATATAGCATTGGCCATTCATTTTAGAAGCAAATATCTGTGACCAATAGGGTACTGTAGTGAACAATATCGAAATAAAAATATTTGCCACTCCCACCAACTGGATAAATTTCATATTCCTACCGATTGATGTCAGGTTTGACCATGTGATTTGTTATACCCAACAAAATATGAGAAATAATAATTGTGCTACTTTTAAGCAGAAGTTTCAGGGGCCATCATGTAGTGATCCTTTTTTTTTTTTCCCCTGCAAAATAAACCTGATATTGTTCCTGCCCTTCCGTCTGGATCCTAGATAAAACAGAGACCAGAGCCACAGGAAACTTGCAGTCAAACCATAGTTGTCATGTAATTTCAGCAAGCTTTTATTGTGCTAAGCTATTAAAGTTTGGGGTATACTTTTTAACATAGAACAAAGTGACCAGTACAAGTGATAACTATAATTAGGGCACTGCAGTAAAAATTCTGAAATGTGCAGCATTGGCTCTGGGATTAGACAATGGATATCCAGCCAACTGTTATTAGAGCCAAGAAAGATGGAGACTCATGTTCTGCAGTGGCGAGTATCTGGTGAAACTATTTCCCATTAATAACTTTACCTAATGAGCCTGTGACTTTAGGTAAAACGAGAAAGCAGAATTTGGTGGTATTATTTAGTTTTTATAAATGAATTTGATATGTATTTTAAAAATCTATAAGAAAGAGATGAGCTCAGGGAAGAATTGGCTGGTTTGCAAATAGAATATAAGGGAGTTCAGAAAATCTAGAAATTCTTTGACCTTCAGAGACAGAAAATGCAACTGGTTCTCACTTCCAACCATAAGAAAGATAAAATTGAATAATACAAAGGTCTACAAAACCTCAACTTAATGCAAGACCAAATCAGAGGGGCACCTAGGTGGCTCAGTCGGTTAAGAATCTGCCTTCAATTCAGGTCATGATCCCAGGGTCCTGGAATCAAGCCCCGCATCATGCTCCTTGCTCGGGGAAGAGCCTGTTTCTCCCTCTGTCTCCCAGCTCGTGTTCTCAGTCTCCTTCTCTCTATCTCAAATAAATAAATAAAATCTCTAAAAAAAAGACCAAATCAGAGAGAAGCTATAAAATGTGTTTTAAAGCCTCCAAATTGGTTAATGTAGTACCCATTAAATCATTTTAATTTGACAAAATAGCTTAGAAGAAAGAGACTAAAGATCTGGCTCTCCCATAGAAAACCTGGTCAATTCAAGTTGTCCTTAATTAAATCTAAAGAAAGAGGCATATTTTAGAAAGAGCTAAGTGTGTAGCTAGAAGCAAAAGCTAAATGGTATCATATAGATAAGAAGCTAATCATGTTTTTGAGAGAGCTGAGTTGAAAAAGAAAGTACCCTCTATAAAGGGCTTAATAAAAGTATATTCCACATATCCTAAGGGAGGGCCTTGGGACATCTACACAGAACTTCAGCATTACTATGGTGAAGTTACTGATGAGCACTTCACACCCCTTTTCTTTCTGGAATTGTAGTGTTTATTGTTACTATACGTCCTGCTCCATTCCATGATATAAATGGATTGTGTAGAAAGCAGATGCATTCCTTTTATGTTCATAGGTCTTCTGATAAGCAAAGCCACATCCAGAGCTGATGCAAAGATAATCACTTACATACCTAAACCTGGATCCATGATTGATGTTCTACTTAAGAAAAGGGTGAATGCACTTTGCTTGTGGGGATTAAAAAAAGTAATAAATTTTTATACCCAAAATACGGACTCTTATAGACTGTTTTACTTTAAAAATACTGATGGCTTCTTTTTAAGAAATAGATTATACATCTTTGCCACATTGATACCAGGCTTGTCACATGACTTGTTTTGACCAGTGAAAAGTGGAAGTAGCACGTGCTACATGTAAGCAGTGCTATTGCATGGTTCAACCATTTCTTTCTCTGTGCTACCAGCATAATAATGTCCTGAATAGTGTCTGCACCTTTATTGTAGATCCCAGAAAAGAGAAGACATAGAGCAGAAACTAAGATGACCGAAGGCCAACACATAATGGAAACAGGAGATAAATCTTTGTTTTTGCAAGTCACAGGTATTTGAAGAATTTGTTACCACAGTATCACCTAACAAAAACTGACTAATACAATGAGTTGGTTCAATTAAATAAAAATACCAATGATGGCCTCTTGTCTAAGTTGAGTTCTCCAATTCAAATGCAGATATTAAAAAAGATAAATTTAATTCCAATCTAACACCAAAATCTATGTCCCAACTGGTTGAAAACCTTCCAATCCCAAAATTATTTGTTTTCTTTGTCTCAGACTCTCTGCTAAGTGTTTCACATATATCATCTCATTGAAACACACCAAATTCTATCATTTGCCCACTTAACAGATAAGGAATCTGAATAGGAGAAATTACATAATTCTTCCAAGTTTGTCTGCATAGTAAGTGCTCTGATTCCAGGTTCTTAATGCAAATTACTATTCTCAAATACTCAGGATAAGCCTCTAAAACATTCTCTCTCTCTGTCTCTGTCAATAAACAATGTCTATTACGTGAAATTAATATATCATTTGAAATATGCTTATAGGGATCCTGTCTCTATAACAAATATCAGAACATGGTCTGACAGCAAATTTTGTTATAAAAGGTAGTCTTAAAAATGATACTGTTCCCCAAACTGAGCAACATGAAGCAACAAGCAACATTAAAGTCATTCACCTTTCTGTTTGCATCCCTGTGATAGAGAGTATGCCAATGTAACCTTCTAAACCTAAGAAAAAACAAATCCTTCTAAGCACATTCAGCTGGTTTTCTCCCCTCAGGCTAAGCATCAACCTAAGGAGAGTACCTCCAACAGCTATAGCAGGCAATGAAGATAGCAGATGTTTTCTCTTTGGCTAGACTAAAACTGAATACTAAAAATCACTGCAGCTCTGCCCCCTGCTTCTCCTGAATTGCTCTTTGTGTAACCCTGTGTAATCCAGCGAACCAATACAGTTCTGATATAAAACACAATGCAGCTGTATTTTATAACTGTCTTTACAATGCAGCTGAAATAGAATGAAGGGTTCCACATTTGGAATTAGCTCCCATTTATTATCCCTGCAGACTCAAAAGCCTTGAGAAATTGGTCCTTTAACTTTGGAATTTGTGTCTTCATCTGCAAAAGAAGAATAATTTCTCACAGATTTGTTGTGATGTTTAAACTATTATCTTATGAAAAATAATGTATTGATCAGAATAAGCTAGGTTATGCTCTGTTAATAAACAATTTTGATTGTTTAAAACAATGTGAGTTTCTGTTTACATGTGCAATCTGTGGTTGTGGGGGCTAATTCATAAGGGCTACAAAATGTTATCATCTTGTAGTTGCACTATCTGGCATTGGTAACCTTTTTCACTGTGGCTAGGGAAGAGAGCACTAAAGGGTCTCATACTAGAAATTAAATGCCTCAGTCAGAAAGTGACAATGTCACTTCCAATGACAGATCACGGCTCCAACTAACTTAGGTACAAGAAAGCAGAACCTTTCTATGTTCCCAGAGTAGATGAGGACAATAGACAAACTCTTCCAGAGCTGAAGCTGTAGCAGACCCTATCAATATAAAATCATATCATTTGAACAATATTTTTTATCTTTCCATTTAGCTGTACGCTCCCCCAACATGATCATAATCTGAAGTTACAGTTTTCTGGTTTTTCACAAAATGAAGTCTTAACTAAGCACATCTGATCATTTCTGGAATTTCCTGGGGGAATATTATAAATCATGTAAGAAACAAGCAGAGGCTCATGAAAGTGGCTAGAACTGAACACTGAATAAGTGAAAGACACCAACGGAAAAAATGTACACAATGGCACAGACTAACCTCTAGTACAGAGTCAAAATAAGAAGATAATTAAATTTTCTGATATTTGAGATTCTTTTATTTGAATTCTTCCACCTTATGTCCCTGTCTGATAACTAATTATAATTGTCAGTGTTCATTTAGATTCTATTTGCTTTGCAATTTGAAAACTTGGTTGTAATATAAGAGATAATTGCAATGCTTAAGACTGTAAGTTTATGTTCATTTTAATTGTTAACTTTTTTAGTGGTTAAATATCTTGTTTTCCAACTGCTTCACCTAGAGAGTGTTAATAAGACTCTAAATTGGACCTATAAGCTGGTATTTATGTTTAAAAATCAATGTAATGATTTTAAATTTGATTTTAATTTGAGGGTCTTTCCTCCCATGACTACATGGTAAACTATAAGGACATGGTAGAGCCATTTAGGCTATTTTAAGTCTTAAAATTCTTCTTAATGACTAAAGTACCTTTTGATTGAATCATAAAGAAATTTCAAAGGTTGTCTTTATTATCACAGTGAGAGGGAACTATATGTTTGTAGAAAACCAGAGGCCTATATGTTCAATAGTTTTTTAGGATGTTTATTAAAATTCCAACATTTTTAAGTGTTCAGAAAAAAATCACTGATCCTAAATTAGACAATTATAGTAATAAGAATAGACTTTCATATATAAGATAACTCTTTTTAGAGAAGAAAGTTATTAAAGCAAGGTAGATGATAGTCATGTGGGAAGAGAGGGACTCTTCCTCCCATGATGCAGCTTATATATGCCAGGTCTTCCTTGTTAAGAAGATATAGGAACAGAGATCAGAAATATCCCAATATATTCTTGTCAAGAATGGTAATCCCACTTGAAAAGAATATTTTTCTATATACTTGAGCCAAAGTCAACATCTTAAATTAAGCCAGAAAATCTGAAAGTTCTGGAGAATGACAACAGAGAAAGAGAAAAGTCTTGAGAACGTGAGTTTACTTATCCTCTGGTGCACAGTAGAGGCACTAAACAAAGAATCCTTGGTGAAATCACAGCAACCTAGACACACAGCTGTTTCTAAGAGCTAGAACAACGTGAAGCCATATAATGACAGCAACGAACAAAGTACAAGGCTAACTATGCTCAGACCTAGAGCTAGAACTGCTGACTGTTTCCTGGCACTTACAATCTGAGTTTAAAACAAATTTGACATTAAAACTAGTCAACTGCCTGTAGTAAGAAAAAGCGAAGTTAAAATAATCTACCCTACCGTGTTTAAAACAAATTATTTTAAAAATAATTTTTAAATAGCTACTCATTGTTCATAGTCTACATAGATCAACTAACAATGACACTTTTATTTTTTTTAAGATTCTATTTATTTATTTGAGAGAGAGAGAGAGAACGAACAGGGGGTAGGAGCAGAGGGAGAGGAAGAAGCAGACGCCCTGCTGAGCAGGGAGCCCGACCTAGGGCTTGGTCCTAGGACCTTGAGATCATGAGCTGAGCTAAAGGAAAATTCTTAACCAGCTGAGCCACTCAGGTGTCCCGACACTATTTTAATAAAGAGTTTATTTTTATAAAGACTAGGTCCTGATTTATGCTACATGTTTCATGAGAGACGTATGGCCCATTTTTTATGTAATATATTCATATTCTTTTACTTGCTAAGAAATACTTAAAATGTAAGCACACATCCTAAAGAAATATCCAGGGTTAGGATGATACATTCTATCCTAATTCAAGAAATCAAATAAAAAGAGTGCTATTGTTTAATTATATAAATTAGATGTTATTACTTCTAGCTGTTTCTCTCCTCCAAGGCAATTAAGCTACTACTACTCTTCACTCAATGGCAATGAAACGTTTCCTTCCTAATAAATTTTAGACTACTAATCTAGATTTAATACAAAATTGATAGGGAAGGGGCATGATAGTTATCTCATACAATACTGCTCTATGATTTTTAAATTTATTCCTAGAGTAAATTTTCTAACATGGTACCTAGTCATTTAGAAAATAAACTGATAATAAATTCTGCACAAGTAACCTAAATGTCCTCCAGCCTTTTCTAGGACAAACTTCCTCTGTGCTATGTGAGAACAGAGCCATTTGATCATTCCTCAGCTATCCCAATGGGCAACTTCATCTTCACATCGGGTGTGCTCCCCACTGTTCTTAACTCTGCCACAATTGGCACTGCTTTTGTTTCTCTATCGACTCAGCACTTCATAAAATGCTGAACTGGCCTCAGGTAAAGCATCCAAAGCAGAGGAAAGAGCAGCTCTTCTCCAAAACCACAAGCAGTCTTCAAAGCTCCAGATAAAGTCCAAGCTTTTAATCTACAACTACCTAAAATGCAAAGGCTCCTGGGGAAATTTTCAGTGTAATTACAATTGCATGAGAATAACCTGTTCGGTTAAGCGCCTCCTACCCCCACATGTATATTAGACACCTGGAAACAGTGTTCTTACCCTCAGGCTAAAATCATGAAAACTGTCCTCTAATGCATAAGAATATCCAGGTACCTGTTAGAAATTCATATTTCCAACCCTCTTTCCTTCCCTGTAATATGTATTTTAATTATTGCTCCAGGTGATTATTATGATCTGACAGCAGAGAACTACTACTCAGAAAAACTGAACAATCTCTCTGGAAAACATTCTAAGATTTAGTTTGAGGCTAGAGAAAGAATCAGATTAGAGCCTGAAGTAGGCACAAACAGGCACAAGGGAAATACTTGGGAGGAGGAAGGGAGAAAGAAGAAAAGGAGGGCAAAGAAGGAAAAAAAGAAGGAAAGATAGATAGTGGAAAAAAGAACTGGGAGCTCCTGATAACAAGATTCATGATATGCTGACAAGCTAAAAGCTTAATTTCTCTAAGAAAAAAAAAATTGAAAAGGAAAACATATAGAATAGGACCTTAGATTGGTGAACAAGTTAATATCCTTAATTTTTTCTACAGTTCCCACCCCCATTAGCATTCAAATGTAAGGACAATAATTAGAAATTTAGAAAATCAATTTGTAGAAATGTTACTACTTTCAGTATGGTCTACATAATAAAAAAGTAAGAAAATCAAAGAAATAAAAATAAAGAATAAAGAAATGACACTGGGAAATACAGCAGTGGAAGTTAAGTTTCATTCAACATAATTATTGATGCATAAAAGTATATAAAACTCTGGAAGAAAAATCTGATATAATCTCAAATGGAGAGACAGGGAATGTAAGAAGTTGTTTATATTATTTAATGGTAGGATATAAATATAATATAAATCTAAACAATCCTAGAAATACAAAGGTTAAATACTCTTTCAAAACATTTGGGTATAACCTATATAAATACAATGACAGAATGTGTAAACTGCATACAAATGGAAAAATAAAGAAAATATTTGAAATAGTCTAATAGTAGGCATGAAATACTAACAAAATAAAAAGAAATGGTGGTAAATTGAAAAAGAAAAAATAAGATTGCAGAAATAAATCCAAAAGCAAAATAAGAATAAGTTAAACCTCCTATTATAAAGCAGATTCTCTAAGATTCGGGGGATTTATACCTACTCATGAAAGTACTTGCATAAAACTCACTTAGGATGAAATAATACAAAAAAAAAAAAAGGTTAAGAAAATGGAAAATGTGTCTAGAAGGATTCAGGTTAAGTATTTTGTATTAAAAATAAACTCCTTTTTAAACCCCAGTGAAATGAGAATAAAGAGGAAAAAATATGCTTCTACGACACAAAGAAAAGAGGAGACAGTAGTTGAAGAGGTGTAATTTCTGGAAGCAGAAAAGCAAATGAGTGGAGGCTTTACAAAGCTCATAAAACTTTTACTTCAGTTTTAAAGGTCACCTGGAGTAGGAGGGCAAGTTTATTCAAGCTACAGATTCTGGGAAAATCTCAAGTATGAGAACCAACACCTTTGAAGACTAGTTTATAGATGAAGCAGAAAACAGGGAGATTTATTAAAGTCATATGAAAAGTTATTGGGCTTCAGATTCCTTTTTCAACTTAGTATCAATATGACTAAACCTACAAACTCTACAGAAACATGAAAATCTGAGATTTATTATTTGGAGATCCAGGAAATCAGGAGTTATTAGGGGTGATAGTGTTGTGCTGTAAACAGTGATTACATGAAAGTCAACATATAATACAGAAAACTTCCCCCTCTACTTACCTCCTCCTGATTGTTCCTTCCCTAATTTGGCTCAATAATCATACCCTCCAGGCAAAAGGTAGAAAGATTTCTGTCTGGGGAAATGAATCAACCAAAGAGAAACACTGAGAGATAACTGGCAGTCATGTCCCCCAGTGAAATATCTTGTCAGTGGAAAGGTCTCAGACTTCCTCTTAAAAAGCTAGTATTGGGGGAGGAGTCAAGATGGCGGAGAAGTAGCAGGCTGAGACGACATCAGGTAGCAGGAGATCAGCTAGATAGCTTATCTAACCATTGTGAACACATACAAATCCAACGGGAAATCGAAGAGAAGAAGAGCAACAATTCCAGAAACAGAAAATTGATCACTTTCTGAAAGGTAGGACCTGCGGAGAAGTGAATCCAAAGCGACGGGAAGATAGACCCCAGGGGGAGGGGCCGGCACCCGGCAAGCGGCGGAGCGACGGAGCACAAAATCGGGACTTTTAAAAGTCGGCTCCACTGGGAGACATCACTCCAGAGGCTAAACCGGGGGGAAACCCAGGTGGGGTCAGCATAACCCCAGGTCCCGCGGGGTCACAGAAGGACCGGGGGTGTCTGAGTGCCGCAGAGCTCGCAGGTATTAGAGCGGGGAAGCCGGCTACAGCGACAAAGCCGAGGAGTGAGCTCTAAGCCCGGGGTTACCTTTTGCCGGTCGCAGGCTGGGTGGGCTCGGAGCGCAGCCGGAGGCCACGGAGACAAAAGCGACCTGGCGCTTTTCTCCAGCTCCAGCAATTGACTGCTTTCCTCGAGGCGCGACCACAAGCCAGGGAGGCGGGGCTGTTGGGCGCTTTGCTCTGAGAGCGCACTGAGGAGCGGAACCCCAAGCTCTCGGCTCCTCCGGGCCGAGAGATTGGGAGGCCGCCATCTTCATTCACGTCCTCCGGACTCTACGGAAAGCGCTCAGGGAACAAAAGCTCCCGAAAGCAAACCCAAGCGGATTCCTTAGCCCGGCCCCTGGCAAGGGCGGTGCAATTCCGCCTGCGGCAAAGACACTTGAGAATCACTACAACAGGCCCCTCCCCCAGAAGATCAACAAAAAACCCATCCAAAACGAACTTCGCTCACCAAGAACAGCGGAATTCCACAGCAGGAGAAAGCAAATCTTATCTGGACAAAATGACAAGGCGGAAAAACTCACCTCAAAAAAAAGAACAAGAGGCCATACCGAAGGCTGGAGACCTAATCAATACGGACATAAGTAACATGACAGATCTAGAGTTCAGAATGACAATTCTCAAGGTTCTAGCCGGGCTCGAAAAAGGCATAGAAGATATTAGAGAAACCCTCTCCGGAGAGATAAAAGCCCTTTCTGGAGAAATAAAAGAACTAAAATCTAACCAAGTTGAAATCAAAAAAGCTATTCATGAGGTGCAATCAAAAATGGAAGCTCTCACTGCCAGGATAAATGAGGCAGAAGAAAGAATTAGTGACATAGAAGACCAAATGACAGAGAATAAAGAAGCTGAGCAAAAGAGAGACAAACAAATCCTGGACCACGAGGAGAGAATTCGAGAGATAAGTGACACCATAAGACGACACAACATTAGAATAATTGGGATTCCAGAAGAAGAAGAAAGAGAGAGGGGAGCAGAAGGTATATTGGAGACAATTATTGGAGAGAATTTCCCTAATATGGCAAAGGGAACAAACATCAAAATCCAGGAGATGCTAAGAACGCCCCTCAAAATCAATAAAAATAGGTCCACATCTCGTCACCTGATAGTAAAATTTACAAGTCTTAGCGACAAAGAGAAAATCCTGAAAGCAGCCCGGGAAAAGAAGTCTGTAACATACAAGGGTAAAAACATTAGATTGGCAGCGGACCTATCCACAGAGACCTGGCAGGCCAGAAAGAACTGGCATGATATATTCAGAGCACTAAACGAGAAAAACATGCAGCCAAGAATACTATATCTGGCTAGGCTATCATTGAAAATAGAAGGAGAGATAAAGAGCTTCCAGGACAAACAAAAGCTGAAAGAATTCGCAAACACCAAACCAGCCCTACAGGAAATATTGAAAGGGGTCCTCTAAACAAAGAGAGACCCTAAAAGTAGTAGATCAGAAAGAAACAGAGACAATATACAGTAACAGTCACCTTACAGGCAATACAATGGCACTAAATTCATATCTCTCAATAGTTACCCTGAATGTTAATGGGCTAAATGCCCCAATCAAAAGACACAGGGTAACAGAATGGATAAAAAAACAAAGCCCATCCATATGCTGCCTACAAGAAACTCATTTTAGACCCGAAGACACCTCCAGATTGAAAGTGAGGGGGTGGAAAACAATGTACCATGCTAATGGACATCAGAAGAAAGCTGGGGAGGCAATCCTTATATCAGATCAATTAGATTTTAAGCCAAAGACTATAATAAGAGATGAGGAAGGACACTATATCATACTCAAAGGGTCTGTCCAACAAGAAGATCTAACAATCTTAAATATCTATGCCCCTAACATGGGAGCAGCCAACTATATAAACCAATTAATAACAAAATCAAAGAAATACATCGAGAGTAATACAATAATAGCAGGGGACTTTAACACTCCCCTCACTGAAATGGACAGATCATCTAAGCAAAAGATCAACAAGGAAATAAAGGCCTTAAATGACACACTGGACCAGATGGACATCACAGATATATTCAGAACATTCCATCCCAAAGCAACAGAATATACATTCTTCTCTAGTGCACATGGAACATTCTCCAGAATAGACCACATCCTGGGTCATAAATCAGGTCTCAATCGGTACCAAAAGATCGAGATCATTCCCTGCATATTTTCAGACCACAATGCTCTGAAGCTCGAACTCAATCACAAGAGGAAATTTGGAAAGAACGCAAATACATGGAGACTAAACAGCATCCTTCTAAAAAATGAATGGGTCAACCAGGAAATTAAAGAAGAATTGAAAAAATTCATGGAAACAAATGATAATGAAAACACAACGGTTCAAAATCTGTGGGACACAGCAAAGGCAGTCCTGAGAGGAAAATATATAGCAGTGCAAGCCTTTCTCAAGAAACAAGAAAGGTCTCAAATACACAACCTAACCCTACACCTCAAGGAGCTGGAGAGAGAACAAAAAAGAAAGCCTAAACCCAGCAGGAGAAGAGAAATCATAAAGATCAGAGCAGAAATCAATGAAATAGAAACTAAAAAAACAATAGAACAAATCAACAAAACTAGGAGCTGGTTCTTTGAAAGAATTAATAAGATTGATAAGCCCCTGGCCAGACTTATCAAAAAGAAAAGAGAAAGGACGCAAATAAATAAAATCATGAATGAAAGAGGAGAGATCACAACCAACACCAAAGAAATACAAACAATTATAAGAACATACTACGAGCAACTCTATGGCAACAAATTTGACAACCTGGAAGAAATGGATACATTTCTAGAGATGTATAAACTACCACAACTGAACCAGGAAGAAATAGATAACCTGAACAGACCCATAACCAGTAAGGAGATTGAAACAGTCATCAAAAATCTCCAAACAAACAAAAGTCCAGGACCAGACGGCTTCCCAGGGGAATTCTACCAAACATTTAAAGAAGAATTAATTCCTATTCTCCTGAAACTGTTCCAAAAAATAGAAATGGAAGGAAAACTTCCAAACTCATTTAATGAGGCCAGCATCACCTTGATCCCAAAACCAGACAAAGATCCCACCAAAAAAGAGAATTACAGACCAATATCCTTGATGAACACAGATGCGAAAATTCTCACCAAAATACTGGCCAACAGGATCGAACAGTACATTAAAAGGATTATTCACCAAGACCAAGTGGGATTTATTCCAGGGCTGCAAGTTTGGTTCAACATCCGCAAATCCATCAATGTGATACAATACATTAATAAAAGAAACAGTAAGAACCATATGATACTCTCAATAGATGCTGAAAAAGCATTTGACAAAGTGCAGCATCCCTTCCTGATTAAAACTCTTCAAAGTGTAGGGATAGAAGGCACATACCTCAATATTATCAAAGCCATCTATGAAAAACCCACCGCAAATATCATTCTCAATGGAGAAAAACTGAAAGCTTTTCCACTAAGGTCAGGAACACGGCAGGGATGTCCGTTATCACCACTGCTGTTCAATATAGTACTAGAAGTCCTAGCCTCAGCAATCAGACAACAAAAAGAAATTAAAGGCATCCAAATCGGCAAAGAAGAAGTCAAACTATCACTCTTTGCAGATGATATGATACTATATGTGGAAAACCCAAAAGGCTCCACTCCAAAACTGCTAGAACTCATACAGGAATTTAGTAAAGTGTCAGGATATAAAGTCAATGCACAGAAATCAGTCGCATTTCTTTACACTAACAACAAGACAGAAGAAAGAGAAATGGAGGAGTCAGTCCCATTTATAATCGCACCCAAAACCATAAGATACCTAGGAATAAATCTAACCAAAGAGGCAAAGAATCTATACTCAGAAAACTATAAAGTACTCATGAAAGAAATTGAGGAAGACACAAAGAAATGGAAAAATATTCCATGCTCATGGATTGGAAGAACAAATATTGTGAAAATGTCTATTCTACCTAAAGCAATCTACACATTTAATGCAATCCCTATCAAAATCCCATCCATTTTTTTTAAAGAAATAGAACAAATAATCCTAAAATTTATATGGAACCAGAAAAGACCTCGAATAGCCAAAGGAATATTGAAAAAGAAAGCCAAAGTCGGTGGCATCACAATTCCAGACTTCAAGCTCTATTACAAAGCTGTCATCATCAAGACAGTATGGTACTGGCACAAAAACAGACATATAGACCAATGGAACAGAATAGAGAGCCCAGAAATAGACCCTCAACTCTATGGTCAACTAATCTTCGACAAAACAGGAAAGAATATCCAATGGAAAAAAGACAGCCTCTTCAACAAATGGTGCTGGGAAAATTGGACAGCCACATGCAGAAAAATGAAATTGGACTATTTCCTTACACCACACACGAAAATAGACTCAAAGTGGATGAAGGACCTCAATGTGCGAAAGGAATCTATCAAAATCCTTGAGGAGAATGCAGGCAGCAACCTCTTTGACCTCAACCGCAGCAACTTCTTCCTAGGAACATCGCCAAAGGCAACAGAAGCAAGGGCAAAAATGAACTATTGGGATTTCATCAAGATCAAAAGCTTTTGCACAGCAAAGGAAACAGTTAACAAAACCAAAAGACAACTGACAGAATGGGAGAAGATATTTGCAAACGACATATCAGATAAAGGGCTAGTATCCAAAATCTATAAAGAGCTTATCGAACTCAATACCCAAAGAACAAATAATCCAGTCAAGAAATGGGCAGAGGACATGAACAGACATTTCTGCAAGAAAGACATCCAGATGGCCAACAGACACATGAAAAAATGCTCCACATCACTCGGCATCAGGGAAATACAAATCAAAACCACAATGAGATACCACCTCACACCAGTCAGAATGGCTAAAATTAACAAGTCAAGAAATGACAGATGCTGGCGAGGATGCGGAGAGAGGGGAACCCTCCTACACTGCTGGTGGGAATGCAAGCTGGTGCAACCACTCTGGAAAACAGTGTGGAGGTTCCTCAAAAAACTGAAAATAGAGCTACCCTACGACCCAGCAATTGTACTCCTGGGTATATATCCTAAAGATACAAACATGGTGCTCCGAAGGGGCACGTGCACCCGAATGTTTATAGCAGCAATGTCTACAATAGCCAAACTGTGGAAAGAGCCTAGATGTCCATCAACAGATGAATGGATCAAGAAGAGGTGGTATATATACACAATGGAATACTATGCAGCCATCAAAAGACATGAAATCTTGCCATTTGCGACGACGTGGATGGAACTAGAGGCTATCATGCTTAGCGAAATAAGTCAATCGGAGAAAGACAACTATCATATGATCTCTTTGATATGAGGAAGTGGAGATGCAAGGCGGGGGGGGTGGGGGGAGGTAGGAAAAGAAAAAATGAAAAGATGGGATTGGGAGGGAGACAAACCATAAAAGACTCAATCTCAAGAAACAGACTGAGGGTTGTGGGGGGGAGGGGGGATGGGAGAGGGTGGTGGGGAAATAGACATTGGGGAGGGTATGGGCTATGATGAGTGCTGTGAAATGTGTAAACCTGACGATTCACAGACCTGTACCCCTGGGGATAAAAATACATTATATGTTTATTAAAATAAAAAAATTAAAAAAAAAAAGCTAGTATTGCTTAATTGCTAAATATGAATAAAAAATCAGAGTTCCACACATTAGAGAAAGATGTTGTCATGGATGATACAAATCAAAACAAATGGGTAAAAGGAAAACGAAGAAACAAAGACAATGATGGGAATCAATGAAAATAAAACCAATTTATTTAATTACAACTTACATACTCAGGGAGGGAAAAAAAGATCAAGCCTCCATGAAATAATAGGGCACTCTTAAAGGAAGAAGTGTTCGGAAAACAAGAGTGGCATTTTTCTTCTGCTGGGAGGATGTGGTTAGTTATTGAACTATCCAGGGGAAGGAGCAGGAGGAAGAGGTAAGCCAAGAGGGAAGGTCTCTGCATTCTCTGTGTTGACTGAGTTTTATTTAACCACTGACACAGCATGAAACTGTCACACTTAGTTAATTCCCTGTTTTGGGGGTGCAATGGTTTTGCTTCTATATCCGAGTGCCCAGAACAATCCTGTACAAGTATAATCATGATAAATAAAAACTTGAGACTTTCTTACTAAAAATTCAAATAAATGACTAAATTTTTAAAATTCTGAGCCATTTCTGGAGCTGAGTCTGGGACAGCTCCAGGTCTGCTGTTTCTCATAATTTTTATTGAGTGCCAGACATGGGTCATAAAATAAGACTGAAATAAATAATGTTGTTGTATACAAATACTACATTTGTTAAGTGATTCATGAGAGAGAGGTGGGGAGGATGAAAAGATTTAGTCAAGAATTAAGTGGAGTTTGTGTTTCATTGTTGCTAGAGTTCACTTCAGTGGACCAGACTGGGATCCTCCATTGTTGCTTACTGTGAGGCCTACAGTTCAAAAGAATTTAAGAGGAATGAATAGGTGATTTTAGGGGAGATGGTCCTGAAATAAGAACCAGATACTAGACATATGTCATTTCTAAAAACCCCTACATATTATGTGCCTGGAGCAAAAAGAAGGGTAAGGGACACAATTGTGGATGCGTTGCTGGTTTCTGAAAGCATAGTGATTAAAAATTGGTCATAGGCTATGATAAGCACATTGACAAAAAATGATTTGACTTAATGAGGTATGTAGATCAGTAATAGTATGTCCCATGTAACTGTAATCATTTAATAGGTACCATGAATATTCATGTGGTAAAGAGTGTTATATACAATGAAACATTGTATGTATTAATATTAATATTAAATAAAATAAAATTTTATGGAAGAATGAAAGTGGGGCAATGATGAAACAGTGTTCTAGTAGTAACAAATACAAGCACTTGGTTTTATTATCATACTTAGTTTCTGTCCTAATAATTTTTCAAAATGTCAATATTTTCAAAAGATTTTAATCTTATTTAAATACCTCATTATTTAAATTCAGTTTAAATAATCAAATTATCATTTAAACTCCCTATCTTTACCTATAATCTTTCTCATAACATAAAACACCTAAGGTATTTCAATTTTATTTGCTACGTATTTTTACCATAGGAATATTTCACCAGACATATTAATAAAGCATCAATAAATCTTTAAATAAATTTATCTTTGTTTTGTATTTATAAATAACAACCTAAGATATGCAAAGATTTCTGCTATGATAGACAGAAACTAGTTTAGTTTTAACAAGTTTGGCAAACTGTGTTTTGTACCTTGGGCATTCATTTGCATTTATCAAATAGACTATGACAAATCAAAAGAATAATACCTAAATTCAACTTTGTAAAATGGATATATCAGTTAAGAACTGTTTTCAGGGGTGCCTGGGTGGCTCAGTGGGTTAAGCCACTGCCTTCGGCTCAGGTCATGATCTCAGGGTCCTGGGATCGAGCCCCGCATCCGGCTCTCTGCTCAGCGGGGAGCCTGCTTCCCTCTCTCTCTCTGTCTGCCTCTCTGCCTACTTGTGATCTCTGTCAAATAAATAAAAATCTTAAAAAAAAAAAAAAAAAGAACTGTTTTCAGCTCTAACAGAACACACCCTGCCAAAAATAAAATGAAACAAAACAAAACAAAACAAAAATAGCTTTAAATTAGTGGTTATCAAACTGCTGTACGTTAGAATCATTTGGGGAGCTTTGACAATTCCCAATGCCCAGGCTGCATCCTATATAAATTAAATCAGTATCTCTTGAGATAGAACCCAGACATTTCAAGTATTTAAAACTCTCCAGGTATTTCCAATGTGCAGCCAAGTTTAAGAGGCAGTGGCTTAAACAAGATGAAAGATAATCCTCTCTCGTGTAAAAAGTAGTTTAGAGCTTATATACAGCTTTACAGGGTCATCAGGGACTCAGGCTCCTATTTTTCCACAGTTCCATCCTTCAGAGCCTAGTTTCCATCTTCAGAGTCAACTCATTATAAAAGATACCTAATAAATCTCTAGTGATTATAGCCTTGCTTCAGGCAGGCAACAGAGAAAGTAGGAGGCAAAAAAAGCTTTGCACCCCTTTCCTTTATGCAGCCTTCCCTAAAGTCATACCTAACACTTACACTTTCATGTTGGTGAACAGAAGTCAGACATATAAACATAATGCCCAGTTTTCTCCTACAAAAGACAAATGCTGGAGTCAAAAAGCAATCTTTCACATCATGCTTAAAACACCACCAAAATGTTTACATCTACCTCCCACATTGAAAATATGAAAATTTTATAATTTTAAAATCTAGTCAAAGATACCATAACATACCTTATTGATGTCGAATCAGACTACAATAAAAATTATAAACTAACAAGTTAAATGCTTATGCCTACAAATCTGATTCCTTGGTAGGTCTCCTCATTGGTTGAGACTAATAAAGAAAAACAGGGAAGAAAGTTTTGATTCAATATTACAATGTAGACATTCCCAAAAAATATAGAATGTGGATTGGAATATTATGATGGAACAAAAATGAACAAAAGGGGAAAAGATAAGAATTATTACATATATTCTCCAAAAGGATCAATGGAAAAATGTTTTTAAATAATATTATCATTACACACACACACACACACACACACACGTGTTCAATTTTTCAAAAAATGTTATGATAAATATTGAAAACGGTTTGTGCTATGGAAATATTAGAATAGGATGGTGTGAAGACAGATGTGAAGATATGTATGTTGTTAATATGTATATCAGCACTTGGCCAGAAGAGCCAAAAATGTATAATTTAAAATTCTCAGCTTTAAAAGAAGAGTTCTTTAAGAAAAATGGTAGAGAATGTTGACCATACTTGAAATTAATATATAGCTCTTCAATTTTATTGTCAAATGGACCCTAATGTCAAGGACTATGAAGAGTCTGAGATTTTGGTATACAAATTAGCCTGCCACAGTTTTATTAATGCTGGGAAAGACTTTGGAATCACAGATAAAGAATGACTTACTATCACAGCAAAAACAGTACCCTATCAACATTTTTATGCCACTTCCCTGAGCCCCATTCCCATAATGTCACATAAAGAGGGCCAAGTGACACCTGTACACGTGGTCGGTTGCATTAATGGAGATGATCCCTAAGCTTCATAAACCCAAATATTTTATAATGGTCAGTAGGTATACTTGCCCCTTTTCCTGGGGGGAAACTATCCCTACTTTACAAAGCAGTAAACAATCTTTCATTTTTTTCCAGAGAGTGGCGCTGTCCATGTCTTTCAGGGCTATTTGCTACACAAATATCCTTGAAAAGAAAGCCTGAAACAAGGGGCAGTCAGTGTCTCACTGTATTCCTTTGAATGAATGGTGTCCAGTGCCAGATGTATGATATGGTTTTTTTCTGTCCTTCCTATATTCTTACATTTACTCATGTTGATATGTTGCGGTGCCAAATATTCTGAGCTTATAACCACCCTTGATATCACCTGTCTAAATCTTAAGGGTTTAATTTCCTAAGTATATGTTAAATCCCTCATTTTCTCCCATTTCTACCACCAATGAATTAATCCGCATTCCTCAGTGTTCTCTTGCACCCCAGCATTAACCACCCACCTAGTGAAACATGTACCCACACTGAAGCAGCACAATCTTTTTCATAATGCAAGTCTGCCTGTTCATAACCTCCTACCCCATTAGCCCTAGAAAAAAATCGAAGCTATTAATGTGGCTAACAGGCCATGCTGTTATTATCCTTGCATTCTTTTTCCAATCTAATCTCATATAAAACTACTCTTGCTCTTGCTACTACTTCCACATTTGGCCTTCTTCCAGTCCTCAAGTTTCCCACATGCTTACCAGAGAACCATAGAATTTAATGTTTCTTACTCACCTGATTAACTTGTCCATGTCTTAGTTCAAGAATCACATCCTTAGCAACTTTTCCCTAACTCCCTAGGTGTTAAATGCCCTTATTATGAGATCTTAAAGCCCTAGGTATTTTTCCTTTATAAATACTTTAAACACTCACCATTTATCATTTGATTGTATGATCATTTTATTAATTTCTGCTTCCCCCAATAAATTATAAGTGATTTGAGAATGAGAATAATATCTGTGTTCTCTCACCATTATCTGTGACACTTCACTGAATGCCCTAGTATTAGTACGCACTCAACAAGTATGTAAAATAACTTAATTGCTGGATTTACTGCTGTATGGATTATGATAAGAAAAAAAGGAAAAGTTTGTTTTAATAATGGCTGGTTACTAGGTAAATAATATAATCATATATTTGAGCTTGATGTAGCAATTATAGTATACAGAAATACATATACTATATATGGTGTTCATAATGTACTATTAAGTAGACTGAAAAGAATATTGCAAATACTATAATCTACCTTAAATGTACAAATATAAAAAGTATATGAAAGTATATACACCAAATCTCTGAATGATTGGATCATTTCTTTTTTTAGCTAACTAGTATTTTCTATATCTTTCATACATCTTACAATGTTAAAAAAAAATTGCACATGAAATGTAAAGTTTTAAAAATTTGTTACCAAATAACCAAGCTTTATAGATAATACACCCACAATAGTCATTTCAGAAAATACCATGCACTATTTTGCAGTCCAATGGAATAATTTTAAAGAAATAATATAATACATATAAAACCATCCTATGGAGACTAGAAACACATACATTAAGCTTACAGTATCATCATAATGACATGAAAGGCCACATAAAATTGAATCATGTTGGAGATTTGAAAATATAATTCTTATACTTCCCAACTTTTATTACAGAAGTAAATCAATGGTATTTTCCTCTCCTTATATAAGGACCCACAGTTATAATCAATATCCTCAAACAGACCTGAATTTTCTCTTACATTGCAAATCTACAATTGACAATATAGAACAATAGTGGCATTTATGCATTATTTGCTATAGTATGTTTTAAATGGATCCCTGATGGCCTAAGGAGATTTTCTAAATTTTAGTAAGTGACTTTACTGCTGAATAAAAGGACATTTCAGATAGTGATTTTGATTTTTACTCTATGCTGAAGTTTACAGGAAAATTTGGGAGATAATAATCAAGAGCTGAGTTGGACATTTTCTGGATGTAGGTATAAGGGCACACTGAAAAAGACTGTTTACCAGAGAACAATCTGAAACAGGAACTAAAATTGGAAAATAAATAAATTTTGTTCTTACTACAAACAAAGAGATCAATAGAATTATACTGAATTTCACATTGGGGAGACAATTTCAGTCAACATATTCACAGTGATTGTAATCAATGTATAAAGCGTGGCCTAGTTAGGAATTTTAGAGACAAATTATAAATAACAGGGTGAACTTATGAATGACCTCAATGTTTTCCTTGTTTCTATCATTTACTAGTTATCAAAGTAAGTTTTATGTTTAATTATTTATAAATAATGTTTAGTTGTTTGAGAAATAATGGTTTTTTAAAAAAGTATATTGACAGGAATTCTGTTAAAGGCAGTAGTCTAAATGCTTGCCTCTATTAGTCCCTTCCTTGAAATTAACCCTAAGTGAGCAGAGAGGAGAATGAATAAGTGGGAAAAAAAGGGAAGCCCAAAGCTAGGGAATATTTTTTTTTCTAAAGATTTTATTTATCTATTTGTCAGAGAGAGTGAGCACAGGCAGACAGAGTGGCAGGCAGAGGCAGAGGGAGAAGCAGGCTCCCTGCTGAGCAAGGAGCCAGATGCAGGACTCGATCCCAGGACGCTGGGATCATGACCTGAGCCGAAAGCAGCCGCTTAACCAACTGAGCCACCCAGGCGTCCCGCTAGGGAATACTTTTAATGCATATTACAAATATTGAGAGATTTCTTCCAGGTATAGATTATATAGTTATAAATAAAAAACAATGAAAGCATTCATTTGGAAATCTAGGTAGAGAGAATTCTGGCCATTTCTGTTACCCTCTTATTTAGGGAAATGGAATCTAGAAACTTCAGCAAGACAAGGAAAAGATGAGAGTCACTCCCAAATCAGTACACTTTTTATGTACCATATAAAGAAGGCAAACTTGAAATCACTCTGAGTGGTTTGCTCTAACAATGATTATCAAAGGGAAATAGAGACCTATAAACAAATGGTTAGGTAATTTATCTATTATGGATGATAAAAAGAAAGTTGAAGTCTGGAAGTTTGATAAGCTCTGAGATAGATGAGCTCAATCTACCAATAGATATTTTCCTCACTGAGACTAAAAAGGTAGAAAACTACAAGTGGCCTCTCCAAAAAAAAAAAAAAAAAAAAAAAAAACCCACAGGAGTTAGTACTCTTCCTTTTATTTCACTCAGAAGTAAGAGAAAGTTTTCAAAGGTGTGACAGGCAGATACTTCCAAGAATTGAAGAGGACAAAGCTGTAAGTAAGGACTGAACAGGAAGCACACTATATACCCGGATGTAGAGGTATAATGAGTGGGGACTATGGCTAAAGAATCACTCACTACTAGGGCATAGTATTGCCCAGTCTAGTACTGCCCAGACTCTCAGTTTCTTTCTTGGACTTCTTATAGAAAATGGTATAATAATAAATATTTACTATCCAGACATCCCTCTTAAGGAAATTATGTGAGTAAATGGAATGGGACCGAATGCAAAACTGCCCATAGCTACTTTTTTTTTTTTAAAGATTTTATTTATTTATTGACAGACAGAAATCACAAGTAGGCAGAGAGGCAGGCAGAGAGAGAGGAGGAAGCAGGCTCCCTGCTGAGCAGAGAGCCCGATGCGGGGCTCGATTCCAGAACCCTGGGATCACGACCTGAGCTGAAGGCAGAGGCTTTAACCCACTGAGCCACCAGGTGCCCAATGCTACTTTTTTTTTAAACAGCTTTATGGAAGTTTAATTGATATACAAGGCACTGCACATATTTAAGTATACAATTTGATGAGTATCGACCTATGTATATATCAAAGAAACCATCACCACAATCAAATTAGTAAATATATCTCTGTCCTCCCAAAATTTCTTCTGTCCCTTGTGTTTTTGTTTTGTTTTATTGTGGTAGGAATACTTAACATGAAATTTACCCTCCTAACACATCTTT